>NW_007577748.1:1008940-1137669 GCF_000690725.1 Stegastes partitus | reverse complement strand
GTGACTGGATATTGGCATATGGGTTTCATCAGGGCAGGACTGTGATCAAATATGTAAAGTTTGAGGGAGACTGGAGCATGTACAAGGTCGTTAGACACGCTTCCTATGTGATGGCGAAGGATCAAAAATCAGAGTGCCGCCATGGCCACACCATTCAACAAAATACAGAGCTTTTGACAAATTTTTACCTTCAGATTGTACTCTACATGCTAACCGAAAATCAGCGCTCTGTGGTTTACCCCCGAGGAGGAGTGTGTTCAGGGTGGAGAAATGAAAAATCCAAAATGGCCGACTTCCTGTTGGGTTTAGGTGAATGGCACCTCCAGGCTTTTTTGTTCATCTGGATGTGCTGCATATGTCCAGCAAATTTCATGAATGTAAGTGAAACGTGCTGGCCGTAGTAGATGTTACAAATGTACATGAAAGTGTAAAACACATGCTTTCCTGTTGCCAGCAGGTGGCGCTATGACTGTGAATGGATATTGGTATATGGGTTTCATTAGGGCGGGACTGTGATCAAGTATGTAAAGTTTGAGGCAGATTGGAGCATGTACAGGGTCGTTAGACACGCTTCCTTTTTGATGGCGAATTATCACAATTCAGAAGGCCACCATTGCCACGCCCTCAGACTTTTGCGGAGCGTTTTGATAACTTTTGATCATCAAGCCCTGTTGTATACGCTGGCCAAACTTGAGGTGTGTAGGAGTTAACCCCTAGGTGGACATAGATTTTGAAAATGGCAAAAATCACAAAAAATTGGACACTTGTTTCAAAATGGCGGACTTCTTGTTGAGTTTACGGTATGGGTCCAAGAGGCTTTTTTGTGTGTACTGATGTGTTACATATGCCTACCAAATTTTGTAAACATCGGTTAAATGTCCTGCGGGGGCTAACAGATAAATTGCTGCTGGGGGCGCTATAGAGCCATTTTGCCGAACAGGCACACACTGTCTGTGGTTGAGCCGATAGTGACTCGTATGTAAATTTTGGGGAGCTTATGAGCATTCCAAAGCTGTCAAAAAATCCTTTCCGTGTCATAGCAACTATGCGTCGCCATGGCAACATGTTGCTTGAAAACACAAAAGCTTCACGCTGTAGCATCAACAATGTGGGAAGACTTAGCTGACCAATTTTAAGAATGATATCAAAAAGTGTGGAGCAATGGCACAAGTAAGTGTAATGCCTCAAACAGCCTGTTACCAATAGGTGACGCTATGACTGTGAATGGATTTTGGCATATGGATGTGATCAGGACAGCAGTCTGATCAAATATGTAAAGTTTGAGGCAGATTGGAGCATGTACAGGGTAGTTACACAGTACTTCCTGTTTCATGGCGAAGGATCAAACATCAGAGGGCTGCCATGGCCACGCCCTTTGACCTTTGCGGATGATTTTGGTAACATTTTACCTTCAAGGCGTATTCTACATGCTACCCACGTTTCAGCACTCTGTGACTTACCCCCTAGGAGGAGTTTGCTCAGATTGGACAAACAAACAATTCAAAATGGCGGACTTCCTCTCGGGTCTGGGGTATGGCTGTCACTGACTTTTTTGTTCATCCTGACCTCCTCCATATACCTACCAAATTCCGTAGGTCTAGGTCAGACATGCTTCCAATGGGACTCTGTTGAAATTTTCTAGGTGGCGCTGTGGAGCCATTTTTCTATTGAGGTGTGTATTTCCCCCTAACTATAAAATTTTTCACTGGGTCTGATATGTGTGCCAAACTTTGTGAGTTTTCGAGTACGTTTCGGACCTGAAAAACACGTTTCTTTGTGACAAAGAAATAATGACGTAGCAGTTCCAATAGGGTCCTACGAACTGTAGTGCTCGGACCCTAAAAAATGTTCCATGCAGAAGTTTGATCTGTTTACGACATTACTACTTCAGTATGTATAAAAACACTAAAAGCCTATAAAACTCTGGTTCCACATTCCCGTGATAAGATAACTGACATGTTGCATTGCAAAGATGATGACTAATAACAAGTAATTCAAACAAGAGTGAATGTGTACAGATGGACACAGCATTATGCAGGTTGTAACTATATATAAATTGATTTAAATCCAACATAATTTTTTCTCAGTGATATCTCATCGCACCATTATTGTAAGGATCAAGTGAGTTGTTTTTTTTTTCTTATGTTTTTTTGTGCTGCACTTTGCTGCAATGAATGTTTTGAGAGCAATTCAACCGAGAAGAAGGAGTATTGATTTGGCTGCAAAGTGTGTCTGTTGGGCTCTAAGAGTTAAAGTGAATAGTATAAAAAGTTGTCATGAATGGGGAACTGTACCAGGATTCAGTCATGTTTATTTCTGCTGTGAGGTTTAACATTTTAAAATGGGGTTTTATGAGGGCTGATTCACTTTTAGAACCATCCTCATCCAGGTACTGCAGTTTTTGGCTTCATTTTTTAGCCACAGAAGTTGCTGCTTACTAACAATGTACAGAAGCTGTTTCTTATTTTTAGACTTCAGTTTCCATTAATTTGTCTACAATATCACACTGACAGATTGTCACATACAATTAAGGAAATGATCACTTAAGATCCAGTAACAGTAACTTTTGTCATATAACAAGAATGAAAACTCCAAAATTAATTTTACTTATTTCAATGTACATGAGATTTGTAAAACAGCCACCAATTCTTTCTTTAACAATTTCCCACCATTCCTTTTCCTCCAACTGACTTAACACATGTTATGAGATGGATGTGAGTACATACGTTTATAGCCCATGTGGCCGCAGTGGGAGTAAAAGCATCAACCCTGGCAGAGTTAGTGGCCACATACACTCAGTGGACTCCACAGGAGCACGAGTGGTAAGAAAAGCATCCCAGCAAGAACACTTTCTTTGCCATCTTGCTTCCTATAGTCAGAGTGTCTGACTGCAGCGTGGGTGGTTACTCCTATCATGTAGCCTCATGTAAGACCAACAAGCTTGACATTTAAGCCCTCCAAGGCCATGCACAGTATTGCTTACTGTTAGAGCAGCAGCAGTTGTCTGTGTAGCTATAAATCAGCTAATAAAGAGGTTCCTTCTGAACGAAGGCACAGTAATGAACAGCACAAGCTCATCCTGCTGGGAGAATAACAGCAGATCAATGGGGTCAATTGGGGCTAAAGAAACTCTCTGGGCTTGGCTGATCAATGGACCTTTGAAGCACTTGAGACACTCTTAACTCAAACGATTTTCTTAGGTCCTCTGTGTTTGTTTGTATGTGTCTTCAGGGGAGAGTGACGTCCATCCAGTAATGAACAGAAGGAATGCTGTTTTGCAGAAAGAAGCCATGTTATTTATATAAACAAATTAGAGGAAGAAAATCAACTTTAATAGTAGGTAAAGTTTTCTACAGGCTAAGATGTTGGGGGTTAAACCCCTACCGTACAACAACTGATTACATGTGTTTACAATAGTGCTTCATCCATCCTAATCTTTGTCTTGAACCTTCAAATGTCACAATAAAATCTGTAAGAAAATTCAGTGGAAATTCAGTAGGTGCACATATGAACACAAACAGATTTTACTGGCTGTAATTGTTCCTCCTGTTCATATTTAGATGGCTGAGGCTTTACATAAGCTTTGACTTCACATTAGAAATGACTTAATTTGTGCAAGCAATTCATTACAGTTATAGTTACATATTATTGTGACATTGTGTGCAAGTTTCTTGAAAGCCAACCACGAAGAAGGTGTTTATAAAGACATGGGCCTATGTGATGGTTCATACTTCAAGAGCAACATTTTGTTTTCCCAGAAAAAACATGCTCTACAGATTCAAATCTATTTTGATGAGTTTGAGACAGCAAATCCCTTAGGTTCAAAGAAAGGGATTCATAAACTTGGTTGCATTTACTTTATATTGAGGAACCTGCCCCCAAAATATAATTCTGTGTTGATGAATATACATGTTGTGGCACTCTTTCACTCACAAGACCTGAAGACTTATAGATTTGATGACATCCTAAAGCCTCATGTTGATCATCTTAAAATACTTGAAACACAAGGAACTGAGGTGCCTTTCTCAGACTCACCACTGCTTGGTTCTGTTACAAGTAACAGGTGACAACCTAGGTTTACATGGACTTTTTGGTTTTGTTGAGTCCTTCAGTGCTACATATTTCTGTAGATTTTGTTTGACAAGTAAGGATGAGTCACAGTCTGTCTTTACTGAAGATGACCCTGGCATCTTTTTTCATACGAAAGCAATACATGCAGAGCATTGTGCAGCTCTACAGGAAAATCCTATGTTAGGTTCAACATTTGGTGTCAAAAAGACATGCTTGCTCAATACATTGCATTTTTTTCCACACCTCTGAAAACTATGCAGTTGACATGATGCACGATTTACTTGAAGGTGTTGTACAGTACAAACTCAAACTTGTCTTTCAATACCTTGTT
Organism: Stegastes partitus; assembly: GCF_000690725.1. Taxonomy (NCBI): domain Eukaryota; kingdom Metazoa; phylum Chordata; class Actinopteri; family Pomacentridae; genus Stegastes; species Stegastes partitus. Next base: position 1,133,267 of record NW_007577748.1, on the reverse strand, counting down.
AACCATAAGTATCTGTCTTTGGAATCATTGTCACAGAGGATCCAAAGTTTCAACTATGGTTATATTGAGAGAAAGAATAGGCCAAGTGGGTTGAAAATGGATGAGGCTATCCATTGTGGCATGGAGTCCATAAGAACTCTGAAGGTGTTCTGTGGTATCAGCACCAAGATGTTTGCAGTAGATGCTTTAAGTCCTGGAAGTTGTGAGGTGGGGCGTCCATGGTTTATCCAGCACATCCCACAGATGCGTTATCAGACAGATTTGGGGAAGTTTGAAACCAAGTCAATACCTTAAACTCTTGGTCAAGTTACTAAAACCTGGAGAATGTGGCTGGACACTGAAAGAGACCACTGCCATCAGAGAACACTGAAGCCATAAAGCTGTGCATGTGGGGTCTGCAGTAATGGTTAGGTAGGTGATGCTTGTCAATGTAACATCCACATTAATGCCAGGGGTCAAGGTTTCGCAGCAGAGCATTGCCCAGAGCATTACACTCAGCGGCTTGCCTTGTTTGGACCATTTCTGGTGAGTACTAACCACTGCATACCAGGAACACCCAACAAGACCAGTTGTTTAGGAGAGGCTCTGACCCAATCCTCTAGATACAATTTACAATTTACAACTTAACCCATGTCAAGCTGCTCAGGTCCTTATTCTTGCCTATTTTCCTGCTTGCAACACGATAACTTTGATATATACATATATATATGTATATATATTGTCTTCTCATAGTAACAAAACATTGTTTTTAGCTGAAAATTCTGCATAGATTTGCATAAAACGACTATATTAAGCTCAGTAAAAGGGCAGAAAAGCATCAAACACTGGATACTGATCAACCTGTCTTCAGATCTGTCCACAGCAATCACAGAAATGCAGGTAAGTGGCTATGCAAAAGATGAAAGTAAAGGAACAGAGGGGGGCAGGAAGTGAGCGGGTTAGTAATGTGATGGAGATGTGTGCTCTCTAAGGTAACCAGGTGAAGCTACGGTGGTCGGCTGGTGCCTTAATTAGACCAAATGACTGCTTCAAAAAACTCATTAATGCAGCCACTCAGCATGACCCCGAGTGGGCCTCCTGTGGTTTGGCCTGGCCACCTGAGGCCGACTTGATCTGTTGGTTTTATGCTCTTTGCTCTGTTCCACCTACATTGTGAAGGATTCAGGGAACAAAGCTGCAAGATGAAGTAGGAATGAACTGGAGGGGAAACATGAAGTATGTTCTATCTGAACTTCAAGTTCAAACTGTGCTAGTTCTTTAATTTTAGAAAATAGTAAATGGATAATTAACAAGAAAAAACAAAAGTAAAAATGTATGAAGGAGAAAAAACAGTGCAAAATAAATGATACATTACATTAAGAAACTGTACAAGGAAGGATTTTACACCTCATTATTACAGTGTACACAATCACAAAGAGCCATGCTGCTCTGAAAATACTGCCCCTCATGACAACACTGTGATCTGTAGTCATTTCAGTCCTGTGTTCATTTCACTGAGTGTCAACAGTTAATTAAAAGCCAAGCAGCAGATGACAAGCTGAGGGAAAACAATATATATGTGTTTATCTGTCTATTCTTGACAGCACCAAGATGTTACTATTGCCTTTGTGTTCTCCATGTCAGTCAAAATGGAAATATGTCTGTGTATGTATATGTATTAGTAGTTAATTTGTAAAATTAATATAAGTAGTTGTATCTATATTGTTAGATATTTTATTTATTTATTTATTTTGTACAATTTCATCTACAACTGGCTGAAAAGTATCACAATGAAACCAATAAACAGCATTTATATGTATCACATGATATCAGCGTAATATTATCTCATGCAGCCGAGCTACACAGAAACAAAGCACTTCTGTTTTCCCAAACAAACAAACATGCCCTGCCTTGGTTAAACACATGGCGAGCTCTGCACAATCTATGCACACTTTATGTTCAGCGACTGCTCTGTTAAGGCCTTTCAGGGAAAGACGAAGTTTTAAAGCCCTCACATGCAGAGGGTTGGGGTTATTACATGTTTATATGTTTGTACGAAACTGAGGCAATCAGACATGAGGAAAATGTTGTATCTGTTGCTTTCAGATCATTCTGATCAATGATGACGGGTGCTGTTGTTTTCGGTGCTTCCACCACCAACCTGTGGCCAGGGCTGTCAGAGTCAGACGCTGTGAAAGCCTACACATCAGGACTGCACGCCAACTTGGGAATTTTCCTAGAAGGTGAACTCAAAAGGAGCTAAAGCATATGAGTGTAAATAATTTTTACAAAAAACAAGGAAAACATATGAGTCAATTTATGTTTTACAGATGTGTGAAGAGAATTAAAATACCTGGTAAAAATAGGGTTGGTTTCTTTACTCTTTACTGTATCAAAATCTAATCGGTTTAAATGGAAATAGCAACGACTGAGGCCTTTTTCTGAGACCAGAACATCTGCTCAGTGTAGAGCTGAGACGATCAGTTTAGTTATATTAAACAGATAAATTCCAAAAAAATGACTCAATCATTCCAGTCATTTTCTCAGCTTGTTGGGACTAAAATATTTTTTCATTTTGGGCTGCTGGTCAGACAAGAGAAAATGTCCCCCGTGTTCAGTAACTATGAAGTGTGATTGGCATTATGACAAGAAACAATAAAATTAAATAGTTAATGAAAAAAAATAAATTGCCCACAACAGAAATAACCCTTGGTTGCAGCCTAATAAATGCACATATTATTGCCGTTATGTCGGCTGTTTGTAGGAAGAACTGAAACATCAGAAACGTGCACGATCCGATTCTTTCTCTGCTCCAATAAGTCTTTCTGTCTCTTTCTTCACCTTCCTTGTGGGAAGTGCAACATCGGCTGTGACACATCGACCGGCCTCTCAGCAGGTCAGTGTCCAGCTTCAATACAGCCACATCAGAACACGTCAATTGTTCAATGGGATACACTTCCTACCTTTTGTGCCCAAAGGTCACGACTATCTCTCCACTGTGGAGCACTCAGATCAGAAGACAGCCACGCTAACATGATCACTGACATCTTTCTGCTCAAACATTCCTCCAAAAACCACGTGTCTGCAAGGTCCCTCTGATGGTGCAGCTCTAAAGCCCTGCCACGCAAAATTTGGTCAAACTGTGTGCGTGCGGCCGAGGCTTTGTGATTGTAGGTGAGGGGCACTCATCAAACGTCTGTGTGCAGCTGCAGCAGACTGGAGGATTTTCTTCTCACCAACACACCATATTGGACCTGAGTTAATCAATCTGTCAGTTCTGCTGCTTGACTACACGCGTGATGAGTCCAGAGATGGTTTGGATTTATTGAGTGAAGAAGGGCTTTTACTCAGGGATGGGATCTATCCAGACTGAATGCTTCAGTGGCTTTGTCGACACACAGAGACATCAGGGTGGGAAAATCACACCACCCACAAGCTGAGGGCTGCTAAATTTTGTTTTGGTGTGCAGGATGTCAACTCCAGGCAGCTGAAAAAGCCAGTGCATGGTTGTTTTCTGTTTAAAAAATATTCCAGCTAATGTAGTGACTGTGCCTGTCAAGTACCATACTGATCTCTTCATTTTACGAGTGGAAATATGGTTGCATGGGTATTCAGAAACAGTGTTTCAACTCAAAGTGCAATCAATGAAATTTCTACTTTGAACTGAATGATCATATGTGGAATTTTGTCAAAACTGTGCTAGTTAGAACCACGACAGTTAGCTGATTGTCCGTTCAGGGATACTGGATAGTACTGGGTGGGGGTTCGACAGCAGTAAGGCATTTGAAGAGAAGCATGTTTGTGTGTTTTCTAATGTTTTAAAGACCAATCAAGTTTTCTAGTTTCAAAAGAACTAAAGATTGTTTTTTTTCTTAAAAATGAAATAAAAAAATAAAAAATTATTTGGAGCCTTAATGCAGGACTTTTAACTGTGACTTAGAACAAGCTGTGTTTCACTGCCCCATCAGTCATAGGCTGCATATTGAAGATGGACGTAGCTAACATGACATCACCCTTTGGTTTGCGGACTACAGTTTTGAAGCTTTGAGTTTGGCATTTAACCATAAGAAACATGGTCTTTCGAAACCAAATATGAGAAACAAGCAGTGGATCTGACCTAAAACTTGAGCAGGTAATACAGTGGTAACCAGTCAATCACAAGGTTAGCTTTATCATATATATTTATCTTGAATAGGACAGTAATTCACAAAATTAACACCACGTTGTATTGAAGGAGTCTTGAAACTGGTGATTAAAACCTTAAACTAATTTTAAAAATGTTTACTGAAGTAACAGTTTGAGTGAGAAGCCAGGTCATTTTCTCATAGACCTCTATACAATCTAATATGTTTTTAAAACCAGAGGAGTCGCCCCCTGCTGGCTGTTATAATGAATGCAGGTATAAATCCCTTCTATGCTGGTTTCACTTTTCAAAAGCAGAGGCTACAACCATTTTACATACAGTCTATGTTTCATGTCTGTTGAACCCACATGTCTCAGTTCAAATCCATTCTAACATTACACCTTTCCTAATTCTAATCGTCCATGCGTTTCAGTTTGTCAAAGGCTTTCAGTTAAAAATTAGTCTTTAAACCAAGAAACCAATATTTTCTAAGCACTGAAAAAGCTCTTTCAGAGACACAAAGTCCTATTTCCCAGCTATGTGGTCCTCCCATAAAAAGATTTTGAGGTATAAAATACATAGAGCTTCCCTTTAAGATCCTCTTTACTGACAAGCTGTGCCAGATTCCTGTTTTTAATAACTCCCTTTCCTACTGTCTGTCTTCTCCACATTGCAACTTTTCATCTATCAAGAATCAGTTCTCTCAAAAAACTAACAATAAAGCAACAACAATAAATAGTCTGACTCTGTAAGACTTCTGTCACCAATCCAATATAAAGAAAGGTGATGAAATTTTACTTCTGCTGCTTACAGCAATAAAAATGGACTCAACTCACTGTACTAGGAGCAATGTCCTGGTTACTCTGATAATGTCCCCGTGAACACTTGGAGCCACTTTCTCCTGAAGAAATAGCACCTATGAAAATTGCTCTGCAACTACCCTGAGTAATAGTGACATGGTTCTGAAGAGATCTCTTGCTCTCGAGTTTTCAGATGTCAGTCTGGGATGTCTGGATTCATGGCAAATAAAACGACATTCACCTCTGCTATAAGATGAAGCTTCAAAAGATACAGATTGCTGAAAAGCTTTCGCTCATGAAAGGGTTGACGCACCAAGCTGCCCTGCTTTAGTGAACCCGGACAAACTTAACAGCCCATCAGCAGGGCTGTGCAAATAATATCTATTCACACACTGTGCATTATCATTATATGCTTCTGTTTAAGCTGATTTCAATATTTGCTCCTATTCATCGTAACATACATAAGTTGAAGCCTATACATTATGTTTCCATGAATAAGAGCAGAACATTAAGCTGAGTCAAAACACAGAAGAGCTTTCATCAACTATTATTTTGTCCAGATGGTGGCTTCCTTACATTGGAACAAATGTCTTCACAGGCTCTGATCTCCAAATCATTAGGGTCATTACCAGGATGACTTCTTCTGTTGAGCCATTATCAGGCTTTTATCTCCGACGGACACAAAACAGCAACAACAGCTCAGTGTCCAGCAACAGCTGGCTCATTTTAGGTCAGTGCAAATGAATTCATTCCAAAGTCTTTGTTCCTCTCTTCATTAATGTCTCAAAGCAAGTTTACAAGACTCATTTTTTCATGGAAGAATATTTAACCCCTTAGCATTTTTACTCAAAAGCTTGAAAGTATTTTGTTGGGTGAACTCTTACAAGGAAAAATATATTTAAATTTGCTGTATACGCACTCTTATCACCAGATAAGAACGGCTGCTGCTGCTGTTCTAGCTGTGGTGTCCGAAAAATAGTTTACACTGTTTGAATCATGATGCATAAATGTACATTTATCATAATATGTGTTATATTGTGTTTTGATATTGTTGAAGACATTTGGGGAGCTGCTGCTGCTTCCAGAACTACAACAACTAGACATCTTATAGAAAATTAGATGGAAACTGTTTTAGATACTTACCTGACATTCTGTTAAATGTAAGGAAAGACAAACTCTCAGGAACTATAGGCTCCAGAAATATTCAGATAACCAAAATCCCTCACATTTCGGTGTAATAACACTCTGATTTTACACAGACGGCTCTAAACTAAGAGGAAATCTGAATAACTGAGCCGAGAGCATAACGGATGCAGATGCTTCCACAGAGGACATTGTGTGAGGCTGCAACTACTGTTTTTAAAAGTCCATTAGACTGAATATTTTTATTTCAACAAATTCTTTGGTCTTTTAAAAGCAGTCAACAAATAGCCATCATAGTTTCACAAATTTCAACAATTCAACTCAATGTTGCTTCATGGAATAAGATCACAAATGAGGAACTTTAAGCCTCAACTTTTAAGCCAATATTTCTGAGAAGTCCTTTAATTTGCTCAAAAAGAAATTAAGATTTAGATAGCTATACTGCAAATTTATCACTACTGCTAAACACACCTTTTATCCTAACACATTTTTGTGTAATAAAAATCAAAGAAAGAAAAGCAAAAAATCATCACTTTTGAGAGGCAGAAACCAAACAACACCTGGCATCTTTGTGTTTAAGGAGGTTGCACATTTGTACATGTATGTTTTCTGCTCATCAGCTAATCAAATTCTTATATTTTGAAGATTATATGATGTGAATCATAAGCTATGGCTTTTCTGACTGATCATGTTACACACTGTTCTCCACAGAGTAAGTCTTCAGAAAGAAAGGTGAGCATCATTCGAGATAGTTCTAAGACTTGTGTTACAAATAACACAGAAGTAGATCTAAAATAGTTAACTAAATATCGATGAGTTGATCAACTAAAAACTAATTAGCAACAATTTTGATAATCGATTAACACGTAACATAATTTTTAAAGAAAAAAAAAGCCAAACGTTCCCTAGTTTCAGCTTTAAAGTAATCAGGGTCTGATGTGACTGTACATTGAAAACCTCGGCTTGCTTTTAAAGGATCCAGAATTCAATTTCAAGACTTCACCTTGTGCATTAGGAAATTGAGATGCATGTCCCCAGCTTTGTGGCATTTTATTAACCAAACAATTAATCTCAATTGAGAAATTAATCTGCAAATCAATCCTTGGCAGGAGCCCTGCTCTTCTGGCAGCTTGTTGTGGCTCAACAACACCTCACACTGATGCATGCACAGAGGAGATCCAAGGAGAGAGGACTGTTGTCTCAAGTCAGCAGATTTGTGTAGAAAGTAAGAATATCGCTATATTCTTATAAACCGGAGAAAACAGCAAATCCCCACATTTGAGAAGATTTGGTGTCTTTAAAAAGTGACTGGATGAAGTGAAGCTGCTGTGGTCTGAGCACACTGAGCGCCCTTCATCCATTCCTCTTGCAGGAAATCCTCAGATACGAACAGAACTAAAGGGCAATTAACATTACGATCAGTGTCCATTTACTGGGTGTAAACTTTCATTCCCACAGCCCTGCATGTGGCAGCTCAGCGCTCAGAGACTGACAGCGGAGTAAAGACATGTCAACTCAGACCTCCATCTGGCGCTCATCCAAAAGCAAACTGCCACCAACAGACGTGAGATGCAGCTGGATTCCCCTTTGCCTCCTCGTGGAAGCTGCTGCATCATCGTTCAACTTCCACTACTGTGTTGCAAAGAGCAAACTGGTCTTTAAAAAGACGCATTATCAGCTAAAATCCATCAGAGTAAACTGTACTTTGAAATAAAACATAGGAACGCAAAGAGACTTTCCACGATCCATCCAGCACTCAGTGACCCACAGTTACTCACTGTGACCTGCCACACACGGGACATTTTCTAAACATATATAACACATCTCTGTGTGGTGAAACAGCAGCAGTTTGCACTCACCTGCAAGACACCGTGAGTTCAACTTTGGTGGCAGGTATCGCAGCGGTGAAGGGGTCTGCGTCCCCGATAAACGCCATATTCATCGAGCTACCGCTTGGTCGATCACAAATCGCCCTCTATCCAGCGCCTTAACGGCGGCATGAGAGGGACCGAGACAAGAGGAAAAAGAAGGAATCAACGGAAAGCCTTTGAAAAGAAGCGTCAACGAGCCGTTTGTTATGGTGAAGCACCGGAGAGAAGAGAGGACGGACACGGAGCTGCAGCGCGCCGGAGTCGCGTCTCTGTGCGCCTCCGTGCTCCGGAGGGGAGAGGACGGCGTGAAGGGGCGGGAAGACACTCATCCAAACACACACGCACACACACGCACACGCGCACACACACAGACACAGACACGCACACCCAAACACACACACATACACACACACACAGCACCAAGACAAGAGTAAGGACTAAAGATAGAAGGAAGGTTTCGGGTTGGAAATTGGGGTTGACGTTGGGAAAATGATCTATTCTACTGTTAAATACGGTGAAGGGCTGATGTCAGAAACATGAGTTAACAGCAGCTGAAAAAAGGCAGTGAAAGTGGTCAGGCTGAGACAGCCAGACCACATCACTACACAAACTCACAGGTTTCACAAAGGCAACCATCTCAGGGGATAATTTAAACATTGATTGGAACAGAAACATCCCAGATATTCAAATATACTCTAAATACCCCGCTCTCCAATAAACAGATATAGAAATATCAGTAAAACACTTTTTTGCTCTGCTGTAACATGCAACCATACACCACCTCCCAACATAGGAAGGTGGTGTATGGTGACCGTAATGACAAATGGACTAATCAAAGTGCAATTATGATCACTATTACATTCTAGTATTACCATTATTATAGGAACAGACTTAGAGAATCCTTAATAGAAATCTATGGGACAATTCAGAAAGATGGCAGTTGTATGATACCCCGCCAAAACAGTAGGGCCATGCAGAGACCTTTGGAGGGGCAGGTGCTCAAAGTTAAAAGGGGGCACATGGAGCATGAATTTGAAACACCATACAGAAACATATCTTACATGAAAAAATGAAAATGAAATATGATTGAAATATTATTGATAAACTACAATCTGACACACACACACACACACACACACACACACACACACAGTGGCATTTCATACCTTTTCAAGACATATACTGTGCAGCCACGAATTTGCTCCATGGTGCTGATTCATAAGTTGACTTTAATTTTTCGTAATGCAAAAATAAAGTAAAAACTAATCAAATGATGTAGAAATCATATATTTAAATGTAGTTGTGCTTTTATTCAGTTTGACTGTCCACATTGTGGAAGAAAGCAATGTTATAAAGGTTACATATTTTACATTTATGCATCTTGTATTTAATTTGTGTGTATACAAATGTTATAAACAAGTACTGATATGTTTAAATGAGAGGCTGAAAAAAAATCACAATTCCAATTCTTCTAATTATTATTGTATTTGTATTTGTACTGTAATAGTCCAAAATTATGTGAATATGCATCTACATTGCATAGTTTTAGTGAAATAATATAACCTATGCCTCATTGCCTCTAGAAACAGGAAAAACTCTGCAGCTCACTTGACAGTAAAATGATTTATCTCTCTAATGCACTTTGCTCATGACAAAAGAAACATAGACACTAGAAAAGCACTTGGAAAGCGCAGACTTCCATCAGGCAGCTCATTTCCACCATATTGTGATTTCCAGCCAATGTTAAAGTCCTGCATTCATTTTATCTACACTGTTAGATTCATGGATAATCAAAACATACCTTTAGCAGTTGAGTTAACATTGATATCATTAATAACAGGCTGACAGAGTGATGAACGGTTGTTCTGGACTCTCAAATATTTTGTACCCTTAGGTTATTTCTGCAGTTACTTACTGACTTTTAAGCTGTTAGCTAACGCTATGCTGGGTTTGCATAACTACAGCGATGTTATTGCTAACATAAACAGACAGGGAGTAACTTAAGCTAAGTTCGCACAACTTTAGCAATGCAACCAATATAAAAAGCATGACCGACGCAACAAAGTACACGCCAGTCGTCATGACACATGGGAAAGAGAGTTAAAGTAACACAGGAGACATGTTGACTTATTGTTAATATCACAATGTCTTTTGAACTTTTCTGCCAGTAGCTCCGGTCAGCCCGCTCCAAACAGCCAATCACATGCTCTGTAACAGCAGAACAGAAACATACAGCCAATCGTAGCTGACACCAGCGGTGTAGTAATACTGTGCTCACATGTAGCAGAAACCCGGGGCCAAAAACAGTTAACTTATTTTGGGGCAAAGTCACACCAGCCAATAAACAGCCCATTCATCCTGTGCATAGTCTACTCTCTAGATTTTTTGAGTCAGGATTTGTTAAAGCTAAATTGATGATACAGGAACTGGAAGCAAGCATGAGGTGGCATTCACAGGAAAGGACCCCTTCAGCTTTTCTGTTTCCATTGTGGTGTAAGATCCAACAGCTTCCACAAAGACGCTAATTCAGAGACAATGAAACAGAGTTAAAAACTGCTAATCAATGAGGGCATCTAGAGGGCAGAAAAAATGACAATCGTTGTCCCCTTTACATTAAACCAATCAGCTTATTTCTTCTCTGACTTTAGCCAAAACAGCCCTAAAGTTCCTGCAGTGGCAACAGCTTGTTGAAACACTTTACTGATAACAACATATTACTAGAGCCAGGACGTGTGTTAATATCAGTAGGTAGTCTTGCGTTGAAACTGTAATTAATGTAAATAATACATATTTTGCTTAAAGTGTTAGAGTAGAAGCAAAAGTTACTCTATCGACCATCACTGTTCAATTTTTGGTCTGAGGGAACATTAAGCCCAGAATTAAGGAATAATGACTGGGTTTGGGGCGACAGAAATTGAGGAAAATGTGCTTTTTAAGAGGCCCTGCAGAAACTATAAACTCCCAGAAACCTGCGAAAAAGTTGAATAACTGACAAATCAATCACGCTATATAGTCATTGACTGCTTTGGCTGTGAGCTGAGATTCATGCATTTAAAAACCCATTTAAGACACTTACAGAACACAAACATCCCACTTTTTCTTCCTCATAATGAATGACTGGTAATTCAGGAGGATATGAGGGGTGAACACGCTGTGTGTTATTATAATTAAATTATCTTTTATCCCAGCAGTAGTTTGACAAGTCTTATTTAAAAATGAGCTATTTTGTTATTTAATTGCTGTGTGCGCTAATGTTATGAGCTCTTGTAATCGTGTGAATGATATTGAATTATCCGAAAGGCAATTCTGGAACCATACTTTTACATCCAGAGCTGCAACTGAGATGAAAAATGGCAAAGAAAAAAAAATAGGACTGCTTGTGGCTCTTCCATGAAAATATTAAGGATTGTTCATAAGACAACCAGCTGAGTTGTCGCTGTGGGAGGGACCAAGTGTAATTATCAGTGTTTGGAGTTGAAATGAAAAGCAATAAAACTAACAGTGTGACTTAAATGCTTTAATAAGTTGAGGCACAGTTTAAGCTTTGAAGTGATTTAAGACGTGCAGTGTCTCCAAATGAGAGTGAATACACAGACAGCTGACAGGTAATCAGCCAAACACAAAGCAAAAGTAATTATGAATTAATCAGGCCACACACACATTATTATTTTTCTTTATGCTTTCAACTTGTGCGACACCCTCTGTTCTCCGCCTACACTGAGCGAGCGACTTCATTCAACAACTGTCTAGTTCAAAATGACTCAGGCGATAACATTGTGATTGGTCAGTAGTGATAAGTGTCACACTGACGCCAAGTGACAAAAACCATCTGAGCAAAACAAACTCAATTAACCAGCCTGAATGCATGAACCTGAGAGCTAAAAATGGGAATCTGGTGTCAGCTTCACTTAGTCTGAAGAAATAGACAGAAAGATCATCCAGCAGGTCAAGCACCTGCTTGATTTCCCAAATAAAGAGCCCTGTGTTTGGGTGGTGTGGCCTTTCTAACATGCATCATCCCTGAGCACTGCAGGAAAAATGATCCTAAGATCATTAATGTTTGCAAAAATTTGAATTAAGCTTGTTTCCATAAACTACTTTCAGTGAATAAATTAGACTGCATCAGTAGGTGGAGGTACAGGGAACAACATGCATGGCTGTAATAAACAGAAGAAGCCATAAACAAAGTAGTTGTTGGGAAACTACTAAAAACCTTCAAGAAGAACACGTTTTCAGTAAATGCTTTCAATTGGGAAGGCTGTAATTATTCTTTTATGTCTGCTCGTATTAATTGTGTTTAATGCTGTCTGAAGACAGAGACAATGAAAAAAGCGGAAATGGTTGATCGGTCATGTGAGTTAAGTGTTTATCACATCAGAAAGTATTCTGGAAAAAGGTATTTCGGTTTTCTATGAAGTGTGGTACACTCAAACGGACCCAATCATGCACTAAAATGTTGATAGAAATATTGAGGAATTTTTTTTTTATTTATTTAATTTTTGCTATTGGAATACAGATGCCCATAAAAATACATTTTGGAAATTTAGTCACGGACAGTTGCATTTATTCTCTATTGGTCATAGAGTACCTTAAACCTGAATGCTTTCTAATGGCCAGCAGGGGGCAACTAATATAAAGAAGTCAGATTGTATAGAAGTCTAAGATAAAATGACTCTACTTCCTTCTTGACCTGTTACCTCAGTAAACACTTTTCTAACGGCTTTGTGGTTTCAATCACAAGCGTTCTTCAAAGCAGCATGATGCTCATTGTGTAAAGTATCGTCCCATTTAGAGAAAAATAAAAGGTAAAGCCAAGTATTTTTTATTGAATGGTTGCCTTGGTGTCTGTGTAGTGTCCTTCAATTCACATTCCACACTCATTATATTTGTTTTAAAAAGAGGAAGATGCTGATGGCCAAATGCCAAAGTGGAAGTTTCAACGCAGACCACAAACCACTGACGTCATACATTACTATGGCCATCTTTCTTTCCTTCTTTCTTTTTTTTTAATCTTTTAAACTGATTAAATTCAAAATAAATCATTTCCCTCCTGGTCCTAATTGGAAATAGGTCAATACAAATAATCAATAACTTTGAAATCAACTGAAAGGAAACATTTTGTCCCATTAAATGTTTCATTGATGTTGCCCAGCCCTCACAGTTGTTATTTCAGTCTGGACCGAGAGGCAGACATTGCCTTCCCGAGAGTCATGCTGCTAACGTGGCTGAGAAGCAAACAGGGGAAAGCCTGAAAATAACGAATATAAATGTAGTTTCCCTCCCCTGTTTTTCTAAAGCCTTTAATCATTTTGTGACCCACTTTGTGCCCCTTGGAGGCATCACAAGTTCCAAGTTAGGAACCACTGCTATGCAGATGTAGCTGGAGTGACACAGTCTGTGGCTGCAGCTCAAGGATTTCTCTGTAATGGAACTAAGAGGATTAGCCCAAACCATGAAGATGTTCTGGACATACTGGTGCTGTGTATGTACGTAACAAAAGAATACATAATTAGGCAGCTTCCACGAGTAAATCACACCAGTGTAAATGTATGATGGGAATCATCCCTCACATCTCCTACATGAGCTATGACAGGCCTCTGCATCCCGCCTTGAATGTTTCCAGTTTTGTCACAGTGATGAAACCACAATGTTTCAGCATGTTAGTGCTCAACCTAGTTTTCTTGGTGACATTTTGCATGAAGAAACTAAATGTGGCTCCCACAACTTCTGTGTAATCTTTGGCTAAAATGACGCCTACTCACACAGCAGCCCTCTCATCTCCACCTGCATCCATTACCTGGTAATCTGCAAAACATAAAAACGACCTCTATATGAGCTCACTCCCATTTACCTCGATATTAGTGAAGTTATGAATAAACCAGACGACTGATATGACTTCATTTGATTTTGTCCTCTGATGGGGTTCCAGTCCAGGGACAGCCGTCCTGTAGATGCATCACAGACTCTGTTCCCGGTTTGAGCCTTTTATCCAGGTGATACACAGAGAGAGTGTTGGAAGCACCTTAAGCCTCCACAAACTAAAACACCTGCTGATTCTGCTTCCAGCCACGAATAGAGTAGACATTTAAATTCCTAATGAAGTGCGAAAAGTCTCAGCTTCACACATTTAATGACTGTTTTGCAGATTGCAGTTGATGACAAGTACACTGTGTGCTAGATGAGGTCTTGTTGGAAACTAAAGTTAACAATCAACAGTGTATAAACACTTTTTATTTGAGATTTTAAAAAACAAAAAAACAACCACAACTGAACTGTCTCTGTATCCAGTGCCAACAAGAAGGGGAGATAAGGGACCACCATGGGCTGTACATAAAAGATGGACGTGAAGTCACCCATTGGTTTGTGGTCTGATGTTTTGAGGCCTCAAGTTTAGGATGTAGCTGTTGCCATCTTGCTCTTTTAAAGCCAGACATAACGATAATAAATGGACCTGACTGAGCACTCAATGACACCATGTGCCAATGTAGTAGCAACCTGTGAATCACAAGGTAACTCCACTGATAAACCTACCCTGCTTTATCATCCATTTTACTCTAAATGAAACAATAATTTACACAGTGAGCATCGTGCTGTATTGAAGGAAGACTTGAAACTAGCCACAGGGACCATAAAATCATTGAAAAAAGGTTGACTGAGGCAACAAATCAAGGCGGAAGTAGGATCATTTTCTTATAGACTTCTTTGCAGTCAGACTTCATTTTGCCACCAGAGGGGTTGCCCCCTGCTGGATGTTAGGAAGACTGCAGGTTTAAGTCACTTTGATGCTGGCTTCACTTTTCAGGCCAAGAGGCTCTGTCCATCCTTAACATGCAATCTGCTTTTCAAGGCTGCAGCACCTCTAACCACACCCAACACCACCTCTTGGATCCCATCGGTTCACCCAATAACAAACAGTAAAACAACAACAATATATGGTCTACAAAATAAACATCATTCTGTACTGAAGGAGACTTGAAGCTAATGATTGAGAAAATAAATTCATTAGGAAAATTAGTACTGAGGTAACAGATCAAGGGAGAGTAGGGTAATTTTCTCATAGACTTTTATACAATCAGACCTCTGTTTACTGCCAGAGGAGTTGCCCCCTGCTGGCTGTTAGAAACAATGCAGGTTTACGGCACTTCTGCGTTGGCTTCACTTTTCAGATCACGAGGCTCCGTCCTAGTGCAGAGCTGCTAGCGTGGCTTGTTTCGTCCTCTCAGGAGCCATGCCGTGGGGTTAAGTGATGGGTCTAATTCAACTCAGCGCTTCTTCATTACAAGTGCAATATTAGTTTTTCTACAGCCGCTGAGGGACTGATCCAGAGGAAGTGGTGAGTTTGATCATTTGTAATAAGAAAGGCACTTGTGATTTAGAGACTGCTTTGGCAAACTCTTTCATGGAGTTGCTTGACAAATGAGCTTTGTCGTTATGAAACTGCTTCATTACCTCCCATACTTTCTCCGCAGTAAATTCTTGCAATCACTGCTCCACTTTAATACCGCTCATAAATTCTCAGACCAAAACAAAGTTTTAAAACATTTAAAAACTTTGGTGAATGCAAAAACATCACATTTTTAGGAGACATTCTTAGCTTGCATGACTACGCTGCTTTAAGCTGCCAGCATATCTGGACCAACACACTCGTATTATATTCATGTCTCGGTGCCACAAATAGATTTCAAATTATCGGAGTGTGAAGCCGTGCTGGCTGCTCTCTAATTACTGTCTCCTCAATGTCCCTTTCTCTTAATTTGCCAGAGTCTTGCTATGATAGATGTATAGAGCCCTTCAAAAACATATAAGCCTCTTCAAACCTTTGTTCAACCCGTAGATAGATGATGAGACAACTGGTCCCTGGGCTCAGACTTGGTAAAAGCCCCCCACTTGAAGCAAGACACCAAGAAAGAGACGCTTTTTCAAGGGTTTGCAGCTCTTCTTTGTTTAACTTCTAGTATTGTTCCTTTTGTGTCTCTTTTTTGCATTTCATTCATTTGTGCGCATTTTGCTTCTTTTTTATTTGCTCCTGTTGCTCTGTTGTTGATTTGCAACTTTTTGTGCGTGCATCTCTGCAGCCACGTTCAGTGTATCTGTGTTTATTTTGCATCTCTTTCTGCTGTGTTGTGGAGCTTTATGATCATTTTGAGTAATGTTTGCATGCCTTTGGTGTGTCTTTATGGTTGTTTAACTGACTTGCCAACAAGAAATGCTCATCATGTCTTCAAACACATCCCCTGGACCAGAGCCCAGTGACTCTTTAGGTCTCTGGGCCTGTGCCTGGTCGGCCTGTTCAGGAATCCAACCTGCCGAACTTCCTTTTGAACTCCAGCCACAAACCCATACTTTTAAAAGTACACTAAAAAGGCTAGAACTGTAGAATAGTGTGTGAAGTTATAATAATGTAATTCTTTTTCACAAGTTTACGATTTTACATTTTCTAACTCCTGACATAAACGAGACCCAAAACAAATATTAGTGCTGATTAACAGACTTTTCTGAACAAGCACAGCCAATTTAATGAAATATGTGAAATAAACATTCCAGCCTCAGTAAAAACCACCTGGCCTGATGTTGCAGCATTCAAAGTAAAAGGGTCTTTCAAACCTAGATTCTGCTGAGTCTGGTCAAAATGTCTCTCTCAGGGTTGGGGATCTGCTCTGCAATGAGCAGCAGGACTCGAGAAAAAATTTTGCACATCTCTGCATCTTGTGAAACAGCTGCTGGTGCTGTTTTTAAATGAGGATTAATAGACTTCAGTCACAGAAAGAGGGTACTGACCAGACGGGTAATGTTATAAATATATATTGATACATGTATGCAGCTGGTGATTGCTTTGTGAAACCAGGCCTGTTTAAATGATTTAAAGCTGTATTTGGTGTATAGTTGGTTTCTGTGGAGCTCTGAAGAGAAAATAGTCCTCTGAAGTGTTTCCCCCAGTATAACCTGAGTGACATCCACACTTGTCGACACTGTCGCCTTCACACCGGGTGGCCGGTGATTGGTGCTGCCTGTCAGACACTCCTGCAGATTCACGATATCAGACCCTGATGGCCTCCCGAGTCGTTCATTAAGCATCTGAACAAAGTGTCTGTATGACTTCTCACTACATTTGAAGCAACACATCTACTGTATGTGTGGCAATGCGGTACAGTATTCATCCTGCAGGAGTTTTGCCAAGTGTCTGTCTCTCTGTGTAGCCCTGTGATGGACTGGGAA
This sequence comes from Stegastes partitus, assembly GCF_000690725.1. Classification (NCBI taxonomy): domain Eukaryota; kingdom Metazoa; phylum Chordata; class Actinopteri; family Pomacentridae; genus Stegastes; species Stegastes partitus. The sequence continues at coordinate 1,116,135 of NW_007577748.1, read as the reverse complement.
CCTGTCCAGGGTGTCCCATGCCTTCACCTTGAGTCAGCTGGGATAGACTCCAGCCCCCCTGTGACCCTACAGAGGATTAAATGGTATATAGTTGATGGATGGAGTTTTGCCAAGTAACTTTTATTTATGCAGCCCAAGATCTACGCTTTACAGTCTTTACAGAACACCAGATGTACAATCCATAGACCTTGTGGTATCCTGTGCATTGTAGTACAGTATAACCTGAACGATCATGCTGTCTCTTTCAGAGTTGGGCAGTAGTACTGTCTTTCTCAGGGGCATAATGATAACAGTTCAAATATGTCAGAGACAGATATACAGAATTGTATTCAATTCGTACAGCATTAGTATTTATTTTTTTCAATCTTTGTATAATGGAAAAATATGGGGCTTTGTTTTTCTTTTAACCTTTTTAAGCTTTAAACAGTTATCTGAAACCAGCTGAGAAGTTCATAGGGGAGCTCTGTGGTGTCACTGCACTGTATTATAGTGTATGTGCAAGAACATGATTTGCTTGTTTAGAAAAAAAATCATTAGAACAACTAGCAGCTAAAGCTTTTAGCTGAATGTAGTAGAGTAAAAAGTACAGTTCAAGCTGAGAAGTTTTAGTTTAATCTCATCTTGTTTTATATAACACAGATGTCGTTTAACATGAAAAAAAAAGAGTGGGACTGTTGCTCTACAGTGGTAAATGCTGCACATATGTAATATGTAATAGATGTCAAATAGATGAATTAAGTTGGCAAATAGCTTCAGTCACGTCAGTTTCACAGCAATATCTTTTTTTTTTTTAAATTACATTATTTATTACATTACTTTAGATGTCCTTTTTTTCTTGCAAAATTTAGTGTTCAAGTTTTATATTTAATATCAATATGATTTCACATGCCATCATTTCATACATATTATATTTTGATGCTGTGAAGTTGCAGCCATACGGCTAGGATCACAGCAAATTACTTGAACTTGGCTAGAAGGTCACCCATCAGTGGAAAAGTTCATTACAGTGGAGAAAAAAATATATGTTGTGCAAGTACCATGCAGTACGCTACAGGGATGGACAGATCAATAGCACAGTAATCAATACTCACTGAAAAACTGTTAAAGCTAGAACATGCCAGATTGTACAAACCAGCAAGAGTAGCTGGATTTTAAAAGCATACAAGCAAACAAAATCACACTCTCCCCTCATGTCTCCGTCTAAAGCTTCTTCTCCCAAACACATGAACCCTCTGTCTGTACAGCTGGAGGACTAATCCATGAGAGACAGCGTCAGTGAGGAGACAACTGAAACTACCTCGTGTCTAAAAACACACAAAGAGACTACATCACAATGTTCGCAATAAATTAAAGTAAAAAGCCAGTGTAGATTAATACAAGATAAATATCATAAAATGACATCTGCTGATGAGTCTACAGTGCAAACAGGCAGCAAACAGATGCATTTAAACAGAACCTAATGAAGCTGAGGGAGGATGGAGACCACAAACAACGAATATGATCATCTGGCAGGTTTATCAGCGTAACATGTTGTATGCTTAGGTAATCCTATTAAAAGCGATTGCCATTGTTGTGCTATCTGCGCATGAGGTCTTGCATTGCGTCCACATGGCCTGGTAAACTCACACGCAGTGAATGCAGACGGACAGAGAGTGTGCAGGTAGGCCATCCTGTCATTTCATTTGTAGTGAATGCAACATGCTTTTCACTAGCCTGTCACTGCCAGATTTCTTTCTTTTTATTATTAGAGCACTTGATTTATTGATTGCCATCAGGATGCAAATACTTTAAATAAATATAATAGAAAATACTCCAGTTTAAATTCCACAGCACCACCTATTAAGAGAATCAAATCCAAAGCTTCCCTGAATTGTACTTTAAAGATTTCTGCACCTCAAATTGGTGTGTTTAACGTGATTTCACTGTAACGCCACTTCTGGTGAATTACTTTCTGCCTGAATTCTCACTGGGTGGTGTTTTCTAGCTACACTGTGTTCTGTTTCTCTTATTCAGCATCAAATTGGCAAGAGAGTAAACAGATACACAAACACTCAGTTATTCAACTGATAAACAACTACAGGTCCAAACTTGAGGCAAGAGAGCGTCACCAAGAGAAGTTTACATGATACACAGAAATACCTAATAATGCTGCAGGTGATAATGAAATAATTAGAGTAAAATGAAACTCTACAACATTATAAAATACCTTTTTGAGAACATCATCACTGTGTGCTGGATGAAAATGAAAGATGGTCCTCAGTGGCAATAGCAGATTAAAATGTACAGTGCTTAGCAAATGTATTAGACCACCACAGAGTATAAGGTTTATGCCACAGCTGCTGTAAATTAACAGCATTGGTAATTACCAAAATCATGTTCTATGTTTCTGTAGTGATTAGTACACCAGCATGAAGAAGCTCTTTCACCAAAATGACCATTTTAATCCTAAAATGTAATTATTAGTTATCCATGAAATTTCAAATATACTGTTTTATTAAAAAAAAACTGAAAAAATACTAAAGCACATTATTATTTCTTGATTAAGATGTCAAATTATAGCTATTTACTTGTGTTCCTAAACATACAAATGAACAAACTTTACAAAATAGAAGTGGTCTAATAAATTTGTTGAGCACAGTATAAAAAGACTCCTGCAAAAATGGCATCAGATCTCAATTCTACAATTCCAGATCTCTGAACTGTTATTGAGCTCTGAAGACTGCCTTCCACGACTTTGTAGCTTACAAATAGAAAAAATTGTCGAGAAATAGAAAAGTCAAACGTCTTTTTCTGCTGGCTGATTTGAAATTTTCACTTATTCTACATCATTTTTGCTTTCTTTCTCTCATGATGTCAATGTGATCTCTGGACTAAAATAAAGGCTCTGCAATAAGTAACATACCTGAAGCAAATATGCAAAAGTTGAAGGTAAACTCAGCTCACTGCAGTAAACCAAGATGTGATGTGTACATGTTCTTACACCACTGTGTTCTTCGCTGCAGTGTCTGTAATGTTATAAGTAAGATGACAACATCACAGGCTGTATATGGTTTAAATTCCTAAAAGAAACTCTAAATGCCTCCGGGGGTTAACATGGAAATTGTTTCCCTGATTAGACACGTGCCTAAAATGTCAGTGGAAGTATTTGTGGATTATCTGCAATGTCCCTGGTTGGTTGTGTAGATGCTGCTACTGCCATCTTGTGTCCAGGTTTCACCACTTCACACATCTGAATACACAACTTCTACTTAAATCACCATCTGCTTTACGGAAAACAGGTTTATCTATAGAGAACAATCATGTGAAAGAATTACAGAAATTCTGCATATGAAAGAAGGAAAGAAACACTGAAAATAAAGGCCTCTCAGCATCAGTGTTGGAGAAATGTCAGATTGGAGATTTTTTAGGTTATAAGATTCCTAAAAATAGCAACATAATTGAAAGAGTGGCCACCCACAGCAGTAAAGAATGGATGCACATGGTAAAGAATATGACTGGAAAGGAGAAAAATAGGGAATGACTTCACTGCAAACACTGAAGGTGCTGTTGTACATATTGCCAAGGAATCAAAGTGTAAATACTAGAATAAGAAACGTATGCCCTCCTTACATTCTCGGCACAACGAGAAGCTTTTAAAATGCCATTTTAGTTCATCAGATATTTAAATGCTGCTTACAGATGCACAACAGGGGAACCTTCAGGTGTTACCAAACCAGCAATAAAGATCAGCTGCAAAATGAAGGAAATAAATGAAGACTGAAAAACAAATGTGAAGCTACGTTTCTCAAACAACTTTGTAAAAAAAATGACGGTGATACATTAAGTTGTAGATATTTGTCCAGGCAGGCAACCTGCAGGTACACTACCAGCTGAAACAAGACTGATCAAACCAAGAAAGCCACACAGAGATGGTTGTTTTTTGACAGATGGCGTTTATTCTCACCAGGCATCTGACATTAGAATCGCTACAGAGTCCACCATTGAGAAATGGCTACTAAAACTCCAGAGGGGGAACGCCCAGGATATATGGAACAAGGAGAGCAGAACAAACAAAACAAAGAAAAAAAGAACTAACCGTAGGCCACTAAACATAACCTGCCACCTCACTGGAGGAAAAGCTCAGTCCACAAGCATTACTAAAGCTCCTCGTCAGTCTCCCTGCTAATTCTGGTCCTCTCGGCTCTGGAGTGAGACTACGTTCAGATTGGTGGTCCCACAAAACTAACATTCAGTCAGATTTTTCTTTTTTTTAAATTTAAATACATCGTTTACATACATTAGATATGTATTTGAATAATGCCTACAGCTGCTGTTTCACCGAACATTCATAATTGACGGCACACAATCGCGACAGACAGATCAGTTACATCAGGGAGACCACAGGTGGCTCCAGGAAGGCCCCACAAGGATCAGAACTGGGAGACAGACGTTGGTCAATGCGGTTAAGAGAGCGACACTGGCAGAGTCTAAAGGCCTCTCCTCTCAAGAACAAAAAGATACTATTACATATATATATACACATAGCTACGGGAACGAGTGGACCTCACCCGGAGTCCACGACAAGAAGCACCTCTTATAGGGTTGAAGAAGGTGAGCATACGCCTTAGCAGCAGGGGAATTAGCCGACTCAGTAGTGTAGGTTCAGTGAGTGCTGATAGCATGTGTAAGGAGTGAAGATACATTTTTACACACAATGAAACATGGACAACAAGTGTAGAATATCCTCAACACTGAACCTGCTCACATTTAACAAGGATTAAGTGAATCTCAAATACTAATTGTGTTGATTTTTGTACAAGCGCTAAAGAGTTAAAGGAAGAGTTTGACATTTTGGGAAACACTGTGGATGTAAAGAATGTTATCGCTCTCACCGTTAGAAGACGAATGTAAAAGCACAGCCAGCAGCTGCTTAGCTGAGCATAAAGAAAGGGAAACATCTAGAGTAGCTTTGGCTTAAGGTGACACCATCAGCCTACTGGCAGATTTAAAGCTCAAAATTGAAAATATAACATCTATTTTGTTTAATCTTTAGAGAGACCAATGTGTAAAAATGGATTTGGAACAATAAGTTGCTGAGCTTTGCCAAGAAGTAGCCTGGCACACAAGCCTCTGTAAAACCAAAAACTGTCATTTTTACACTTTCAGCAGATGAAATTAATGAGATCTACCGTTTTAATTACTGAGCTTTAGGGGTGGCTGTTTAATGGACAGATATAAGAGTGATACTGATGTTCTCAATTCAATAAGAAAAGCCAATATTTCCCCAAATGTCAAACTTTTGCTTTAAGTACGACTGTTACTGTAAAGTGTGTTCTGTAGATGGGTGCAGCACAGGACAGCAGAGACAATAGGTCGCACAATTTTGGTCGCTGATCTGAAGCCGCTGCAGAAATTGAAGAGAGAAGAGCACAAAAGCAGGAGAGTCAGGGGAGTTAAGGGGTACAGTGATTTGTCTTTGTCACATAATGTAAAGCCACTTTTGTAACTCTAGGGAACAGGAGTGAGGGAACATTGGTTCTGTTTTGCGTGCAGAGGAAGAATTCCAACAAACTGAAGAAGTGGGTTGTGAAGACCAGCTGCCAACCCATTAGCTCTGCGACCTTGTCCTCCTCCAACATGACTACCTTATTGTTTGTCTGTATTGTATCCTGCACAGCGCTGAACATCTGCAGAGCTGCAGTGACGCTCTGTCTGACTGTGTTTATCATATCGTAACATCTTGTGAGTACAAGGTCACATCACTAACCATGATGAGAATCGTCTATAGCGCAAAAGTGAGAAAGATGAGTTTATGTTGCAAAAAGTCATTAACAATACAGTAAACTAAAGACCCTCTGATCATACAGAGTCTAGGAAAAGAACTTAAGTGTTAGCTTTTGCTGAAATGACATTACAAGTGATTCCTGTTGGCTCAGTCACAAAGGTTACACGGCATGGAAGGTATGTGTGTTAGGACTCAGTGTTAGGCTCGAGAAGTTAGGGGTCAAAGTGCACGGCAGCAGCAACAAACAATGCCGTTACGTCCTTCTAGAGTCAGATCAGGCGGCTCTGTGTTCAGTTACTGGCCACCTCGTCTGCATTGTCAACCGCCTCTAAGGTGCTGTCCAGTCCGCCGCGTGCACGCCAGATCTTCACAGTCCGGTCACTGAAACACAAGAACACAACATGGTAAGAGGCAGCAAAAATGGAAGAAGTCATTGTCCAGGTGCACACAGAAACAAAGTGATCCACATCCTCTGATTTAAAAGTATTTTTACTATATTAAGGATCTTTCAATGGGGTTTTCGCTCCACCATGTACACCGGTTGCATCACCTCATTCCGTATTTATGGTATAGAAAAGTACTGTTAGGATCATATATTTTATATTCATGTTTTGATAATCTCTCATTATATTAATCTCACATTATTTCATATTTTGATAATTTGGTGCTACTCTCCTCACCTTTTATTATTATCTTAATCTCACATTATTATCTTAAGGCATAATCAACACAATTGATAAACAATGGCAACATGAGAAAGCGCAAGTGGAGACAGGATTTGGTGGTTTGTGTATTTCTCTGTCACAAGCAGGTATCTGCAGGAGGGAGCAACTGAGGGTGCAGAGTGGCAAGTCTCTGCACCTACAACATGGTGAAAGAAGGCTCAAGGACACGGAGGGGCCAATCAGCTAGCTGCAACACATTCTGTGCACATTCTCATGTAATAGTATGAGTACACTGGATCAGGGCGAGGCAGTCAGTCAGACTTCGTGCCCTGACATTAACTTTGTTGGTGTTAGGGTGAGAAGTTTGATCCAGAGCTCTGTATGCTTATTCAACTATCTGATACATAAATACATTGAGTGAGACATACATACCTTCTGCTATTGCTTCGTTAAACGAATGCGCAGGAGCTATCTCACACATAGTGTAATTTCTGGTAGATTGAGATTCAGCAGTACAAGGATCCTAAAACTAACTGGTCGCCAACATGTATGTGTCGGTGTATGTGTGAGACTCACTCGGAGGCGGTGAACAGGTGGCTGCTGTTGGCAGAGATGCCGTTGATGGGGCTCTCATGACCCTTGAGCTCCCCGAGAGTCCCCAGTGTGTCTGTGTGCCACAGCTTGAGCACCCCACCTCTGCAGCCGCTCAGTAAGGCCGGGGAGCCGGGGACAACGCCCAGAGCGCAAACCCAGTCACGGTGAGCGTTCGGGACTTGCTAAGGGATGAGATTGATTGTGTAATTAATAAACACAATTTCATGAGTGATTTTTCCAATTCTAACTCATGATAGAAATAGTACGTCCATAGTATATGAGAAGATGTTTTTATAAATGATGACATAGACACAGTAACTGGTTTTGGGTAGGCAAACACAGAATAATTTTTGATGTACCATATTGGCCATTATGAGACACAAAATGTGACTGAAAGGTGAAGGGATATGGTTCATCTTAGGAACAGATTTTACTGCAGGTTTTCAAAGCTCCACTTTTAATGCTGCTGAGAAGAATGGTCTTCTTTACTGTTACAAATATACCAGGAGAAACTGTCTGGAGTAATATTCTCTTGTAATAATTAGCTAAAGTTAAAGCTAGCCATGTCTTTAGTTCTATTTTTAAAAAAAAGAAAACTGACAAAGAATTGTGCATTTAATGAAAGCTCTGCATGACTCTTTCCATACTATGTTCTTTATGTTTACCACCTTACTCATCCACTACCTGCAGAAGGTCCTTGCGGTCCAGGTCCCACTTCTTGATGCCGTTGTCTCGGGAGCCGCTGAAGAAAATGTCCCCCTGGACCACCAGTGACTCGATACCATCGTAATGTGGTGGTTCAAAGTTATGTGTAGGACTGATGCTCCCCAGAGAACCTTCAGTCACATCAAACAGCTGCAACAGTCAAAACACCACATTGTTAAAAAAAGAGTGACATGCATTTTGTGAAATGCTTTGCTGTGAAATAAAAGGGCATTTCTCTCTAAATACGTAAACCTCTTTGCCCTGGGGCTCACTAGGAGCATGCTGTATGTCAAGAGAAGGTGTGTTAAATGCAGGAATCACTGTAAAACACACCTTGATGTAATGGTCCTTAGACCCAGTGATCACCAGGTCCTGGTTGTTTCCGGACTGATCCACAGTCAGACACATTACTGGACCAAGATGACCAGTGAGTTTTCCAGTGGATGCAAACCTGACAGAAAAAAAAAAAATCAATAACTTAAATGCCAGTGTCTAATTTTGTCCTGCTACAACCATTGGGAGGAAAGCCTAAATGACACCTATTTTCATGAAATTAAATTGCAGATTTACTCATTGTGGTATTTAACAATAAATAATTCACTCAAGGTAAAGTGCACCATGTGGATAAACAAGGTTTGTGAATTAAGTTTGCAGTGTTTTGGTCTCAGTGCAAGTTACAGCGTGTTCTTACAGGTTATATTGATGTAGAGTTATTTTAATCATCCAGAGCATCAGGTATGAGCTGTTTTTATTTTCTACGATCAGCAATGAGGTAATTCATCAAAGTAAATACCAGCTGGTGGTCAGAAATGGATGACAGCTTTGGATTGGATGCTTGTCAGGCTTTCATGATGAATTGAGTCCTCTAAGTGTGCAGCGAAAAGAGATGCTTTGTATTTATCATGGTGTGTGTTTTGCATTTGAAAATGTTACTGCGGTATCAGGGGGAGTGAAGAACAAATGGTGGGAATGATAAACAGATTGTCTGCATGGCTCATGTAAGTCTGGGTGTCGACATGCAATACTTCAGACAAACACAAGTTCTTTGTACTGACATTTTCTTACAGTAAAAATACTTCAGTTACTGTAGCATCTAATTGTTAAATGTAATGTCACATTGAAACTACATCTTAAATGACATATTGGTGTTATTTGATCTAACATAGCAAGTTGGTGATACACTTGCTACTTGTTACGATACAGTTTGTCCTAATGTTTAAATAATCTATCTAGGAAAAAAGCTTCTGGGCATACAATCATACAGTTTAACAGGATGAACTACGTGTTGGTGACACTACATGAAAACAATCTGTAAAAAAAAAAAAAAAAAAAAAAAAAAAGATCTAACAGTTGTTAAAGTATTTCACAATAGATAAACTGTTAGACCAGACTGACTGACATTTCCATGTCTAAAAGCCACCCTGCTGACTATTAGAGACTGCTGCTGCCTTGGTGTTCATTACAGTGTTATCTTTAGTGCCTTTGCTCACCTTCTCAGGTCCCAGACTCTGACCGAGTTACCAGCAGCAGCGTACAGAACTGTCCCATTGGGGTTGAGGGCGATCTGGTTGATCTGGTTCTCTCCTGCTGGGATGGTGACCGTCCGGCTGGTGTTAGACGCACAGGCGTCCCCAACATTAACCTGCCCAGAGGACCTGGAGACATGTGGATGACACATGAATAAACATGCAACAAATAGTTTGGGGGTAAAGAGGAAAAGTTGCACCTTATAATGATGTACTTAGGTATAAATGACCTTTAAGGCTAAAATACAAGATGTTTTGTTTAAAAAGTGATTGTCACATTTTTTACGTTGGAGAAATCCTAAAGAAATGGATAAAAGTTACTCTGAAGACAAAAACAGATCAACAGATTTACAAAACTAATGAACTGTTCAGCAATATATCTGGGAAATGCGGAGGCTCCTCTGAACATTGAAAAAGGTTTTCCAGACTGCAGTTTGATCTGCAGAGCCAGTCCAACTCACGTTAGCATTCGGATGCACTTGGCCGAATCCCGGATGTCCCAGACTTTGATGTAGGAAGTGGAGACCGTGAAGACTAAACTGGAGCTGTAGCGGACTGACACCACATTGTTGGGATGACCAGCCAGGGACATTATCTCTTGACCTGTTACCAGATTCCACACCTTACAGGTCCGGTCTGCAAGAAAAGACAGAGTTGGCCATTCTCATCACTATTTATTACGACATTAGAAACACTGGAAGCGTTCTGAGAGGACGATGTGTTAACTGGAGCAACAGAGTAGAGCTAAAGAACAAGACCAGTGGAAAGGAATTAACCTGGAGAAAGACAAAACCTACTTTAATTAATAACAAAACCAAATACAGGAGCTACTTAGCATCTGTAAGGATTACATGCGCAATTTATTCTAGTTAAATGACAAACAATTTACCTTTATTTATTATCTGTAAAAGCTCCTTTACCATAAGAACTTTGTTATATGTACGATGTCATTTCATTTCATCACCTCGTTTATCCACATACTGTGCATATGACAATCTTAATTAATCCCTGTCAGGTTTTATTTGCTGCTATATAACAGACTAACAGCATGTCAAAATGTAATAAATTACCAGAGCTAGAACAAGGAGACACGTGAGGAATACTGATTAGAGGTGAAGTAAGAGAGAAGAGGTGAAGCAAGGACAGAAGGAGGAAAGATTGTGGTCAATAACCTTTGGATCCGGTGAACAGAAGGTCATCAGTGCAGTCGACGCATAAAACAGCTTTACTGTGTCCCTCGGCCACGTGGACACACTGTAAAGTTGCAGACCGGCTGCTTTTTGTGGATGGTACTGGGTTAATGACACCCCTGGAAAACACACACAAACATGACAATCAAAAGAAAGCAACATGGACATAACCTTGTCGTATAATCTAAATGCAGCACAGATATAAATCACACCCCAACAACTAAAGTCATGCACAATATGCAGCTCTTGTGGCCGTTTAGCACTATGCTGCAAATCAAAAATAGAAACAGATGAAAATAACAGTTGGAAAAACATAAGACAGCCGTGGAACGTGTAACCCTTGTTGTGCTGAAAAGAAACAATAGACAAGCCAGGAATTTAAAAATACCCATGTACATTGAGCTTGTAATAGATAAAAACACCAAAAGAGCTACAGACAGACATTTGCTGAAAACCAGCATTGTTGGCTCATCAGGGACTGCAAGTTCAATAGCATCACAGGAACCCTGATCAATCACTAACTTGCTGCTCATGTTGACAAATAGGCCTTTGACAGTGTAACTGTACAATCGCTACACTCCCAACAGTCGTAGCTATCAGTATCAGTGAAGCAGCAGGATGCAATGGTGGCGTACATCACATCCAGACGTCAATATTGAGCATCTGTGAATGGCTGAGGTTTAAAAGGCCTACAGTGTGAAGAATAAAAGCTTCACTGAAGAGAAAGAGGCGAATGAATAGAGAGGATTACTGTGGGTTCAGGCTCAATACCAGTAATAAGCCTGACATGATGACACTGTTTGTGTTTATTGTAATTATCTGCTGATCCCAGAAAGGATATCCATTCAATGACTAACCACTTAAACCGCTTTTCTTTCGGATAACTCTTGCACAAGGCCGATACAGCAGTGAGGAATAAAACCCCAGGGAGGATCTGGTTACACGAAAGTCTGATGAACTGCTCTGCAGCCTTGATGTTTGTCTGTACACATAATGCAGGTAGTGATCAGGAAAGAGTGGAATCCCACCACGTGACTGTATTCAAGAATCATATTTGCCCAGTACACCAAAAGTGAAATTCCACTAAACCATATGCCAAATCAATGTAAAACGTTGTACTTGTGTGGATTGGAGAAAGGAGGGGAAATGTAGCGGAGGATTTTGTTGGAGGACACATGGAGGCATCCAACCATCCTAGAGGGAAAGAGAGTATATATAGAATATATATATACATATTCCTGAGAACAGACTAGCTATTGATTACATGACTTCCTATTCCTAATTTTTTCTCCATTATTAAATATGAGGTACAACGTAATGTCGAGAGGAGCTACTAAAGTGTGCTTGTATGTATACATGGATTAAATTTAAAAACAGAATTTTATAGTTAAAGTTGCTCCTAGTATATAATGAGCACAAAGGACTATGTTCTGTAGATTTAAATATTTTCTGACTTCCAGGCTATACACCAGCACACTTTGATAGTCATCGTGCAGAAAGTTGAAACTCTCGTAAAGCATGTCCCATCAAGATAATCGGTATAGAAGAATTTTTAAAGTTTTGTTTCCCACAACAAAATAAAATAAAATTTAAAAAAACCTTTGTGTGTGTAATGTGGAATGTTGAGGCTGCTGGTGCACACACACACAGAGTAGACTTTACAGTGAAGGAGGAGACCAGCAGGTAACATATTGGCATTTTTATAGATTCTGACAGGGAAGGCCGATGCACTTTTAAAAATTGTAATCAGTCTATTGAACTTTTTTTTTTTTTGTGAAAGATATATCGGAGCAATTATTATTTAAAGCAGACTAAATTTGTATAATACTTGAAAGGAGCAATATGTAAGAATTTTACAGACAATCCTTGCTCATAACTGCAACAGTGCATTACCATGCAACAGTGTACCACTGAATGAAAACAACATGTTTACTGTGATGGATTACCTGTCTGTTTAAATTATTTTTCTTTTATATTGCACACAGTGAAATGAATGGAATATAATGGAGACATGGAAGATGAAAAACACATAGATTTGCCACAACATTAAAACCACGACAGGCGCAGTGAATAGCCCTGAATGTCCCGTTACAATGTCATCGATCAACGGGTGGGATTTATTGCAGCAAGCCAACAGGGAAGCTGATGTGTTGGACATAGGACAAATAGGCGGGACATATAACATGAGTGACTTTGATAAGGACCAAATTGTGGTGGTTTGACGAAAACAGCAGGTCTTAAGGCAGGAGTGGGCAATCCGGGTCCTCAAGGGCCACAGTCCTGCATGTTGTAGATGTTTCCCTCTTCCAACACGCCTGATTCAAATGATCAGCTCATCATCAAGCTCTGCAGAAGCCTGAAAACGATCCTGATCATTTGAATCAGGTGTGTTGGAAGAGGGAAACATCTAAAACATGCAGGATTGTGGCCCTCGAGGACCAGGATTGCCCACCCCTGTCTTAAGGGGTGTTCCTGGTATGCGGTGGTCAGTAGCTACCAAAAGAGGCTCAAGGAAGGACAACTGGTGAACTCACAATCAGGTCATGAGCGCTTACGGCTCAGTGATACATGTGGGGAACAAAAGCTGATGCGCTCCGTTGAGACACAAGAGTTTATATCACAAACTGCTGAAAATCGTAACGCTATTATGATAGAGAGGTGTTCGAACACATAGTGCAGCTTGATGCATATGGATAAAGGTATACAGCTGCATCTGTTCAGAGTGCCTACGGCGACCTTCATCTGGTAACAAAAGCACCTAGAACGGGCATGTGAGCGTCAGAACGGGACCATGGATCAACGGAAAAAGGTGGCCGGGTCATGAATCACATTTTCTTTTATGTCATGTAGATGGCCTCATTTACAAGGAGAAAAGATGGCAGCAGGAACAATATAAGCCAATGGTGGCAGTGTGATACTCTGGGCAACGTTGTGCTGAGAAATCTTGGGTCCTGGCATTCAGGTGGATGTTTGACCTGTTGAAGACCACGTATACTCCTTGCTAGTAACGGTGTTGTCTGATGGCAGCAGCCTCTTTCAGCGGTATAATGCCCCCTGCCACATTGCAAACATTGCTTTGAAACAGCTAAAGGAACATGAGACGAAGTTCAAGGTGTTGATTTGGCCTCCAAATTCCTCAGATCTCAATCTGCTCAAGCAATCTGTGGGACATACTCAAGTTGGATGTTTGAAGGCTCGGCCTCGCAGCTTCCAAGACTGAAAGGATTTGCTGCTGATGTCTTGGTGCTTGATACCACAGGACACCTTCAGAGGGCTTCTGGAGTACATGCCTCGATGGGTCAGAGCTGTTGGTGGCGTGATATTAGACAGGTAGTTTTAATGTGATTGGTGCAAATCTTTGGTCCCATCATATGCTTTGCAAAATTGTCAAAAGCATTGTGTATGTAATTGGGCCAAGAAAGCAAAACCACTGGAATGGTCTTGACTGCTTTCAGGAAACTTCATGGGTGCGCCTCGTCACTTGAGATTTCAAGGAAATGACTGACAATAACCATCTAAGTGATTACAGCACTACTTTGATAAAACTGTTTTTTTTAATACCTCAACATTACACTCCAAAATCTACATATTTTCATATTTCTACACATCCACATGTACTCCCTCCTGTGTACATGGACACAAAATATCTACAGTAACTTGAGTCACTGGCCAGAATTTGACAAATTGACATATTTTGAAGTGCAGTGTGCCTCCCTGCTCCTCCTTAGCATCTTTTACCAACTCTAATCTGAGTCTCTGGCAGGCTCGTGTCAATTTTACTTATCTCTGGTTCTTACTTATCCCACAGGACATTTACAGCATGCCCCAGATACCCTGTCATAAAACTAAACATGGTGATGAGGCTATTTGGATTAGCTGTCGCGGAGAAAGTAAGTGGTGGGCTGTGACGGAGGACAGTAGTGCTGCCAATAAAGCTGCAGCATAATTAAGGTGTATGCTAAGCTGTTACTGTTACAAACTGTTAACAGAAGTGTGGGAGGACTATATGAGGACAGAAGGGAGACACATATGCTGCATTCATTTCATATTGAACAACAGGATGACTTGACAGTAAAGTGTTCTCACTCATCTAAAGCAATGTGACACCAATGAAGTTTCCTGCTCAATGTGATTTGTGAGGTTTATCAGTTTGTGGATACTGTAGGACACTATCATTCTGTAAAGATATGCAGTCATGAAAGTTTCTGCTTCAGCAGAGCTCCACTAAATCATGTCTTATCGCTTTCTACATGTCATTTTCTTTATTTTGTTTTAAAGCCTAACACATACCAGGGATTTAGTAGACTTACTTGATTAAAAGCATCAGCTAAATGAAAGTCAACTTATTTATTCTTATTCATTCGAAAACAACAAATCAAATTCTTTACAAATCTGTCCAGCAAACAACAACCTCTATTCTCAGATTAATGTTGATTAACGACAGCTTTGGAAAAGAAATCTGAACACTGTCATTTTTGAGTGAAACGAATACAAGGGCAGAAATCATATTAGCAAAATACATCATATGTCAAAATATGCTACTGTCAACAGCTGTTTAAGCCGAACAATGGCCAGGCTTGTGTGAAGCTATAACGGTCATTGCTCACCAGAAGAAAAAAAAAAAAAAAAAAAACGGGGGATGGTTGAAAAATAAGGACACTCTCCTTTAAAAATGTCACAGTGAGCCTGAGGGTGGAGCCAGAATAAATACCATGTTGTAGCTGACAGGGTTTATCCTGGCAGCCCAGTGGTCAAAACACAAGAAGTTCACTCCTGCAATCCCGGAAACCTCGTCATTGGTCATTTCCTTTTCTTTCTCCACGACTGCTGCCTCTGTGTTCTGCTAAAAATAAAAGCTAAAATTTTAAACCATCTTTCAAGATGAATAGCGGTCCACTCTGTATCTGTGTAATTGCAAAGTGCAATACCATAAAAATGATTTTTTTTGTGTGCTGTAAAGAAAATGTAGAAATACACTCTATGTTGTGCATCTGACATATGACATGAATGCAGCAATATTCAGTTCACACTGGCCACATGCGCTCACACACTGACCATGCGTGTAGGGGTGCAGATTGAATGTACAGTAAATGTTGTTTCAAGCCGGCAAACAACTAATGTGCACAAAGTATAGAGGTAAACATTTGCACGTGATGCCAACCGTGGCCTAAAACACATTTACATATGATGGAGTTATCAAATATATTAAATGATCCACTACATCCCATCACTGTATCCTGAGGCAGGATTGCAGGAAGAAGAAATTATATTTTAAACGTTATCATCACATTATTGTTTAGTAGATACAGAGCCAATCTTCTAATACTCGGCATATTTTTCTATTTCAGTCTCATAGAGAATTTGCTGATCAGACAAAGAGAAAGGGCAGTGTTCCCTCTCAGTCGATTCATTCGGTACAACACATATAGTGTCAATATCACGCCCTGCGTGACCTTACTGAAGACACCTCCATTTAAGGCAGATGATCTGTGATGACATATGTGAGGCCCTGCCTACACATACAAATACAAATACCTGTCATCACAGTCATCCCTCAGTTCTTACGCTCTTCACCTCGCTCAGAACACCTCACGGGCTAGCTAGCTACCGCTAGTTATTTCTGTTTTCTAAGGCTACTGCCGGCTTGAAATTGGTTTAACTGCTTTTGTTGGTGTAAACCACCGCTACTACTGTAGTGAGTGTGGCTGATCGCGGAGCGCTGATTTCGAGTTTTTTTTTTTTTTGCTAAAGTCGTGTGCTTTGTGTCTCCATATGAGCACCAAGCCTAATGCTGTGTTCACATCAGATGCGAATTCATCGCGCTATTCGCGCGTTAAGCGCGTATTTGGACGCGTGTGTGCACTGAGCTTACTCGCTTCATTCGCGCGTATAAATCGCGTCAATCGCGCGTCAAGATTTGTGTCTGAATGTGTCATTGGCGCGACGGACACGTTCCAGACGCCGGATCCATGGGATCTCCTAGTGACACACACAGATCGAGGAATTCCCCCAACTTCTCCAGGAGCTGCGCCTGGATGACGGCCGCTTCCAGCGCTGTGTTCGGCTGATCCGGACCCAGTTTGACTACCTGTTGGAGAGGATCGGTACCAGGATATCCCTCCAGGATACTAACTACAGGCGCTCGCTGTCATAGAGCGATGTTTTTTCCGTGCCACACACAACAACACGGACGAGCGGCCGCCAGCAGGAGTACGCTGACCACAGCGACGGGGAGCCAGCGGAGGTTTATCCCGCTAGCATTGCGATAGCTAGCAACTCGGCTCGCTAGCTGGCTAAGTTGAAGGGTATCATTCTTGTGTGTGAACGGGAGGAGAGGGACAGCCCGTCTGCTGAGCACTGAGATCTGCCTTGGCCAGTAATGTAACTGCTTATCTCCTGGGGTGAACAAATCAATCAGTATTCACAGTGTAGTTGCAAAAATGAATGAATCATGTTGTTGACGTCACCAGAGAATCTCAACGCTGATTGACCATCGCGGCGCATCTGATCGCAGAAGTTCAGATTTTTCAACTTTCTCTCTAGACTCCCGTCTAAATCGCGTCAAATGCTCGTCAAACTCGCTCAATTCGCGTCAATCGCGCCGCGGGACATTTTCTCGCGTCTAATCGCGTCTTCACATTGACTTTACATGTAAATCATTCACGCAAATGATTTTACTCGTGTCTAGTGTGAACACAGCATTAGTCTAGGAAGAAGTCTTCAGTTCGCCCCTGTCCTCAGGGGTGTGGCTTCTCCCTGCACGACAAAGACCAGCACGAAGCGAGTTCTGCCGCCAGCTTCGGCGTTCAACCCTTGACAGACGGGTCGCATTTCTGGAAAAGGTGCTGGACAAGGAGAGGTTCCTGGTCGAAGTCCCCGCTGCTAGTTGGGCAGACCATATGCAGTATGTTGACGGGTTAGCTGAGCTCGAGCCAGAGCCCTCCGAGGGAGCTAGTCAGTCATTCGGCAGCCCACCATGATGACTATGACGCGTTGGACATCAGGTTGGACATTCATGGTTTATAGGACGATGAGGGTTTGTTGTCAGGTCGCCAGCTAGCCGCGATGATAATTCCTTCTTCTCCCTGTTTCACAGAGCCAGTTTTCTCCTGAGCCAGCGACGGTGAAAAACAGCCTGCCCATGTACCCAGACTTTGTCTCGGAATTGACCTCGACATGGAGCAAACCCCTATCCACCCGCGTCACCATGCCCGTCTATGGACACTATTTAGACTTGATCAGCGCTGAGAAAGCTGGTCTGGTTAATCCACCGCCTATGGAGCTGTCCCTGGCTCCGTCCCACAAGCACGGTGTGGGCGGCCCCACAACTCTCCCGTCCAAGCACTGCAGGTTCTCTGCTTCACAGCTGGAGAAAATTTACAAAGCTCAGGCAGACACAGTGCACGCACTGAGCTCCGTTACCATGCTGCAAATATACCAGGCTTTGTGTTTGTCGGAGCTGGGGTCTCTGATGCCCCCGACAGCCCGCTGGCACCTCTCCTCGACGAAGTCAGAGTCGCTACAGACTACATTCTTCGAGTTTCCCACGGTGCAGCGCTCTCCCTTGTAGAGGGATGGCTTCCAGCGTCGTGGCACAGAGACACCTGTGGCTGACACTGTCTGTTGTCCCGGATAGACAGAGCCATGTATCTGGATGAGACAGTCTCCAGTGAGAGCCTGTTTGGTCAATCGCTGGACTCCATCCAGGCAAAATTTGAGCTGAGGAAGAAGCAGACAGAGGCTCTGCGCAGCATCATTCCCAGGCATGATGCGAAGCCTAAATCCTCCTCCAGCTCTCGCACACCTGTAGCTTCACAACCACCTCCCAAGAGAGCAGCGCTACCCACAAGCTAAGGCTCCTGGCCAATGAAGCTGCAGCCGCCCGCTCAAACTCCACGCCATTCTGCTTGGAGAAAGGGCCCTTCTCCAGGCCTCCAGAGAAATCTGGAGCCAAGGAGGAAGAACAACCAGTCATCCTAACCTGGGGACTGAGAAGAGAGGGGCTCCAGCAGCAGGGAGACACTGCTGCCCCTCATGTGTTGCCACCCAAGAGGCACCTTCTATGTTATGTTCAGGGTTTCAGTCCCAAATGGCGCTTCACTCCCCTAACAGTCTCCCAAGCACATTTCCCCCATACACATAAATGCACTTGTGTTGTCTCAAGGAGCCCCCAGTTTGGGTGCTTTGAATGTTTCTCATGTGACCATAACAAATGTTCACAATGTTTGCTATTCTTTCAGTGCCCCAATAAAGGTGCCTTCTGTTCTTTGCAAAAACTTTAATGTTCAAGGGTTGAATCAAATAAAGAATTCTCTGTCTTTTAAAAAAAAATGCAGAGCAGATACAAAAGTGCAGTCAGGGGACGCCATTCCCTGCCGACACACGAGAGGGCAACAGCCCTCCACCTACAGTGCTCCAAGTCAGTCGACTGGCAGGACCATAGATATGTATAATAAAGGCTAGACGTCTTAAGGTGGAGTCTTGAACGGGATCACCCTTCGGCCATCTTGATTCGATGTTGCCGGATTTACAAATGGTTTGGTTTCTTACAAACATTACCAACATGGCTACAATTCAAATTACAAAAATACAAATCAAATATAAAATAATTAAAATACAAATTGTTGCTGGGCGTGAGTGTAACATAGTTATTAATATGTGCAGTGTTATAACTACACCTCTGACGTGTATAACAAATCAAACTGTTTGAAAATCGGCAGAAGATTGAGCAAGTTATGGTTATTTAAAAAGTACATGCAACACTACAACACAATGTTATGGGTGAGCAAGCGCACCGTATCAAGATGGCCACCAGTGTGGCCGTGCGATTATACATATCTATGGCCTTTATCATACATATTTACCAAAGGTCATCCCTGCAGCTTACAGCTCTATGGCCTTCAAGCTCTTGAGCTTTTGCCCACCTCCTTTTGCATCCGAGGAGCAGATGAGGTTGCATTCATTGTGTCCTGTGCGTACTCTACGCACCCATATTGACCGTACTCAGAGTGTGCGTTCATGTGACCAATTATTTGTCTATTTCGCTAATCCAGCCAGAGGTAAGGTCCTGTTCAAACAGTGGCTTTCTCACTGGATTGTGGAAGCGATTTCCCTGGCCTACGGCAGCAGAAGCCTCCCTTTGCCCCACAGTGTGAGGGCATATTCTACCAGGGGCATGGAAACATCGTGGGCAGTATTTAAAGGTGCCTATAAGTGATGTTTGTGCTGCAGCTAGCTGGTCACCTCCGCACACTTTTGTGCGGTTTTATTGTTTGAACGTGACAGCCCCTTTGATGGCTCAGTCTGTCCTTTCTGCTGGGTCCACCATGCACTAGAGTGCTGAGGGCTAGACTCTTGTTCGGTAGCTGCATTGCAGGGCATGTATACATGTCCCATACTATATGTGTTGTACCGAGTGAATCAACTGAAAGGAAACAAAATTTTATGTCAATAATTTCTGTTCCCTGAATGAGAGGAATGAGGTACAACACTCGGTTGCCCCGCAGCACAGCTGGGCTTGGTGAAGAGCGGCTATCGAACTGAGGGATGACTGTGATGACAGGTATTTATATGTGTAGGCAGGGCCTAACGTATGTCATCACAGATCATCTGCCGTAAAGGCGTGAATAGAGGTGTCTTCAGTAAGGTCATGTGGGGCGTGATATCACATACCATATGTGTACCTCGTTCCTCTCCTTCAGGGAACAGAAGTTTTTTGATTTCCTCAATAAGTAAAATGCAGATCATAAGGGCTGCAAGGTTGCGCAGTTGGTAGCACTGTTGCCTCGCAGCAAGAAGGTGGGGCACCAGGATCTTTCTGCGTGTTCTCTCTGGGTTCTCCTGCTTCCTCCCACACAGTCCAAAAACATGTTGAGGTTAATTGGTGATTCTAAATTGTCCGTAGGTGTGAATGTGAGTGTAGCCCTGTGATAGATTGGCAACCTGTCTTTGCTCTAAGTTGGCTGGGATAGCCTTCCCCCCTCACCCTAGTGAGGATTAAGCAGTGTATAGATAATGGATGGATAAAGACATCAGAAGCGGAGGAACTGATTAGCAAGTTGAACACTGAATTTGAGTCAAAGCTTCCAGAAACAGAAAGAGAAATCATCAGTTATCACCATTATGGCTCAAAGGAGACACATAATATTTAGTTAGGTAGGAAAAGTATGACTTTAAATTCAGCAAAGAACTTGGCAGGTAAAAAAAAAAGACGCAGTGCATTATTGATCTAATTGACACGACATGCTTCTCCAAAGCAGGAAATCGAAAGGAAGAGTATTAGTAGAGTCAAAGTCAAGTTCGATTTTTTGGGCTTTGCAGCCCAAATGTTGGCAACAAGCTCTTACTGTTTAATTTCCTTGACCTTTGCCCTGTCAGCCGCTGCTTGTGCCTTGTCATAGGTCTTCCTGCGAGAAAGCGGGGAAGGCTCTGGAGCACGCTTTTCCACACCTGGCGAAGTTCTGGAGCCAGAACTGAGTGTTCAGTTTTATCACATTTTTCACAAACAACACAAAGACAGTATACAAAAATAATTATAAAACAACAGAAGGATGTGAAACTAAACAGAAAATAACGGCAACAATGAAGAAATGAGCATGTAGTACACACAGAAACACTGTTACCTGATATTTAAAGTCCCAAAACAGTGGTGGTTCTTCGCTAAGGTCATGTCTAATTATGAGGACACTGTTGGGTTTGTGCTGTGCTACAGTTTCCTAATAACTTCTGTGCCGATTCATCACCGCTAGCTAAAATTCTAACAAAAGTGAACGTGCACAGGTTTGAAGCATGGCCTGCCACAAGCTGGGTAAAGCAGTCTGGTTAGTATTTTTGAATTTAGTGTATAATTAGAAGGGTTGTTTTTGCAGGTGGACAGTAATGAAAAAGCCAAACAAACTTTAAGCTCTGCTAATCTCTTATATGACTTTTGTTGGAGGACTCAGTAAAGTGGAGTAAGGTAGGACCATTTATAAGCATGTTCGAGAAAAATAAACAATGAAGCAGAGAAAGTAGCAGCAAAATCAAACATGCAGGAAAGAAGGCAGGAAGGACCAATTAATCTGTTAGCAATAGAGTGCCGGGCCTGGACTTACATGCTGCCCATTTTAGAGGAAAAGCCAGGGGAGAGAGCTGTGTAGTCCCTGACTGAGGAGCCTGACAGGTCCATGTCTCCACCCCCGTCTGGTGTTTCAGCTAGTGGCAGCATCGGACTAGAGAAGTCAGCAGTGGGAGCGTCGGGGGCAGAGTCACTGTTTGCGTACAGCAACTCCATCTGAGTGGTAGTCCTCCTACGAGCCTGTACAGAACGCATATGTGAAAATCAGGACAGGAATGAATTAAGCAAACAATTTTTTTCTCTCCTTTGTAACACAAAACATACACACGATTAATACCTTATTTCTTGTTTTCGTCTCTCCACAGAGTTTCATGAGATCTGATGCCAAAGTGCTACAGGGAATATAGAAAAAATATATTCATAATAATGCTAAAAAATTGTATTAATACAAAGTATTATCTAAAAAATAACTTAAAATATACAACTCTGCATACAATAAAATCACTACATTTAGGGATAAAATAAACATAAAAAGATGCAACGTGAAAAATCTATTATACAAACAATACAACATTAAAAAATAATATATATTGAATATGTAATATTTAACAAACAAACATTACACAACACAAAATACAAACATATAACAACACAAGATAAAAACTTAATAATTAAAGGTATTTAAAAAGTATTCAATCCTCTTGAGTGAAGTTCTCCTTTTATTGCTTTCAACACCAAATCACAGTTAATATAATTTGGCTTTTTGGACAAGAAATAACAAAGAAAGTCACTTTAAAGACAAAGTGAAAATAGATTCACTTGTACATGTGGGAGACTCTAAAAGAAGGGTTAGGGTTAGGGTTTTTGATCTGATGAGTAAAAAACTGAGCATTTCGGCCATCAAATGAGATGCAGCAGACAACAAAAACTGCACGTCATCACAAATACACCATTCCCATGGAGGTGAATACTAACTAGTAACTCCTGCAGAGGATTCATAAGTGTCTTGGTGGCCTCCCTCACTAGTCTCCATCTTGTACACCCTCTCAGTTTTTGAAGACAGTCTGCTCTGGGCAGGTTTACACAGGTGCCATGTTCCTGACATTTCTTCCTGATAGATTTAATTGTACTCCTTGGGACATTCAGTGACTCAAAATCTAAAATTTCTTGTATCATCCAGCAACTTATAGTTCTCAATAACCTTTTAATCAAGTTTGTTGAAGTGTTCTTTTGTCATCTTGGTGTAGTTATAACCAGGAGTACTGATTCACCAGTGAGTGGACCTTCCAGATACAGGTGTCTTTGTACTGCGATCACTTGAGACGCATTCACTGCACTCAGACGACATGCATTTCACAAGTTGTGTGACTTCTAGCTGCAGGGTGGCGCAGTTGGTAGCACTGTTGCCTCGCAGCAAGAAGGTTGCCGGTTTGCGTCCCGGTGGGGACACCGGAATCTTTCTGCGTGGAGTTTGCATGTTCTCCCCGTGCAGCGTGGGTTCTCTCCGGGTTCTCCGGCTTCCTCCCACACAGTCCAAAAACATGTTGAGGCTAATTGGTGATTCTAAATTGTCCGTAGGTGTGAATGTGAGTGTGCTTGGTTGTCTGTCTCTAAGTGTAGCCCTGTGACAGCCTGTCCAGGGTGTCCCCTGCCTTCGCCCTAAGTCAGCTGGGATAGGCTCCAGCGCCCCCGCGACCCTAGTGAGGATTAAGCGGTGTATAGATAATGGATGGATGTGACTTCTAGCACCAGTTGGCTGTACCTGTGTTGAAATAAGTGAGTCACTTTAAAGGGGGTAAATAAATGTAATCACTAATTTTACAGTTTTTATTAATTGAAATTAGTTTGTTGAAATCTGTTTTCACTTTGAAATGAAAAGAGTTTTTAAAAAAAATCTGCAGTCAAATTATATTGACTCAACGTTGAAAAGCAATAACAGGGAAAAAAGTCTTTAAAACGGATGAACATTTTTTGAAGGTCGTGTAACAAACTCACACAATATGACATAAATACTGTATACAATAACCCAACACAACTACAACATAACATGACCCAATGTAAAATATAAACACATAATGTAGATGCAATAAATGTAAAATGACATTAAGTAGAAAAACAGACATTAACAAATATACCACAGTGAATTACAATATCCCTTACACAAAACAAAAATTAAAATTCCATCATTAAATCATACCATGTTATATATTAAAAGTAATATATAATAATAAAAATAATAAAGCATAAAATGGCAAAACATTAAAAAAAAACGTTAGGGCAACACAACTCATGACTGTAAAACCTATATATTAGAATCATAAAACATACTTACTTTCCCTCTGCAGAGGGGCTTTGGGCAGACTCATCACTGCTGCTATCATCTCCATTTTCTGTCAAATGAGATCAGTGAATAATATCAAGTGACGTAATAGCCCTCATCGCTGATAAGAATGCCTGAAGTGGATTGCCCAAGACTAAATTATTTTCCTCTTTTCCAATTTTTGCTTTTTTTTCTTAATTTTTTTTGTACAGCTCAAAATGGATGTAGAAAATGAACAAGGAAAGCAGATGAGGACGATGTCAGCGCAGTGCCATGCTGTTTTATTGACAAACTTGGTCCTCACTGAGTTCAATGGGGTCAAATGGATTGAAAAAAATGAGAGGTCCGAGGTCAGAGAGCAGTCAGATGGGCAAGGTTATAAAGAGAGATGTGTGGGGATTTAAGATGAAGGAAAAAGACCCAACGTGAGACAACAAGGTGGAGGAATGTGAGGAATCATTAGTCTGTTGCTCCTGATGGGGTCAGCTGGCCTATAGGGTCCGACAGAGCTAAAACATCCATGTTGTATGGTTCCTGTGGAAGGGTCTGGAGTTAGCAGGTGCTAAAGCATGGAGGCTGTAGCACATGTGAGCTGCGAGGAGAAGGAGGACGCGAAGGAGGAAGAGTGTATCCGGATAAGGACAGGGGAAGGGGTCAGCCAACAGATGGAGGGAAGCCTGACTGCGTTGCAACCTCATGCACCTCGTAATGTTATGTTTAGTTAGTTCTCAAAGTGCAAAGGGAAGGAACCATGCATTCATTACACAGATTAAAGGCTAATAATGGTTTCACTTACCAGCTGGGAGGTTACCTAGCTCTGTAAACATAAAAAAACAAAAAAAAAGAAAAAGAAAAAGAAAACATGGGGGAACAGAAAAAAGGCAATGCACAAATCAAAAACACAGTCCCCCGAAATTCTAAAAACAAAAACCAAAACAAACAAATAAACAAAAAAAAATGCACCAACTATAAACAGAGCATCCTACTGAACACAAGCTGGCAGAAATATATCAACACCATAAATCAAAGAATGGACAAAACGTTCTAACATCAACTCTAACATCTAAACATGGTTAGGAACTTGAACAGAATTTAACTGTGGAATTAATTGTCGTTTGTACAATATATAAGGCCAGCTTCTATTCAGGAGAAGGCAACAGGCAAGAGCATCTCAAAAGGCCCAATCATGCAGCTGACCAGTAACCCAGTCTACTTCCTGAAAGGGAAGTGCTTTGTTGCAGAGGCAACATGTTGATAGACTAACTTGTGGAAGAGAAACTTCATCATCATCCTCCCAGACTAAAATCTCAATCCCAATTTTGCTTGACAACATATCAGTGACACTTTCAGAAGGTGGGCTGGGTCATACCTGGGATCTGGTCTGTGTTTTGGGTCCGTAACTCCACTTCTACCTCATTCTGAACAAAGTATGTTTTTACCTTGCAGAGCGTTCCCCAGCAGCGCGTCCAGCTCAGGGTTAAACTCGGCCTTCTCCTTCAGCATGTGAAAGAGCAGCTGGTTCTGAGTGGCGCTGGTGATCTCAGTCTGTTTCAGTCTGCCCTCCATCACCTTCACCTGAGACTCCCTCTGAGCCGCCTGCAAACCCTGTAGAGGTCAGACAGTAGACGTGAACCGTGTTGGCATTATGACTCAAAACTAAAGAGCACATCTTATCTGTATTTAAATGTCTTTGTTGGAGTTTATGTATGGGATGTTGGACAGTCCATTTGGGAAATGACCTAATATCACACACAGTAACTTCCTATGCTGTAATGTTAAAATGTTTAAAGAGAGGTGTTGATTCAACTATATGATCACTGTAGAGGCTTCAGTTCGTGTTAATGCTGATCTGTACTGCTTTGTATTGACAAGTGTCTACATTATGTTGTCCATCCCATTTTACATCTACTAAGCAGGGTAAAAAACACGTGTCTAATGAAACACAGTTCACTCCTATTTGTTGCACTGTAGCCATAAGCACAGCGGTAGTGCTACTCTGACCGTACGGATGGGATTCTTCCTCATGAGTTCTAGTACCTTGTTAATTGCCATTGACATGAAGTGATCCAGCAGGAAACGAGACTCTGCCAGAGTGCAAGAGCCAATTACAGCAGAGACGTCAACTGTGTCACCTTCCTCCTGCGAAAAGAAATAGTGTGAAGTTTAACCTGTTAGGGTCCCATCAGTTGTCTATGATCACAGAATCACTCACTTCATACTATTAATAATATCTTTAAAAACCTGTGCTGCAGGGCACAGTTCAGCCATTACAACAAGCCAGGCCCAGATCTGACCATCTATTCTATGTTGCCATGGTGTCGTGACAGTGGCAGCCAGTTGTAGCGGCTCCTACCTACTTTCTGTGTTTTTGGCTATTTACTTTGGTTTGTCTTCCATCTTTTTAGCATTTCAGTTTCACACAGCTGTACCACATTTTTGTGGAAACAGTGGAGGTGCAGATGGTGATTATGTTGGTCTGTTTGCTCCCTTTTCTATGCTCGTGAACAGCTGTTGGCGCTGAGCCAGGCCAAGCCTCTGTCGTGGGAGAGACCGGACATCCTCGATGAGCTCCGCAGGAGGAAGAGGGGATGCAGGGCAGGAGTGAAGCGTCGGGAGAAGAGGAGACGCTACAAGCAGTCCGTCCGTCCATCATCATGGGCAACATGAGGTGTCTCCCTAACGGGCTGGAAGAGCTAACAGCTAACAGCGCTGAACCGGCTGCAGTGGGAGTATCGGGAGTGCAGCCTAATGTTGTTCACGGAGTCATGGCTCCAATCCAAAGTTACGAACTCACTCGTAACTTTGAATGGACTTCACATGGTCAGAGTGGACCGGCTGGGTCCGTTAGCGTTAAAGAGCAGTGCTGCATGAAGGATGTTGAACTAACACCCGCTGGTGTGTCGTTTTATGAGGGGGGCACGGCGGAAACTGCATGTTTCCAGACCTCTCGTCCCTTTATGGGAATTGTCGATTGTTTTGGATGCCCTCTTTAATCATCCTTTCGAGCTGATTGAGGGAGTGGGGCTGAAGTTTCTCTCGTTTAAGACGGCACTGCTTTTAGCTTTAACCACTGTCATGCATATGCCTTTTCCATCCACCCCTCTTGCTTACAGTGGGCTCCAGGGTTCACTAGGGTGTGTCTGCAGCCCATCCGGCTTTTGTGCCTAAGGTTATGGGACCGTTATACACATGTTCCTCAGTGGAGCTGTGGGCGTTTCACCCCCCACCATTTGCCTCAACAGAGGAACAGAAGCTAAACACCTTGTGCCCGGTACGTGCACTGAGGGTTTATGTGGACAGAACAGTGAGCTTCAGGAGATCTGACCAGCTGTATATATCTTGGGTCGGTTCTCGCAAAGGGAAACCTGTGTCGCAGCAAAGGTTGTCCCACTGGATCGCTGAGACTACAAAACTGTCCTACAGGTGTAGAGGTGCGCAGCCACTCGCGGGGGTGAGAGCGCATTCCACCAGGAGCATGGCCATGTCATGGGCCCTGTTTAAAGGGGTGTCAGTTCAGGATATCTGTGCTGCCGCCAGTTGGGCCACACCGAACACATTTGTGCGGTTTTATAGGCTGGATGTTGCTCAGCCCTTGCTGGCCCACGCAGTGCTGGGAGTAAGGGAGCTAGGTCCAACCTAGTGTCCTTCCCTGTTTCTCATGGCTTCGGGGTGCTTATGCAATCCGGGAGTGGGCTATATCTCCCATAGTGAAACACCAAGCGACGTTAGAAAAAGAACGTTGGGTTACTTAACGTAATCCCTGGTTCTTTGATAACAGAGTGAGGTGTTTCACCAACACATCCCTCCTTGCATGGACACGGAAAGAAATCTGTCCAGAATGAGTGAGGAGTGGTCGGTTGGCCGTAGCAATAGGAGGAGGTGTAGCCTAGAGCACAGCTCAACCGGTCTGTCACAGACAGATGTGTCATTGGAGCTCCCGCAGTTGGTCACGCCCAGGGCGATTCCCATAGTGAAACACCTCACTCTGTTATCAAAGAACCAGGGATTACGTTAAGTAACCCAAGGTTTTCGCACATGCTGGCGATTGCAGTTTACATCCCCTCCTCAGCTGATGCTGCTGCAGCCTGTGAACTCATCCGTAGTTCAGTGTCCCAGATGCAAACATCACACCTTCAGTCTCTGATCATCATCTCAGGAGACTTTAACCATACATCGCTCTCTACCACTCTCCCCGCATTCAGCCAGTATGTGGACTGCCCAACCGGAGACGGTGGGGCCTTGGACCTGCTGTGTGTGGACACCAGGATGCATATTACTTAATTGTTATTTTCTTGTACTTTCCATATTTTTGGATGTTGCTGTGCCGTGTAAATTTCCCCCAATGGGGGATCAATAAAGTATTCCATTCTATTCTATTCTATTCTATTCTATTCTATTCTATTCTATAAACCATCAACTCAATGCTGTTACTTTTGACACAATTGAAATTATCAAAAGCAATAATTTGATGCTTTATGTACTTTTCTTTTTTGATGCCGACTGCACTAACAATTCGTCCCTATTTTGGTGAATGAGATTGCTGGCAGACGTGTTGACTCTTTCCTGGCCAAACACAAACTCAGTTATTAGGTGGTGAATTGTGTGCAAAGCACTGTACCAGTGATGGCTGTAAAATGACAGACTGCAAATTTACAAATGTGATTGGAGAGATTGTTGCTGTGTCCCTCGTATTTAGTAATCTAGTGCAGAACAGAGGCATCGCTTAGAGTAAATAATGTAAAGCTATGCAAAGACAGGTTCCTTTGTCTGTGCATGCTTGGCAGTGTGCGACAAGACAACACTCCAACATATGATGTGCATATATTATGACTGTGATAAAACATTAATAGTTGTGTTTTTCTATGTAATGTGATGTTATGAATAAAGATGTTTGTGTTTTCACCTGAGCCTGGGATCACAAATTTTAAAATAACAAACAATGATGATGACAGTTTCTAAAAAATGTATTGGATAAATAGGTGAAATGTTCAAATTATTTTTTTCTTTTGACTTCTTGGTCTTTTAACTTTGAATATCATGTGATATTACTGCAGCATACATATCTGAAAAGCATGTGTTGTGTTAAAAAAATTATACCAAACACTTGCTACTACATGCAGTACTGAATTTCTACACATTGTTATGTATCAAGAGAGTTGAAGCCCTGGTTCGAGGAAAATATGGAGCAGAACCCAGAGGGTTAATTTTTAACTTCATTCAACTTTAAGGCTACCAACTTTTAAAATCATTGGGCTTGCTCACTTTGGTTTCTTCCATCTGCATGATGTTGGCCTGACAGTCCGCGATACTGTCATTAATGTAGTCGATGTTGGCTGTTAACGCATCCACTTCCTCATTGAGGGGAATCACTGTCTTCTCTGCCTCTGGCTCCTCTCTGATCAGCCGGTCCCTTTTCCTTATGACCTTCTCCTTGCGCTTTGTCAGCTCCTCCCTTTGCTGTAAAGACCGACAAATAGGACAGGAACCACATTAAATATGTAAAGAATGTTGTAAATCATTTTTTTTGAAATTATATATATAATGAAACTCTGAATATATATAATGAAAGTCTGAATACATTAAATAAATCTCTCTGGGTTTCCTTAGAGATGGCGGTGCGCATGGATGCAGCGGCTCCTTCAGAAGACAGCAAGAGTTAAAGTTTTGAGTGTCTTGTCTATCCCAGACATTCATTCCGCAAAACTAACAGCTGAGAGACTTTGCTGAACATCAGGGCAATAAAAGTCGCTAAAATTGCGGCGGTCGGTTGTGATTTGGACATACTACACCAACACGGAGTCCGATCAGAGACTATGTCAGCAGTTATCCGAGAGAGAAGGAAGGGCAAGGAGGTTCAAACAGTTTATGGAGAGAGTGTGAGGAGTCCCTGACAATACTCAGTGTCCTGCTCCTGCAGCGGCTCTGGAAAAGTTCAGAGCTAGTTGCGTGTCTATCCGCTTGGAACAATGTCATCCCCTCCAGCTGTATGGCTGTCTGGGATGTTGTCATGGAGCCATGTTTCTGTTAAAGCAAACACGCAGCAGTCTCTCCACTCTCTGTGGGCTTCTGCCAGCAAACGTAGCTTGTCCAGTTTGTTGTCGAGGGAGCGGACATTGGAGAGTAGGAGTGACGGTCCTGCTGGTCTGGAGGGGTTAGCCTTTAGCCTAGCATGGATCATGGCTCTCTTTCTCCTCCTTTGTTTGCATTTGTACCGCTTGAGCTTCCTTCTCTCTCAGGTAACTGCTGGCATAGTCTCTGATTGGACAACCAACTGCCACAATTTTAGCGATGTTCATTGCCTCGATGTTCAGCAAAGTCTCTCAGCTGTAAGCTTTGCGGAATGAACGTCTGGGAGAGACAAGACACTCAAAACGTATACTTTCGCTGTCTCCTGAAGGAGCCGCAGTGTCTATGCGTGCCGCCATCTCTATGGAAACCCATAGAGATTCATTATATATAGTCAGACTTTCATTATATATATTCAGACTTTCATTCCATATATTCAGACTCATATATATAGATATATATATATAATTTCCCAAACGGCATGCCATATATATATATTCACACGCAGCTCTCCACGTTTTAACATTTTGAATAGGAATGAGGAATTTCAAACTGAATTCACCTTTTTATACCCAAATTTGAGCCACTGAGGTTCTCTGAGAAGTCAGAAATTAAGCAAGCAA
This sequence comes from Stegastes partitus, assembly GCF_000690725.1. Lineage (NCBI taxonomy): Eukaryota > Metazoa > Chordata > Actinopteri > Pomacentridae > Stegastes > Stegastes partitus. Next base: position 1,085,626 of record NW_007577748.1, on the reverse strand, counting down.
AACATTCAAACACTAAAACTATTTTTTTCTGTATAGGAATGCAAGTAAGTAACTTTAATTTGACATCTTAATCAAAAAATAATAATCTGCTTTATTATTTTTTCAGTTTTTTTGGAATACAGTAAATTTTTACATTCATGGATAACAATAAATTATTTTAGCATTAAAAATATTAGTTCAGCTAAAGAGCCTCTACATACTGGTGTATTAACTATTACAGAAACACAATTAATTTAGGACAGCTGTGGCATAAACCTGACATTAGTTGGTGGTCTAATACATTTGTTGAGCACTGTATGTTGTGGGGTGTCTTAAAAGAGTTTTTACACACATACAGTTATGTTTATTACACCCTCGGAGCTACAAAATGGTTATGTGATATCAATATTGAGGAAAGCAATGGTATTAACTTCATCAGCCCCCTTCAACCCCCTGGAGATACTCCGGTAACCATGTATTTTTAACTGTGTACTGCTTTAGGACTCTACCTTGAGGAGGCGGTTCATGTCAGCTTCCATGTTAGAGATGGTCATCCTCTGCATAATGACATCAGTGATCCGCCGCTCCAAGGACTGCCATTTGTTGCGAGCAATTCTGGTGGAGTAAATACCTGCTGTACGTCTGTAGGAGGACCTGCACACACAACATCAGACATCAGGGAACAAACACAATGCAAAAAAAACATGTACAAAGAAAGATTTATTTTGGATGCGTATCAGATCTGCCAGTCAGCATTTTTCAAACTATTGGTATTTGTATTTTTTAAAAAGTGGTTAGTAAATTATTTAAGATGTGCTACTTTGGCGCTAATGTCGTCTCTCACTATCTGTGGTCACCATTCTGTGGTTTCAAGCGATGTCGTGCTCACAGCACTGTCTGAGTGGTTGCATGTCACTGAGAAAAAAAATGTTGACACTTTCTCTTTTAATAAACCATATGCAAAACATAAATTCAGTCATCCTCAAATGTGTTCATACCCTCCCATTACAGAAAAAAACAAAAAACAAACAACTGTCACTGAAATAAGTTGAAATTGACAAAAGCAATAATACATAAAAATTTAATGAAAATCATGACATTGCTTTTGAATTGTGGTTCAACAGAAATATTTTTAAAAAACAAACAAAAAACAAGCAAACAAGCATGATGGGACTCGTAAACTAATATTTTGTTGAACAACCCTTTGAGGCAATCACTGCAATCAAGTGCTTTCTGTAACTTTCAAACAGACTTCTGCACTTGTTGACAGGTGTTCTGATTTTGGCCCACTGCTCATCAGCAAAGTGCTCTGATTTGTCAGGGGGCAGTTGTGTTTGTTTTTTAAATTATTATTTTCAACCACAATTTAAAAGCAATGTCTTATTTCGCTAAATTATAATTTAGCTTTTTATTTAAAACATTTATTATTACTTTTTTGTGTTTCTAGTTATGTGAGTGACAATTTTGTGAATTTTGCCTTTTCTTCAATGGAAGGGTATGAATACATTTGTGGATGACTGTAGGCATTTTAATAAATGATTATGTTGCAGTTTGCACTATTCTAAATTTTCAGAAGAGGATCATTCTTTTCGCTACAAATGTATATAGACTTCAAAAATATCCGTTATCAGTCTTCTTGATAACTAATAATCGGTATGAGTCGCATACTAAAAAAGGAAATCAGTTGATTGATTCCCCTATTTAACAGACACCCAAACACACTTTAGTGTACATACTTACCGAGTACCATTGGGAGCAACGTTGCTGGAGGAGTACAGGCGTCCAGAAGGGGGTCGGTGTGGAGAGTCCTGCACTGGTTCTGGAAGATTGACTTTCCTGATCACCTTCCCTGAGGTGGGCCTGACCTGCCTTCTCAGAGCCGTCACCTGACATGCAAAACAGGAAAGTGAGGACACATAAACACTAAAGACATACTATTAATATGTCTGCATCTAGTGTCACAGGTATTCCTGTATATATGCTTGCAGCTTTAGTGGTTCAATCCATGCACTATGCAGAAACATGTTTTTCTGCCTCCACTCACTTCCTCAGTCTTTCTCCTCAGAATAAGCTCCTGCTGCCTCTTCTGAGCTTCCAGTAACTTCAGTTGGTGCTGAGAAAGAAACACAATTAGCATATCAGCTAAATGAATGTACTAAAACTCATGGTACAGACTGAGATATAACTGCAGCAGACTAAAGTTAAACAGGAACAGGCAGCAAGTCCCTCTCGCTAACCTCTTGCTTGCGCTGGTCTTTCTTCAGAGAAGCAATTTCTCGGTTTCTGCGGGACTCGTTCATCCTGTTCTTCTCCTGCTGCTCCTTCATCTGCTTCATGAGACGAACCTGTACCGACCAGATTAAATTGTTTTGGTTTACAACCATAAATAGCGTCAGTCTTTACTTACATGTGGAAGTTCTTATGAGATTTATGTAACTTTTCTGACATCCAACCTCTGCTTCTAAACATCTGGATTAAATCTGGCTTATTGAAACACTTTCAATATTTTCAGGGAAAGTGCAAATCAGTGTGCTAATCCGTTTGCATGTTTCCCAATTCTGCAAAAACTGCACAGTATTTTTTAAGTCAATTTAGTTTAACTGCAATAGCGGATAACCCATCCAAGTGCATGTATCTCCAAAAAATAGACCCGCCATGATAAAGAATGATTACTGCTATAAATGGAGATATGCCAATAAGATCTAGCTTTGAGTCAATAATGGCAACACCGTACCTTGGTTTTCTTCATTTCTGTCACATCCATCTGAAGCTTCTTTAGCTGTTTCTCATACTGTGACTGGTTCTTCAGCAGGCGGGCGTGCTCTTTCTGAGCCGATTGGAGTTTCTGAAGCTCCTTGTTCATGACGCTGAGTTTCTTCTCATATTCAGCCTTGATTTTGCGAGCCTTGTCCTCTGTACCACTTTCTACTGAAGCTGAAAATAATCAGAAATCAAGAAAGACTGATCTACAAAAAGAAAGCACAATAATGTAAAACTTTCTAAAGGTACATAACATAATCACATTTATTTGGAAGAGTTTCTGCACGTAGCAGCCTCTTTGCAGATACAAGCATTTTTCTCTGATGGTTTATCTCTGTTTTTTTAATTAGACAAGCTGCAAACTATCTGTCTCAGACAAACCTTTGATCCATCAGGGCTGCTAAACTTAAATAAAACAGTCAGTGTCTGCTGGCAGATATTCTTAGCCCAGTTTAAAGGGTTGTCTGAAGCACACAAAGAATTATAGTGTTTTTTCATCACTAAAGAAAAAAGTCTGAGATCAAACATGTAGAGTAAGATATAAATACAAGCAGGACAAGCAACTTTTATACAAATATATTTTTTCTTTTGAGACTGTAACAAACTGAAACAAAGAGCAAAGCCCACATGTTCCCTCTGGGTGAAGTTTTTATCGAAGCAGAGCACATACAAATAAATTATGTACAGTCTAAGTACAGACAGTGCTCTTCCTACTGACTGACACATGAGGAATCCGACCGCCCTCTGGAATCTTTGTCTTACTCATGTTGTGGAGGACACGGTCCCTCTCCAACTGGGTGTCCCTGATCTTGCACTGTAGCATCATCAGCTTCTGTTCGTACTGCTGTTTGAGTGTGTGCAGACGCCGCTGGCTGTTCTCCAGCTCGTCAATAAGCTTCTGCTTGATGGCGATCTCACAGGTGATGTTGGCCAGATCTGCCTGGTAGTTCTCTGTCAGGCACAAGTGATCAGATTTAGCACTTACGTCCACAGCGATATTACTGTCAGAAATCATATTAGTTTTCGTTTCTGGTGTTAGATGAAGCTTTTAAGGTACAAAGTCCTGTCCACAGTCCTCCTGTTTTCAATTTGGTTTAAATAACCAAAACTGACTACTGCCCTTTCAACATAAACTGCTGGTTGTTTTTCCCAAATGAAATTCGAAATACACTGTATGACATGCTGCTGACAATTCTGAGGTCCAGTATGTAGGAAGGATTGCTCCTTTGCTGTTTTTACTTATTTTCCCATATTAAATACCTACACTCAATGTGGTCCAGAATGAGGGCTGAATAATCATTTGATTTAATTCAAAACCAGCAAATCACAAAGGCTAAAATGTAGGATTAAGAAAGTGTGGCTCAAACACTGACACAAATGCTGTAATGCTATTTTGTCTAACTTGAGCCGATTAAAACATTTAGGGGATATTTATCTAACTGGCATAAGCCCAGTATCATTATTTAGTAGCCACAACTTGTACATTTTGCAACACATCTGACCCACAGGTAAATGTTGTGGTGATGGCCTCACAAATTCCCGCTATCCTCCTTGACAAATCTAGTGTGGTAATGCTTCATCACATCTATTACACAACTAATATTAAACTAAAGCTTGACTTTAAAAAATATATTGCAAATTAAATCCACTATCAGTCAGCAACTAATTAGATGTAATTACATGTTTTCCTCATATCGTTTAAAGCCCTATTCAGAACCAGTTACCAGATGCTGGAAAAACTAAATATGCTTAGTGAATATACCTTGTATAGGACGTTAAAACAGGTGGCCATGTCCTGATGGTTGTAGTGTCTAAACAGCATATAAATGAGATATTCATGTCTGACCTTTAAGGCCTTTTTCCACACGACATGCTTTAGAAATTTTGTGCATCACAGCTCTAAATGCAGTTAAGAATGTAAATAAAACAGACAATGACTGAACAGCGCCACCATGTGGAGAGTGTGCTGCCTGATAAACACCATTTTTTTGGTTGTTGTGATTTCGAAACTTTCAACAGTTTTATAAAGTGCACTGCATTGATGAAAGAGAGAGCAGAAGAAAGAATCTTTGCCTGACACCTTTTTCATCTGACTCAGAGTCAGAGTCATCAGAGCTCTCCTCCACATCCATCTCCTCTTCCTCCTCTTCCTCCTCCTCTTCTCCTTCCTCGTGGTCACTGCCCTCCTGGACCTCCTACATCATAACAAACATATAGTGTTGTATCTGGAGGCACAGTCCAGTGTACTCTCAGGACAGACTACAAAAGTAATGATGAAACAAGAGGTTTAACATCATACCATTTCTGTGTCCTCACTGACCCTCTCAGTCATTTCTTTCTCAGTGCCCTTTTCTTGATCGTTGTCAGGAACTTCTTCTTTACTGGCACTGAAAGATTCAGAGATGGTTATGACTCAAAGCTGTTATCTAGCAGTCATCACTATGCAATGTAAAAGGAAAACATGAAAGTTTTCTGCAGTAAGAGGACTGCAGGTGTAACTTCACAGGTATTGAACACTCATGTGAACAAAGCAAACCTTTGCAGGTAATAAAGACATTGCTTCATTTTCACTAGGCATAGTGGTACATGACATATCTATGAATAACACTATTGTCACCAGGGGGGTTACACTGCCTTTTTGGCAAATAAGCTTTTTAAATTGGTCTCACTGTGATGCAGCAATACACATGACAGCTGTCTAGGACTGGATTACATGATACATTTGCGGACAACAATGCTTTTTCATGATATGGAACTAAAACCATATACAGTGAGTCCTAATCAAGAACACAAGTTGATACTTGTTTATTTTCATTAGCTTGTTTGTGGAAAAGACAGTGTACTTTTTTTTTAACAAAAGGAGGGAGGCATCTCATCAGAGTCTCAACAAAACCAGCAAAAAGTAAAGAAGCATGGAAGGAAAATGCAGCACAATAAAATAAATATGTGAACTGAATTAGTGAAGTAGATCTGTTGGATAAATATTTTTATCCAATCACTGAGGGTTAGCAATGTTTAAGTCGTGTTACATACGAAATCACCTGGAAAAGCTGACGAAAAAGGAAAAGAAAGATTAACACACAGAAAAGAAAAGGGGTATTTGTCATCAAGTGTTACATTGAACACATTTTGCATGAGGACTGATGTGCTCAACAGTTAACACATTCAGAGTGTTAAGCCTCGACCATGTTGCTGAACATCTCTCATAACAAATACTTGCTGGCTTGGTTCCACATTGTCTTGAATACTCGTTATAAAGTCGGTAGCAAGCATAAAAAAGATGGCGTAGAAAGCAGGGGTGTAGCATGAAGGATAAATGTCTGAGCCAAATGTTTTACATACAAATATCTAAAAAGCAATTAAAGTTTATTAACTGGTAAAAACTGTGTTTTGGGGTAGTGAAGTGCTTCTAAGCAGTGTGTTTCACTCCAGGTGGGGAAATATCTGCCCAAAAACAAACAAAAAGTGAAATAAACTGCTGAATTAGGAGACGCAAAGAATGGGAATGGCAACAGGAGGGTGGAAGCTCTGACAAACCTGGCATCCTCAACCTCTTCCACCACCTCCTCCCTTTCCTCCCTCTCTCTTTCCTCCAACAGCTGCTGGAGTCTTCAGGGAGGGGTGAAGGGTCAAACGAGAGAAGGAAAAGGTAAACGAAGGAAGGAAGAATGGAGGGAAGAATGGTCAGAGGAAGCTCTGCACTGAAAACCCCACCCTTTATCCCCCAAAGAGACCCTCAGCACAACTCTGACCTTTTTCAACCTGCACCAACCTTTTTCAGCACTAGAATACAGATACAATACTAATAATACTACTACATTAATTTAAATTGATATTACTGATTGTTTTATGTCTATAAATGTCGTCAGCTGCATATAAATTATTCAAGCATCTTACAGCTGCATGATTTTTCAGGTAATAAATTAGGACTTTAAGGCCAGCGGCCTTTAAATATGTATGCCCCGATGTACAATATCCTGAACTGCTGCTATAATCCTTCAAACTGGCTTCTGGGTAAAGCAGTAATTTGCTTTTGAAATTATTTTTTAGGATAAATTCTAAATAAGGCTCATTCCATTTGAAATCTATCCAGATGCATGGACAGCTGTAGCAACACATTCAACACAACCAATTTTAGAAAAGCTCTGTCAAGGACAAAGGATTCGGCCTATCTACAATACCGTCATTACCTTTTCTTCTTCTTTTTTTCTCGTTTCTTCAGTTTCTCCAGGTCTTTCTTTGCAAGTTCGATGATGTCAGAAGTCTCCTTCTCGGGGGCCAGCAGTGTGGAGGAGAAGGAGCCAGACCCTCCGTAGAAAGACTGACGGTTGGAAGTACGAGACAAAGTCTTCCTTAAAGTCTCATTCACAGCCTCGCTCTCCAGGAGTTTGGCCCTGAGGACAGCATCCAGGGACAAAGATCAGACAATTCTGAAGATCTGATACAACGTAGGTGTTAAAAACCCCAAATAAAGCTATCTGCAACATATAACATAGAATTACTTAGGGTGGCCTCCAACCAAAGAATTTCCTAGTTGCCTAGGAAACATTTAATAATTTATTTATTTATTTTTTTTAATGATTTTATTTAGGGGGCATCAGACAATAATTTGAGTTCCAGGCTGACAGAGATGTCATAAGTAGACAAACATTCTTAACATCACAGAGAAATACAAATTCACAGTCAATATTGAGCCTTTAAGATATAAACATGACAAGTGTACGCATTAAATGAGCTGCAGCAACTCCACCAAATACGGTAAGCCAGTGATTCCTACTGTATAATGTCCATCAGGTCCGCAAAGCACTGTCAGTGAGCACCTTGCCCTGGTTAAGTTAGCATAGAAACTACAGGATGCTAATTTAATGCTTTGATCTGTGTATCCCTGGCTAATGCCACTCCCCCATTAAACACAGCACTTGGCGGCTGCATCACTGGTCCTGTGAATTTTTAATAAAATTCATAAAGTTTTTAATCATCCTGGTGTGACTCTTTAACTACACTTTCCGTGTGCTGCCATTTTGAGTGCACATGAGCGTGGATGCTGTGACACCACACCAGTGAGCTCCACCCGGGCTGGTCCCAGCTGCTGGGCCTGTCAACATTTCTAGTGGGAATCCTGAGTTTCTGAGCATCCTGAGCATGTGACCTTCACCCTCAGAAGTGATCCACACTTTGGATTTGCTGCCCAACTTGTAATCACTGTCCAATAACTGCAGAATACAGCTGTGACCGTCTGTCCGTGTCTGACCATTTTACTTCTTGTTGAGTTTTTTTCCTTGCAATCAAACAACAAAGGTAAAACATTTATTGTTACTCCCCTCATTGACTCATATTTAGCTGGCTATTTGAGGCCAGCCATCTGAACAGAATCTGAACAGAAAGATATCTCTAATTTGGATAAACTAATATTTTAAACAAAATGTTTTGTTTTAAGTCAACATGCATTTTTGGACAATTTTTTTTTTTTAAATTTAGGAAGTCTTGATCAGTCAGTGAACTGTGTACTCTAGCCTACCCAGGTACAGAGATCAGCCCATGGACAAACAAGGAAATCAATCACAGATGACATGCTCTACATTCAAAGATATTTACCGAAGGTCTTCGATCTCTTTGATGTAACCCTGAATCATGTTTCCAATTTCCTCTGTGCCTCCTTCACCTGTCAGGGAAACATGGCAGACTTTAGTTGACAAAGTAAAGAAACAAAGCAAAAGCCACCATCATGTAATAATTACAACTTAAGCTGCAATGACACAAATAATAATCCTGTGGAAAAACTCTATCTGAAATAATTTCAGAGTTTGACCGTGTCCTCCTACCTGCCCTGGCCAGAGCCTGGTTGGCCTGGTCACTAAGCAGCTGAGTGAGCCGTGCCCGCTGGGCATCGATGGTCTCCTGCATGGCCTTCACTCTCACCCTCAGGTTGCTGTTTTCTGTCTGCAGCATGGAATTCTCGTGAAACATGTCGCTAAAGCTCTCCACACCATCCTCACCCATCATGCGCTTGCCCTGCAGAGGGGAGGAGACAATACAGAAGACAGCTTGATATTTTCTAAAGGCCACTGTTTATCCTTCAAAATGTTTTGAAAACTTCCTCTGACATAAGTTAATTTTCTCAGTTTCATTTTTTTTTTTACAGTTGCTGTCCCTGCCCTTTGATCTCCTCTCTTCTCCTCACCGTCTTGTACTCCATGAGCTCCATCTGCAGTCGAGCTATCTCCGTCCTCAGAGCACTGATCTGCTGGCTGGCTTTGTCCTGATTAACCATCACCTTGTTCTTGATGTTACGGGCCCGGTTGGCGTACTTTAATGTGTTCAGTGTTTCCATGAAATCTCGATCAGATGGACTGATGCATGCGATCATCACTGTTTGGCTGAAACAAGAAGACAGACAGAGGCTATTACTTAGTGTTTGATGCAGCTACACAACCCTACATCGTTCATGACAGAGTTTTCTTAAATGCATTTGCACCCATTTGATAGGTTTGATGCACTGCACAATGGTTGAAAAATACAACTTACATTCAAACCACGCAAAAAAACAAAAACAATAGAGACAATGTAAATTGTAAAGTGTTGGCAGCATGCTGTCTGATTATTTACCCTTTGGACCAAAAGACTCGCTGGTGGTTTTTAAATTACACCATTTTTCAGAGCCAGAAACAAAATCAGAAAGAATTGTCAGATTTTTTACTTTCTAGTGGTCCCTGTATTTATAAAGTATTACTTTTGGTTTTAGCTGGAAAAAATTACCATAAATTAAAATTTTGCTATTTCATCAAAATCACTAAATTTTACAAGTCTCATTCAAAATTCTTTATACCAGCATTGGTAACAACAAGGAAAAGAAAAATGTTGTATATGTTGATTTTTGAAAAAATAATCAACAAAAAAAGACATTCAGCTATTTGTTTTTATAATTTATGGCATTATAACTTTGTTACACTGCCCAAAAACATTCATAAGTTCTCTCTACTTGTAGCCAATTCTGCTGTGAAGCCCACAATGAAAAAAACTGTGACAGGAGCAACAATGACCAGAAACTGCTTGGAGTTCATATTTGACCAAAAGAAATCTTGTGTGTAATGTTAATGTAATGATATAGTATATTTCCCTTTCCATTTTACACATTCTTGCCCAAGAATTTCTCTCAGAAGACTAATGGTAAACTACACAAGCTTGAAAGATTCTGGGATTTTCTGTTATTTATTTATTAACCCCATGACAAATGGCTAGGCTTATTTAAGATTTTAAATTTCTAGGAAAACAGAATCTTGTAATGTTGGTTTGCTGATATCAAGTTGACATCATCGACTTGTCAGTTTGCAACATGTCAAAACAATACTACAGCCTTCACCTGAGGAAAAAGTTGAAAAAGCTGTCCACCAACCTGTTTCCTCCTAAAGAGTCCTGTAGAAGTCGAGTGAGTTTGGAGTCTCTGTAAGGCACATGTGAGGCCCGCTTGCTCCGGTCTCCCAAAGCACTGATTACATTCCCCAGAGCGAGCTGTGCAATAGAGAGGGGTGCCAAAAGAAAAATATCATTAAAAGTGATTAAACAACTTCCTGGCAATCCATTTGTTAAGTTCCATGCTAAGTCCTTGCCTTTGTCCCTAAATAAATAATTTATGTTGATTTTTTTATCTGCCAAACACATATTTTGAAATGTGCTTCAGAAAGCTAAGTAAATAGAGTCAGTAATGCCAAATCAAACTGTTGCTAGGTAAAACAGTAGAGATTATGTTAGAATATTTCTATGCAGTTTTAATGATAACATATGAATATACCATTTCAGTATTTTGTTCTGTTTTTGAGTTGGTGACCCAGTACCCTTTGAATGCACACGTTTATGAAATTCAGCCACTAGATGGCAGTCTGTATCTAGAATGTCAAAGCTTCTCTGTATCTTAAGAGTTACAAATCCTGCCAGTGTGAGGCAGAAAAAGGGGAAGCTCACCAGTCCACAGTTAATGGAGATGCCCTCTTTGGCTCGATCGCCTGTCGCTCCGGTCCTCTTCAGCCTCTCAGAACCAGCCAGGTCCACAAAATGAAACTTGGCTGTCAGCGTCTCGTACTCGTCCATCTCAGAGTTACCGTTGGAAACTCTGTTATCAGTTTCGTCTTCTTGCTAAGTGATAAGGACACATCAAATCACTGTGAGCGAGATAGAAGCACTATGATGATTTTCTATTTTAAGCTAAATGTACACATATTGCTTTTTAGCATTTTACTGTTGTAACAATGATGTTGTTGCCAGGAACTCTCCAAGAGAATTCATAGCAGATCTGTTTTTTACTTTTACATGTGTTTGACTACACTAACATTGTCAGAGGCACAGACGCGGACTTGGCACAGGTGGATAGTGAAAATGGCGTGTGATCGAGAGCTCTGGACGTTCATCTGAGTGCTGGCTGTGGTGCGAGACAGAGCCCCCAACTTCAGGCACTGCATCATCTAAAGAGACAGCAGACAAAGTGTTGCTAATATCAACAAACTGGCTGAACTTACTTTCATATAGCTGGTAAATAAAACAACATCAAATACTCTTTTACTACCAACTCTACTCTTTTGCATTTTAAAAGTAAACATCAGCACAGTAATGAATAATATATAAATAATGAATAAATAAAGCTTTATGTCTTTAACACTCGTGGTGGTAAACAGGTTCACATTCACAAAAGTAGTAAGTACATTTGCTATAAGCACATAGATGTCAGATTCTCAATTAGTCAGAATATATTTAGAAATTTCAATATATTTTTTAGAGAAAGACGTGTGCTGCTCAGAGATTAATACTTTTAATGAATAAACAGTTTAATTTAGCATCATAGGTCATTATGCTCCCTGTCTATATTGATGACTGATACAAATATATATTTCTCTCTTTTACCTCAGCCTCGGAGGAAACTGTCCGTGTGGTCACTCCCACTGTGTAGATTCCTCCGGTGGCATCTTCATGGATCTTAATGTGAGATTTCTGCTTCATGTCTCGTGTAGAGTCAAACAGGTCCAGAACTTCCTCATTATAAAGCTACAGGGAAACAAACAAAAGAAAAAAAATCATTTCTAACAGGTAAAAACACAATTTTACAAGACTAAGACTAACAACACTAGCTCATTTTGACTGAATAGGGTTGGTGCCATTTGGCAAAGGCAATTGGAAAATGTGGAAAAGGAAAATAGATATATGCAGAAAAGCATGCAAAATAAACGATGGCATCTATCCATCTATCCATTCATTCATCCATCCATCCATCCATCCATCCATCAGTCATCTGGGGGTTTCTCTATGATAGATAAAGACCTAGTTAAATAAAGAATCTATAAAACCTACAGTGACATATCACTTTCACTGTGCATTTTATTTACCATCTGTAACAGTAATTGTTGGAGACTTATGTCTAGTTTCATCTGCCTTTTCACTTCCAGGCCTTCTCCAGGAATTTAAGCACTGTCACAGTGTGATGGACCAGCACAACTGTCAACTCGCATCATTCCCATTAACTCTTCCTGTCCAGACGAACACCCTCTACCACAACCACCGCCTCCCCACTTCCCCAACACCTCGTAATCCCACAATGACAGCTGCTGTAGTTCAATTGTCAGGGTGGATATTTTCCAGTGCTGGAACGCTGGTGTCACAGCTTGTTAAACGACCAGTGTCAACGATACAAGCCTGACCCATGACATCTCTGTAAAGCCTAGCCTTTCGAAAGCTACACAGACATTTTTTTTCTTTGCTTGTTGTATTTTGTCATTTTAGCATGAAAAAGGCAGATAAAATAACCATGAATTATAATGCAATGAGGTGGGTGTGTACCTCAAGGAACTGGGCGTTGATCTTAAACTCAGGTACTGGGCGTCCCTGCTCTTGGGCAGCCTGTCGGCGTTCCTCGATGCCCTTGAAGAGGTGGTGGACGGCGCGGGGAATGATACCCAGCTCCTCGTCTACTATGTTGACGTCAAAACCAGTTCCCATGGTGTACGTCTTCCCTGAACCTGTCTGCATGGGGAGGAAAAACTGTCATACAAAAGCACAAATTCTGTACCAAAACTCGAAACCTGAAAATTCTGGGTAAAAACACTTTTTCCATGAAAGCCCAAGACATATGGGCTGGCCTCTCTATGATCACAACAGCATCTGCACTGAGAAGCTAAAACTTCCCGACCTGAATAATTAGGTTATGATGGTGGTATTTTATTACAGCATATCCAATTTTAATCTTGTAAAACTTGCATCTGTGATCATCATTTTCATTTTTGCGTCTGCACTGTTAGGTACTTTGTGTATCAGAATTTGAATAGTGCTACATAAATGAAGAATTATTGTATTGTAATTATAATATTTTGTGATAAAAAAAACTGTCACTAGAATTTTTTTTTTAAGTTTTTTTTTTTTTTTGGCCTTTGTGCCTTTATTTGATGGTGCAGTAAAAGAGAGACAGGAAAGTAGGGGAGAAGAATGGGGGGAGGACATGTGGGAAAGGGCCATGAGTAGGATTCAAACTCACGACCTCCATATCGGGACTGTAGTCCTGTACATGGGATGCCAGCTCAACCAGGTGAGCTATAGCGGCGCCCATCACTAGCATCTTTTGTTTGTTTCACTGTACATTGGGTATGGAAAGTATTCAGACCCCTTTAAATTTTTCACTCTTTGTTTCATGACAGCCATTTGCTAAAATCAAAAAAGTTCATTTTATTTCTCATTAATGTACACTTAGCACCCCATCTTGACAGAAAAAAACTGACATTTTTGCAAATGTATTAAAAAAGAAAAACTGAAATATCACATGGTCATAAGTATTCAGACCCTTTGCTCAGTATTGAGTAGAAGCACCCTTTTGAGCTTGTACAGCCATGAGTCCTCTTGGGAATGATGCAACAAGTTTTTCACACCTGGATTTGGGGATCCTCTGCCATTCTTCCTTGCAGATCCTCTCCAGTTCTGTCAAGCTGGATGGTGAACGTTGGTGGACAGCCATTTTCAGGTCTCTCCAGAGATGCTCAATTGGGTTTAGGTCAGGGCCCTGGCTGGGCCAGTCAAGAATGGTCACAGAGTTGTTCTGAAGCCACTCCTTTGTTATTTTACCTGTGTGCTTAGGGTCATTGTCTTGTTGGAAGGTGAACTTTTGGCCCAGTCTGAGGTCCTGAGCACTCTGGAAGAGATTATCTTCCAGGATATCTCTGTACTTGGCCGCATTCATCTTTCCTTCAATTGCAACCAGCTGTCCTGTCCCTGCAGCTGAAAAACACCCCCATACATGATGCTGCCACCACCATGTTTCACTGTTGGGATTGTATTGGACAGGTGATGAGCAGTGCCTGGTTCTCTCCACACATATCGCTTAGAATTAACGCCAAAAAGTTCAATCTTGGTCTCAGCAGACCAGAGAATCTTATTTCTCATAGTCTGAGAGTCCTTCATATGTTTTTTGGCAAACTCTATGCGGGCTTTTGTATGTCTTGCACTGAGGAGAGGCTTCCGTCAGGCCACTCTGCCATAAAGCCCCGACTGGTGGAGGGATGCAGTGATAGCTCACTTTGTGGAACTTTCTCCCATCTCACTACTGCATCTCTGGAGCTCAGCCACAGTGATCTTTGGGTTCTTCTTTACCTCTCTCACCAAGGCTCTTCTCTCACAATTGCTGAGTTTGGCTGGACGGCCAGGTCTAGGAAGAGCTCCGGTCATCCCAAACTTCTTCCATTTAAGGATTATGGAGGCCACTGTGCTCTTAGGAACCTTGAGTGCTGCAGAAATTCTTTTGAAACCTTGGCCAGATCTGTGCCTTGCCACAATTCTGTCTCTGAGCTCCTTGGGCAGTTCCTTCAACCTCATGATTCTCATTTGCTCTGACATGCACTGTGAGCTGTAAGGTCTTATATAGACAGGTGTGTGCCTTTCTGAATCAAGTTCAATTAGTTTAATTAAACACAGCTAGATTCCAATGAAGGAGTAGAACCATCTCAAGGAGGATCAGAAGAAATGGACAGCATGTGAGTTAAATATGAGTGTCACAGCAAAGGGTCTGAATATTTATGACCATGTGATATTTCAGTTTTTCTTTTTTAATAAATTTGCAAAAATTTCTACATTTCTGGTTTTTTTTTCTGTCAAGATGGGGTGCTGAGTGTACATTAATGAGAAATGAAATGAACTTTTTTGATTTTAGCAAATGGCTGCAACGAAACATCCATCCATCCATCCATTTTCTATACACCGCTTAATCCTCATTAGGGTCGCGGGGGGGCTGGAGCCTATCCCAACCGACTTAGGGCGAAGGCAGGGGACACCCTGGACAGGTCGCCAGTCTATCGCAGGGCTACACTTAGAGACAGACAATCAAGCACACTCACATTCACACCTACGGACAATTTAGAATCACTAATTAACCTCAACATGTTTTTGGACTGTGTGGGAGGAAGCCGGAGAACCCGGAGAGAACGCACGCTGCACGGGGAGAACATGCAAACTCCACGCAGAAAGATTCCGGTGTCCCCACCGGGACGCGAACCGGCAACCTTCTTGCTGCGAGGCAACCGTGCTACCAACTGCTCCACCATGCAGCCCTGCAACGAAACAAAGACTAAAAATTTAAAAGGGTCTGAATACTTTCCATACCCACTGTATTTGTCTGTTTTTATACACACTCACTAAAGTTGGGATTTTACAATTTTTTTTGTGTAATTGTATAGGATTTTTCCTGGCTTTGAAATGTGCCATACAAAGTTCAATTATTTTCTAATAGCTTTTCCTTAATCTTAATTTGCCCCCCCCCCAGTGTTTGATTTTCTGTTTCCTAGAATGCCTCTTGAAAAACGCCTAAGAAATGGCAGTGTATTTACATGGAAGTTACTCAAGTTTAAGTTTCTACCTCTGAAAATTTCTGTAATGTATAATTTACATAGGAAAAAGCTGAACACACAAACTAGAATGACCTATTTTAGTATTCCCCACAGTGTGTTCCTTAAAATTAAACCAGGTCTTAGAGCGAACTACAGTCCTTTAGATAAGACAGAAGATTTATTCCCTGCTCTACACATCATTACAGTCTGTTTATATCTGCAACCCAGTTGGGCTGCGTTCTTGTGATGCGGCCGAGTGGGTCGTCTAAATCTAGATTAGTCCCTGTAAAGCCGCAGAGGCAAACAGGTCTGATCCAGGGCAAACCAACCGATGTCTGCTTTCTGTGTGGATGTGCTTTCAGAAGTAGGCCAGTGGTGACAGAAGCAGTTACTGGGGAGATATGGGTTAACATGGACACACATTAAAGATGTATGGCTGTCGAAAAGGTGTGTGTGTGCTTCACTTCACTTTTGTGTCGTGTGAGTGCCGTACAGCGGGAGCTCTGTCACCACGGCAACCTGAGCAGTAGGGAAGGTAAGAGGAGGGTTCAGACTTGCATGTTATTTCCATGTGGTGGAATTGGTGATAAAGAGGAGGGGGAGGTGAAAAAGGAGGACTGATTGAAGGAAAAGAAAGGAAGAGCTGCAGCTCGTTATTTTCATTATCAATTATTATACAGATTAGTTGCTCTTTTATTTCTAAAATCTAGTAAGTACACAAGAAGATATGAATAAACGTACATAAGAATTTTCCAAAAGCTCAAATATTATGAATTTGCTAAATAAGTCAAATAAAATAGTATATATCATTTAGAGACAAAGAATGGCTCCAAGTAGGAACTAGATGAACAGCACTGTGAAAACATAAAGCAATGTCCAAAAGATTGATATGGCTTCATTGTTTGGAAACACCATAGTGCAAAATGTAAACAAGTATCCAAGTTTTTAATTGATTTATACAGATTTTTGGAAACCTGAAGATGCATAAAAGGTGTGTCTCAAACAAAAGGAAAAGGTATTTTTGCTATGGCCATCATTTTCAGGAAAATATGTTTTGGCTGTCTAGTTCTTTTTTGATCTGTACATTACATTACACTTGTAATGTATATTGTACATTACACTTTGTTTCTGCAGAAGAAGTTGGTGAAACAATCTTAAGTGCTACATGTCTTGCAATAGTGGGTTTAGTGCCAGAAATACCATTGAAATCATGGGTAAATCCCTAAAGTGTTTCTAAAGGTATGGTATGGCTGAACTAACAAGTGTTTGTGCAGTGGAAACAGTCATTTCTGTTGGTCCCATGAGAACTTATAGGATTATGAGACTTGAGCTCCCTCGTGATTTAACATACTGATGTATGTGGGCATAAAAAAAAAAAAAGAGTGAATGAATGAGCAAACAGTAATTTGCATGGGACACTGGGACACATGAACTTAGATTAAGGACCAATCTAAGTGAAATCATGTCTTGATTATATGAACAGTATGATTTATCATTTTAGAATTTTACCAAATTCTGTTTTCTAAACCAATGTTACCAAACAACCTACAAATAACAAAAATGAGTTTCTAAAATTTGTTGTACAATCTTTTGTCACCATAATGCATGACAATGAAATGAATTCATCTGAAAACTTCAACTGAATCTTACTTATCACTTAATTATAGAAAGGTGGATTTTATTACAATACAAGACAGTATTTCTGTAAGTATTATTGACCGGATTTGGTCTTTTTTCAATCCTGTTCAGTAAAATTGGTCATGTAATTTCTATTTTGAGCCTGTAGAGTCAGCCTATTATAGCTGGCAGTTTACAGATTATTGTGAGATACTAAAGATCACTCATTTCCCTCAACAACTTTTTATTACTGTTTTTTTTGTTTGTTTGTTTTTTGTTTTTTTAAACAAATTAGCTTTTTTTTGATATCCTGGTGAAAGCAGAAATATCTAAAGTGGGCAAGTAAACCTGGTTAGAAATCACACTCACTTATAGAAAAACTGCCATACTCCCTCCTAAATATTGCAGTAAAAAAATCTTTTTTAGTGTTGGGAAATACACTCTTTGGCCATTTTGCAGAGAGAACATCAATATTATTCTCACCTAGAGGTCAGGTAGCTTCTCTCAGCATACAGAATGGAAACAAGAAGGTAAAAGCTCTGCCAGGAAGGCGATTTGCCCCTTTTTCCAGTCTTCATTCTAAGCTAAATGTCTCCTGACTGTACCGTCATATTAAGTGTACAGATGAGAGCACTGATCTTCTCTTCTAAGTCAGCAAGAAAGCAAATACAGTCGTGACTCGATAATCCAACACCAAATGTAAAATCATCTTTTATGTCGGATAGTAAGGCTGTCAGATTGCCAAGACGGAGGTCAAGATACAAGGAGGGCTTGATGCTTGAAGGGTAATTTGTTGTTAATATTTATTGGTTATAGCTGTTATAATAACTAGTGTATTGTTAGAACACTACGCATTGCTGGATTTTACGCCTAATTGACCGGTGCGCTTGTGCACGTTCCAGGCAATTCCACCCCGTGGGAGCGCACCCCCGGGGTGGAAGTGGCCGGAACACAGACAGTATTTGGCTGCTGATGCCCGTTTAGTTAGCGGTCACGGTTCTGTTTCCACCATCGGTGGCGGCAGGGGAGTGGCGGGCAAGATACGCTCCATCGCTACCATCCGTGTTTACTTCTGTAAACGCTCACTTCACGCTCACTGCATGTGACGTCGTTGTGTCCTCTTCTGCGATACTTCTGGGTCGTATGAAGTTCACACAGGAGATCACATACAAGTCGCATTTAATTGGAAATGTGAACAAACTCGCAAAAAATCAGATCTCACAAAAAAATCTGAATTGAGCATTAAATCCTGCAGTCTGAACGTCGCCAATCTGTCGGATTGTTAAGTCAGATAATACGCCATTGTCCTTTTTTGTGACATAAAATGTCATGTCGGAGTCAGAATCCAAGGCCGTCGGTATGATAAGGCTATTTTTAATGGGTTCCGTTTGTTTTTCCTAAAAACCTGTCGGATAGCAAGGTTTTCGGATTGCTAAGGGTCAAATTATCAAGTCACAACTGTAATTGTGTCTTCAAAAGGCCAAACTATTTCTTTAAAGCTATACTTTAGCATATACAAAGCCACAGAGGTTTAAATTCTTGGTCTCTTTTAACCAAAATGTCAGTGCTCTCCACCTCACCAATATCCCTCCTCTTTCTTTCCTCAAACACACACATGCACAGACTCTAGTTCCCTACATCCACGCAACCATAAAGCACCGTCAGCACTGCAGCTGTGATACCCGAGGACAAAGACTTGCCTGTCCGTATGCAAATACAGTGGCATTGTAGCCCTCGAAGCAGCCCTCGATCAGCTTCTCTGTGCAGGTGCTGTAGATGGCGTCCTGCTGGGAGTCCATGTCGAACATATAGTCGTAGGTGAAGGCCTTGTCTTTCCCCAGTATCACCTGAGGCTCCCCTGGCATCACATATGTACAGATGTGACATCCTTCAATCTTCTCTCTGGCAAGCTGAGGACGAATCCTGCAGAAATACAGAAAAGGTGATGTGATTATGTTGATGTGCAGTGTATTTTCATGTGCACTAGGGTTGAAAGTTATACATATATACATACATACAACTAATCCTCTCCTTTGTTACATAAAAACAAAACTTCTGCCCTGAGACTATGGGAAAGGGATCTTTGATAAGAGAAATATGCAATGGAATCTATTAACACTGCACAGCCAGAACCAAAATTAAATTTACACCAAACCCAAAGTACTTAATAATATACTAGCTAATATAACTCAGGTCTTGTGACCTGAAGTACGTATGTTAATTTATATTCAATTTGCAATTACTGTCAACGAGTTAAAAAAAAAAAAAAAGAGGAAGAACACTGACAAGAAAAACCAACTTAGATTATCACATTGTTTAGTTTATACATTGTGCATAAACAAAACAAATGACAAACAAATCAAGTATCACTACAGTCACCAGAGGAAAGAAGCTTTTAAGTGGCATGAGCATAGTCCCCAAACTTTGTATTTGTAGACCAGTTTCATTACTCTTCAGTGCTGTACTACTGAATTCAATGGTATAAGAAGAAGTACTCAGATGATCTTTATGCAGGTGAGAATAGCAACATGACAGTGTGAAAATAATCTGATTTAAAAGTCCTATATTCAAAACTTACAGATACACACACTTTATCTGTCTTTGGCTGTTTGTGAATGTTACTGCCAATCAGAAACAAATGTGTTTTTTTAAAAGGTGCCAATATAAATACAAGTTTGCTATTATTAATTAATTTACATGAACAAATCACTATTTGTATTAATAAAAACAATACAGGGCCTGTAAAACATATTAAAAACAACAGGAGGTACACTAAAATATTCATATTCTTCCATAGCTATGACTACTCAAATTTCATCTGAATACAAATAGGTCTTATAGTCAAGGACACATGACTGCATGATCAAGGTCTGATCTCCATGGCAGCCATGGTACTCCAAAGATTGTAGTGTGACCTTCATGTCACACTACAATCCTTCTAACCACACTGCTGAATAGATTAGCACAGTTCTGGAGATGCTGCTATTAGCAGTAAACAGGAGAGCGGACTTATTACACCGATGTATGGGCACATTAATGCTCTCTGCCATTGTTTAAAAACAAAAAAAAACTAATTTCATTCAGATGTGCTTTAACGGTTGCTGTACATCCAAAGTAATCTCCAATCTGTCTACCATTCTCTGTTTCTTGTGCAATAAGCAAATGCTATTTTGATGTCCTACATCAGACACATGGTCAACATCCTCCTCTGACCCAATACTTTGTTCTATTAAACCTACCATCTGGGTCAATATGTACTGCTGTAGTGCGTCTGCCTGTCTGTTGTAATGCTTTCCTGAATGTTGGCCAACTGAAATCAGGCAAGGATTAACCAGTTTAGTGTGGATTTGAGGGAGGAAGAAGAGAGAAAGAGAGACAGTGGCTCTGTGTGTGTTCATTCTGCAGTAAATTTATTATCATTATCATTATCATTATTATTATCATTATTTTGTGAAAGAACAATAGTGTAACCACCAGTACAGCACATGGCGGCTGTATTCAAGGAAACAGAAAACAGTAACAAATGTCATTCTGGATGCTGTTCAACTAAAGTAGCTTGAATTAAAACATGTCAAATAAAAAATATTGGGGAATCCTGGTAGCTTAGTGCTGCAGAAGAAAACCTAAAGCAATGTCCTACATAGCATCCAACAACTCTGAGACCAGTGACAATTGAGTTAAAACAATTAGTTATAAAGTTAGATATGACTGTACTGCAGTTGAACAGAAGTACTAACAATAATTTATTTATTTAGTTTTTTAAAATTATGAATCCCATATGGTAAATATGACTATCAAATCTTTATTGCTTAAAAGCTCATCATGGCTGGAGTCTATCCCAGCTGTCTTCGGGCGAAGGCAGGGGACACCCTGGACGGGTCACCAGTCTATCACAGGGCTACACTTAGAGACAGACAACCAAGCACACTCACATTCACACCTACGGACAATTTAGAATCCCCAAAGAAACTCAACATATTTTTGGACTTGAGGGAGGAAGCCGGAGAACCCGGAGAGAACCCATGCTGCACGGGGAGAACATGCAAACTCCACGCAGAAAGATCCCGGTGCCCCCACCGGGACACAAACCGGCAACCTTATAGCTGCGAGGCAACAGTGCCAACCAACTGTGCCACCTTGCAGCTAAAACGTCAATGATGCTTACAATATTAATTTCAAGAAAAATGGGACTCCTGCACATTGTCCTTATGCCCAAGACCTGTAATGAACCACTACATCAAAATAATGGCCCTCTGAGTATGAGATGATGGGAACCCGAGGACTTTTTTTTAAATTTTTTTAAAAGATCTGTTGTTCAATAAATGTCTTGCAACCCCAGTACACAGTGATCTCTGTTTAAGCTGTTCTACTTTAACAACACAGTCATCTTCTCCATTCAAATTCCTCTAATGTAGACGTTATCAAGGCTAAAGCTCAAGCAGCACAATTTTGCTGTCAGGTTTTTGTACCATCAAATTGGAAGCTAAATAAAGGAACTGGTTAATTCAATACAATTCATTTGCCATACAATTAATTTTCTGGTAGGAGTCAGAGCCAGGTTTGCGCTGATGAAAAGTGTTAATGTTTATTGGAAAGGAATAACTTCAGTATCTATGTTCTGCTCACACTATGGACCAAATGAATCAAGCTTGCAGAGAGTATCCCTCTGTTCCTTTAGACAAATTTTCTTCATTGGCTAAGCTCACAAACAAGCTTGGAAGAAAAGCACCTGACAGCGGGTCTGCCAGCCTCTCTGTCCTGTGTGGATAAGGGCCTCATTGTGCCTCCAAGTCCAGGGGAAAACAATACTCTGAGCGGACTACAGTGGAACCATTGTGTCCGTCTGTGTGACACTGGATCCCAGCACTGACACCAACGCCACGGCTGCAGGATTACATGGCTGGACGGAGGCGAGGGAGGAGAGGTAATGTCCTGCGTGGAGGTCATGACGCGTCCGCAAATACCGCACAAACTCTCACTGAGTGTGATCACAGACAAAAGACAGATACCATGAAATGAAAACTTTTTCTCAGTCTTCTCTGGGCTGTTTTTTATTACTGCACAGTTCTTCATAGCTTGTGTTATTACATTTACTTCCAGGTCTCAGTTGCTTGTAATGTTGATGTTGCACTATGTGAAGTGAAAGTACTGCTGGATAATTTTTCAAAGTCAGCACTTCATGAAGTGCTGCTTCTTCACTAAATGATGGCTTGATATGAAATAGCTGCAGCCAACACAGAGTAATCATTTTGCTTAGGTTAGCTAGTTTTAATCAAGGGTAAAAATTAGTTTATGACTACATTTTTCAGCACAGTTTTGTCAACAGAGCAGTTTTATAAATACGAGAAGAGCTGAAGGTTTCTATCATTATTCTGAATTACTGTTCCTGATTGGAAAAGGACCACAGGTGCTAACAAAGGCAAAGATGAAGAACGCTGCAAAACTAGCAAACACAGATGTAGTCATTTCCAAATTCTTTGTAGTGATCAGTTTTGCAAATGTTTTAATTAGAAGTGAATACAACATGCTGTCAGATGTCAAGCATAACCAGATATTTTAGTACCAATACACAACATAATAGGAATCAATGACAGCAATCTGGATTATTAAAAATTAGAGATGTAGTGTGAACCCTGTAGTTTTACAGTTTAAGCAACAGCAAAAGCTCTATAGCAATTATAAAGTGCAATTTTTTTTTAACTCCAACTATACAAATCATCAGGAACAACATGAATAATACTATGTTTCTTGTTGTGATTGTAATCCTTGAACATTGAAGATGTAGTTTAAATTTCAATGCCACTTCAGAAGAGGAGGAGTTCTAGATTTTGATGCTCTGATTTTACGTGCAATGCACATTCAGTGGGTATTGTCTTATTGGCTTGAGTAATGTTATAATTTCCTTGCAAAGTAGCAAATGATGCATGTAGTGGGAACATGGCTTGACAGAGAAGACAGAAATCAGTGTGGATGTTCATGTACCTTTGGTAAAAGTAGCTAGAATAAAGTAGGACTATAACTAGACAGTAGGTAAATGTGAAGATCTCATCAGGGAAAATGCTTCAAAAGCTGCTGCAGCGTAACTGCTGAGTGGTGACCAAGACACAACTGCAATAGTGCTGAACAGCTTTTAGGTATGAGTGAGAGAAGCTGTTGTGGCTGGGTTGGAAAGCACATGCAAACATACTGAGAATACAAACACTGAGTGAAGAGTTTACAAGTCTCCTCTTGAATTTCTCTGAGTTAGCTAACAGAGCTTGTGTTCTATTGTTTGGCTTTTAAATCACAATTGTAAAACATAATAAATGTGATCTCAGGCAGACAATCAATTTGCTTCCATGTCAAATTTACCGTATTTAACCAATTACATGTTTCCTTGGCCTACAAGAGTATTTTAGAAATCTAATCCCTTCCATGGGGGCGGGGGTCTTTGTTTCAGACGATTTAAGTCACTAAATGGGTGTCTAATCCTGTCTGTTCAACACTCTCCCACAGCATTTTCACACCCAGGAATGTGATGGCATTGCCCACATTTAATTTCTTTTCAACTGCATGCAAAAATTGAGACTTTTTGCAGCAGCATCAGAATTTCAGCTGAAACTTTTGCAAACATTAGACTCTTTAATTTAAATAAATTCTAATTAGAACTATATCCAAACCCCTGTACTACTAGTCAGTGGCTTCACATGAATAGTAAAAAAAACTATGTTTTGTGCAAATGACTTTGACTTAAACTGTAATAACTGCCCAAATTTGTAGACATTTTGATTTGCCAGGTGTTCAGTTCAATAGCAAGCATTGCTTACCATCAATAATGACTGAAGTCAGAGTGTTCTAATTTGTAAAAAAAACACAGTAAACTGAGCCTCACTGTATCAGTAGTAGTCAATTAAAAAAAAAAAAAAAAAACTGTTGTGGTTGCTCATCTATTTTAGGGGCTATGGGTTTTGAGCATTTTGAGCTGAGGGCACAGGTCAGGCCAGGGTCAGGGTCAAAGGTCATGACAGCTTTGCAGCAACCAGAGACCTGGTGTCTGGCTAATATTAGGTGGCAACTAATTTTTGATTTTAGAAAAACCAACAAAAAACAGCAAAACAACAACAACTTGAAAAAAAACCCCCAAAAACATGATTGAATATCAAGAACTGATGGACTCTCACGGGGGTAATCAAGTACACAAAGGAAAACAAAATTATCTTATGCAGAGAAATAAATAGTTCATTTGCCAGTGGCGCATAAAAGCTAAAAATCATTAAATAGCCCCTATTATAGTGGTGGGTTTTATTATTTGTTCTATTTAGTATTTGTTTTTATTTCTGTCTTCCTTGCACAGTTTAGGCAGACCATAAATATCACTGAATTAGTAGCGTTGAAAGATGCTGTTCATGTTACTGTACCTTGTATAACTTTCACACAATCACAGCGTGTTTCTAAACTGCTGGAGTTTAGCTATGAACCCTGGAGCATGCTCAAACCTGCTACCACTCCCCCCAATCCCTCCAAGCCCCATCAAACCACCTTCTCACTGCACTCAATAAATCATTAAGGGTGCTGCATATCACTGGAAGGGAGGGATGAAGGATAAAGATATATGAGTGTGTGCCTGTCTCAGACTGCAGTCTATAAACTGCTTTCGGTTTCATCTGCAGCTGCAGCTTTTATCCAGCTGTCTGCTAAAAAAGAAAAAAGAAAGAAAAAAAAAAAGAAATTATTGAAATGTGAGGTCCAATGAAGTGCAACAGATAGAGTGCACCCTAAAAATGTAGTTCTTGCAGACCAGACTACAGTGCTTTAAGGAATTATTGCCAGTCAGTACTTCCTAAATCTGGTGGTCATATTTTTATATTTTTACCACCTAACTTGCAAACAAAGAAGACAAACAATTAGCTACAGAAATCCCTCTTTTGGAGGTCATGCCAATAAAAAACTAATTATGTGAAGTCTGTCATTATCATGTAAATTAAAATATTTCTATTGCTTTTTAGTCCACTAAATGTTTAAGGGACATTATTTAATTTCAATCATTTATGAAGCTTCAGTTCTTTCACAGTGATTTGCATTTGTGCACAACCTTGTTTCTCTTTGTGAGAGACCTGCACAGCAGAGAATCTAGTGCTAGGATAAAGAAGAAGGAAAACTGATTCAGAGCAACCTTTGTTCGTGCACACACAGTCAAAAATCAAAGCCATGTACACAAAAGCTGAAGCACCACTCCCAGTGGTCGCTGCAGACCGGTGAGTAAACAGGCCAGATCTTTATGTGGAGTTTTGCTGAGAACAGCATTGTAGCTGCTTGGGATGATGTCACCTGCTACTGGGCTGTCCACTCAACTTTAAGCAGAACGTCTCACTTTCCTTTACAGAGGACACAATTAAAGCCTGTGTGAAGGACAGGGAAAACAAGGGTACTCAGGAAACAAGAGAGAAAGTGTATGTCACTGTCACACACTTGGCTCTCTGCCAGCCACTGCAGGCTGGCTGTTACATGCCTCCTTGTGGTTGTAAACAAAGTGAGGCAGCGCTAGTAGGTTCAACAGCACAGGTGACTGCTTTGGGGCAGTCAGCTTTCATCAGCTTCATGTTTCACTTCAGATAGTCATGCTAAAGAAGACATTATGTGCCAAGAGGTTGTGGTTTATCTTTTCCATTTAACACGTTGGAAAAGTTCCTAACTGGTCAGACAAGTTGTAAATTACAGGAACACACACTTAACTGCCTTCGCAGCTCATTGCTGTCATTTGCCTTAATCTTCCTGTCAATCACAATCTTTAAACAATCTATTCTTGGATGAGACAGTTTGGTTATTTGATAGTACAACTCAGTTCATGTCTACAGCAATCTCAAGAGCGATTGCAGCAATACAAAAAGTACGAGCAAACCAGGAAATTTCACTAAAATCTTCCTTCTCTTACACGGACCCTGACTACAACAGACATTATTATGTAGCAGACTGTGAACTGGGTGGTCATTCAGAGCTCTTTCTTTTGTACATTTATGGATTTTGGGTATAACATTGGTGTGTTCTTTTCCTTTTCAAATCGATTTGTTTACACAAGTTGAATCAAAGAATCAGCTTGCTTAATGCCCATGTCCAGTAAACACACCTTTAAGCCTTGAGAGCTGTACAGACAAGCTCCTCTGTAATTTGTGTTCACCCACAACACTCTCTACCTACACTAACAAATGTGTATAAACCATAAAAACCATAAATCTAGCCTCATGTAGAAAGCAGAGTCCTCCTTGTGACATTTTTGACCAAAACTGGTGTTTCTCAGGCAACATTCTGGTCAAACGTGACTATTAAACCCATGTTAAAATCAAGACTCTGCCAGTGTGAAGCTGAGGAAAATTGCAAGCCTGACTTTCACAAAGGGTTTAATACATCACTTCATTAGTTCAGAATTGATCTTGTTTATTTAAACAAATTAGAAACCTGAATAAGAATCATGGCAATATGTCTAATAATAGAACAATTAAGAATAAACAGAGAATTTAAAAGTTAAATCAAGTCAATCAACTAGAACAAATGCTGGAGGTAAAATAGGTCAGCAATCAAATTCTCTGAGGATAAACAAACCTCAGCTTCACTCTTTCATGACTGTAAACATCATAAACTATATACGACATATTACTGCTATTAAAATGTTGACACTACAAAAGACATTGCATGCTTGCAATGGTTGCACATTACACTTGTGCAAGTCATCACCTCTGCAGTACAGGGATTATAGCAGGAGGGTTGGTTGGTGCAGAGAGAGAGGAGGGTGTGCACAAGTTTAAAGAGAAGGACTTAACACTGCTGGAGTGGGAATGATATCTTGGTTTCACAAAGACTTAAAGACTGTGCATTTTAAGGCAGGGAAGAAAGACATTAATACACAGAAGTGGACGTTGTAGTCCAGCTTTTCACTGCATTCTGCTGCATGCCTGTTGGCTTAGCATCTCAAATGTAAATGCCAGGCAAAAAAGAAAAATGTGTTGACATTTTTAGTGTAAGAGAAAACTCTCTGCAGTATCAATGCAGGATAAATACAAAACAAAGATCCTCTGCAGTTTCTACTTAGAGAATGCTTTTGAAGTGCCTTACAGCACAATGAGAAGGTACATTTTTAGCATCAATAACTCAAGAAGTGGTTTCATGCTCTGCTCATTCAGCCAGACAGGACCACCTACAGCACCAGACAAAGAGCTGAGAGCAGCATCTGCTTGAACTGAACACTAGACCACAGATGAGCCGCAAGAAAACCACAAGCACACGCAATCTGTGCCATAGTCGTACATAAAGAAATCCCTGTCAGATTCTTTGACTTTAGATGTGTGAAGATTCAATATTCAGTCAATATTCCCCAATATTGTCACTGAGTTATCTGTGTGCAGTCCTGAAACACTCTGTGCTGTGCGTGACATAAAAGATGGGGTTGCCATGGCGACCGGTAATAGAAGCAAAGAATTAAAGTCATAATCCGATCCCAGCAGGATATAATGCTGGTCTGGCCGACTAAAAGATGCCAAAGGGAGGGGCATCAGAAAGAGGCAAACGTACTCAGCATCCTGCCACCCATCAAAGACTTGAGGGAGAGGTTAATTTACCACCAACCCAACAAGCGAAACATATTCTCCGTGCCTCAATGTTTGTGACTTAAGCTTGAACAATAAAAAAAGGTTTATCATCTAATTAATCATTACTCATTGGGATAATTTTACCTCCTTTAAGTGCAACCACAAAGTCAGTCCTAAAATAGGTGATAAACTTAATTGAGGCTCAAATGCCAAATTTAGCCTAAGAAAAAATGACTTACTTTTAGAGGATGGGACACACTAGTTAGCTCAAAGCTGAGTTTACAGTTGGAGCATAATTGAGGCGCAGAGACCTCCAGCTTGCATTGCATATTTGTGCATCATCAACTGATTTAATTTTTTTTCAATGACATCAGTGAGCAAGTACTGTACTCAGCACAGAGCCAATATAAAAATAAATCAGTCATCAGGTTCTCTATAAAATGTGCAAACCATTTTCCAAAAACTAAATGAGACAAAATGAGGGATTTACCTTCCACATGTTATGGCAATTAGCCGATTGCGCTGGTTGTACTAAGATCACAAAAATTAATTCATCTTAGAAACAAAACATTTTCATTAATCTTTCACATTTAAATAAACAGAGCACTGCTTTCATTTCCATGCAATGCCACTCATGTACAAATCTGTATCAAAATAACACTTAAAATAACATTTGTCTTTGTCCAAATTTGGAGCACTTTTTAGGGAAAATATAAATAAGATTGTCCCCTCAGTTGCCGAACATCTGCTGATTGACTGACACTACAGTTTACATATGTTCCCTAAACACCTCACATGCAGGCTACAGAAGTAGAACCTACACAAAGAAGCCTCTAGACAGGTGTATGACCACAAATTTCTTTGAAAAGAGCGAAATAAGGCGTTCCAATGTCAGATTTACCTAAGTTGAAACTGTGGCCATTTAGTTGTAGGAAGCCAAAATTGTGATCAGGATCAACAGCCAATGAATTTTGCAGTCATAGTTGGTTGTTGAGAAAAAATAAAATAAAAATTTGGTCATTATGTTGCAAAATTAGTCAGTGAAAGTCTTATTGGGTTTTGCCACCAGCAAAACATACAAAACTCTATACTTATTTTATATGTCTTTAAACACGGTAACATTATTATTGTGGTAATGTGTAGCCCAGTATAACAAAACACACAAAAGCCCTTAATTTTTACCTAATCACTTCAACGTAAACAAATCTTGTTTTGGCAACAGACTTTAAACTCTCACGTCATTGCACAACTTGATCCTACAACAGCTAAAATCTCGTCCCTCCCTCTTTAGGAGACAGAGTGTTAGGAAATCACACCCCAGCTCCGCAAATCCTTCCTGCAAAGGCTAAAAAACCAGAGCAAAGGCCTGACACTGAAATATCCCTGCACTGAAATGTGATATTTCTGAGAAATGGGGAGCAACATGAAGTCTCTTGGTACCAAATGACACCTCAAAAGAGTAAAACTAGTGCAAATGGGAAAAATTCCTTTCTGACATTTTAACCGCGTGTCTCATTACCTCAGTTGTCCATAAAATGTAAAACTAGACCCAGGTTGAATAGAGGGGATTTTGCTTTTTAAATAAATAAATTGACTACATGTCTGTAGACTCTTAAATGGGTGTGATACAAAGCATCATGCACCAAATTCATCACATATTTTTACATTAGGTCAGAACTTGCAAAAACAAGAAACACACCCAGGCCTCTGTCAGGGCACATTAACTGTGTTTTATAAGCTGCACGAAGGGTTCATAAAGGCTTACAGTGCCCTGACCTGAGCTCATCTTCCTCTAATAAAGTTGTGGATATCCCAATAATCCTACAGCTTTTGAGCTTTTTGAAAAAATGTGCTTTCAAAAACAAATGAGGGTGCACTGAATCCCTTTGGCACGCCGATAACGGCTTTACTGCTTCCTGTAGGTCAGGGGTCAGGGAGCAGACCGCCCCATCATTAGCAGGGGAGGGAAAGGTTAGGCAACAGGAGGTGTCAGCAAGGAATCACGTGAAGTTGTCGACATGGAGAGGAAAACTGGCAGGCGGGTCAGAGTTACTGTTGGAAGAAACATGGACTCATGTACTGGCAGTGAACAATGGTGAAAAAAGTAGTGAT
Source organism: Stegastes partitus (assembly GCF_000690725.1). Lineage (NCBI taxonomy): Eukaryota > Metazoa > Chordata > Actinopteri > Pomacentridae > Stegastes > Stegastes partitus. Next base: position 1,055,751 of record NW_007577748.1, on the reverse strand, counting down.
GAAAGTTTTAAAATGGTGGCCAATACAGTGGATCTTTCTTTCTTGGCCAAAAGTGGTATGAGGAGCTTATTATCCCTTGAAACTAAAACTAAATTAAATGTAAGCGTTTAACCCTAGCAGACTTTGTGCTACTTTTTTGACTGTTAGATTATTTAAAAAGTAAGTTTTGTGGTAAAGACAGTCAAACAATACTGTGTCTCTGCAGTCTGTTTGGAAGAGGGACAAAACCCAAATCTTGAGTCACCTCAATACTGATAAATCACTCTGTTCACACACCACACCCACCACAACAAGTTTAACTGTGGCGTAAAACGGCCCAGAGTTTCATCAAAACAATGCCTGATGTGAACCCGGCCACAGAAGAGACAGCAGATCTAATTCACGATTAATTATCACATTAATAAGAACCGATGGTACAGCAATGTTTTTAAAACCTGAGACTATTTCTGGCCTAGTCGATACTCTATATCTGTGGACACACCAGAGTGCTATGAATATTGTATCCTTTTCAGGACTGGAACCACTAAGCAAATATGAGAGACATTTAATTAATTTGGATCATCTAGCACAACAAACAAACCCCTTACAGTATACACTTAAATTACATCACTATTATGGGTCTAGCAACATAATGACACCAAGCATCTTATTAAACATGAGTAGAGTTCATGAGCAATCAAACTGGTTAGTATTTCTGTAGATTAAGAGTGATCCATATCTTCTCTTTGAAAGGCATGCTGATGCTGCAGAATCTAATATCCAAAATGTGTTTTGGTGCAAGACCCATTTCCGCTAGCAGTCGATATTTAACTGTGCATGTACCACACGCAGAGAAAGTTACAATACAAATATCAGCTGAGTTGAGCGTAGGACTGAAAGATTTGGGGAAAATCAAACAGATGTGACTGTAATTTGATTTGCAATATCAGTCATGCTTCATTTCAATATTCGCTATGTAACAGATTTCATGCACGTGATTAAGCACTATCACTAGAGGTTCGCAGATTATCCGCTCGGTTCGTTACTGGATTCATTATTCAACATTTTTCCGATTATCACTATTATCACTGAAATAAATACATTTAAAATGTGCTACTTTGGCTCTGATGCTACACTACTTGTAGTCACTCTATGGTCTTGAGCAACATCCCACCCACAGCACTATGATTGGTTACACATGATGCCTAACAGCCTATCAACACTGGAGAGATAACAGTTGAAAAAATCTCTTTTAATCAAAGACATGAAAAACAAACAGCTGCATTTCAACAAAGTTATAGGTTGAAGTTTGTGTTATCTAAATTTTGACAACAAGATTTTTAATTTTACTGCAAATGTACGGCGGTTTCATCTATTGGTAATCAGTTTCCTTGATTGTCAATAGTTGCTATTGGACCTGAAAAAAGATTAGTTAATCCCTAATTGCCACATGAGATAATACGAAAAGTTGCAAACTGTGTAACATATTTAACTTTCTCTTTCACAGATCTAAACCATAATATCAACAGTTACTGTGAGTCCAGTCTCAACCTTCAAAACAGTGACAACAGACCAAACCAGAAAAACAAAAATCATCCAGTTTACTACAGAAGTAATAAGATATTTGGCAGCACATGAAATTTCCTCAAAAATTCCACTTCACTGACTCATCACACAGTTAAGCCTAGACTGCAATGTCATTGAACCATGTGCTGTTGACATAGGAATCCCATCTCTGTGTCAACCATGGGCCAGTCACACAAAAGCTAGGTCTGAAAATGTGGAGGAGAGAGTGTGTATGTGTGTGTAGGGGGATGAGGGACACATCAGCAAGCCACCCTCTGCAGCTTTCAAGCCAGATAGCAGATAATAGGTTACGTAAACACACCATTCAAGAGCGATTGGAAGTCAGCTCAGCTCCCCAGTTAACCATTGCATCTCTGTCAGTAGTACGATTTTATTTTTCTGCTATTATTTGTCAGCAGGGGGCCAATCAACACAGAAACATTTAACAAAGACACCGCCCACATTGAGTGCTGACACCTGCAGCAAAAATTCTAATTACTAACACCTCATGAATATGTTGATTCAGCCAGCTGCCACATGAAGCCAGCAGGTGGTGGGAGTTCATTTACACATGGTGCCTTCAGCAACATTTAATCCTGCCTGCATTTTAGGTGCAAGACTGTCTGACACAGGACAGTGTTTGACAACCAAAGAAGTTGCTGTATTGTTCAGGTGGCAGCCTTCTGATCATGATCATGATAGTTGTCCTGTAGAAATGAAGTGAATCAGTTAGTACGGAATAACTAATATCCAAATGAGGGAGCAGAATTTTCATCACCTTTCAATTGTATTCTCTACTGATACATATTTTTCCATTAATAACGAGAGGTCAGAGTCATAAAATACTTCCCAGACTCCGCAGTGACATCTTTCGAAACTTTGTCAAATTTCTAAATTCCAAACCCAAGGACATACAGTTTACAGTTATGTCTGTCTAAGAACCTACTGCAAGTCTTCATTTCAGCAGCTATGGCTAGACAGTTTCTGCTTTTTTCCTTTGAAAGATAACTGAAATTATATAATGATTGACATAGTTGCTGATTGAATTGCTGTCAGATGACAATTCATTAATCAAACAGTTTCAGCTACTTTTGAAATAAAGATTTTCCTGCTCGAGTCCACATATACAAGTCAAATTAAGCTATATCTTTAAATGTAACATTTAACAGTAATCAACACATTAAAAAAATATTTTTTTATTTTTTTAATAAATGTACAGACAGATTGCATCTGTTTAGACTGACATCTATGCTGTCTTATCTTGTACATGGTGTGAAATAGCTTACCAGAGACTAACGTACAAAATTTGAATAAGACAACTCAATAATATGTGCAGAGCAGCTGTCACAAAAACCCTCCAATATGCTTCACTGAATAGACCTGCAACTCAGCAGCAGCAAAATCATGTTACTGTGACTGTGTCACTGTGTCTGGGTTTAGGCACTAAAACAGTGAACCAGCAATACCACCTGGACAAACAGGACAGTGAAATGAAACTAGAACATTGCCATCTATAGTTTTCATCTGGCATACTGTTATCAACTTGTGTTATTACCAGATATACAATAAAAACTTTAGAGACAAACACTCTAAACACTCAGTTGAGGACTCGACTGAAAAAATGTTAAAGAATTCCACAAAGTGTTATGTCATCCCTAACAACCCCGGGTATATTATCTGCAGGTTAAACATGCATCATCAGAATCGTATCAGTGACATCTTTTAGATTTGAACTTTCTAATTATATTTACACATATAGCATAGTTTATAGAGAAATGCATTTATCCCTATCAACTGAAGGGATAGTATCATGATATAAATAACAAGGTGCCAGCTCACTATGCAAACAGAGCTATTTGTGACTGTCTGAGGCCTATTTGTGACGTTCGGTTGGCAGTTTGATGATGGAAGTTAAGTTACATTCACATCCTATTTGTGGCATCAGCTCCACATTTAGATCTCATTTGCTTTAGTTGAGCCCTTAACTGGACAGATCTGTACAGTGAGAAAAAGGTATCAACATTAAGCTGTCGGAGACTTGAGGGAAAACTGAAGAAGCGACATGGGGAAAAAAACAAGAACAAAAATGAAAGTGTATCTGAGAAAGACAGTGCTAACATCAGAGTAAACAACACACTTGTATGGGTGTGGTATACATGTTAGCTACTCTATAATTACATCCAATTTATTTTGTATGACCGGCTTGTTTCCTAAGTGGTACATAATGAAGGAGAAGGAGGAGGATAGGGGAAATACGTTCTTTGTTAAAAACATCTCCACATGTGGTAAATGTGGACTCTACAGTGGAAAGCTCTCTGCATCGGTACAGATGTGTCTGGAACAAATGTGCTGACTCCTTAGGTCGTGATATAGATAACTGAGGTCTTCCAGCAATGCTGTGGCCAGTCGGGAGTCTATTTTGGGGCAAGTTGAGTTTAAGTATAGGCTATGCTTAGTATCATCTTGGAATGGAAGAGCCTTCTGTTTAGAAGGAGGTCATCGCGGCCAAACACTGGAAATGTGCTACGCTGAAATTACTGGACAGGAAAGCCTGTCACCATGACAACGTCTGTTACTAAACATAATTTGAATATCTGATAATTGTAGTCTGCAGAGAGTCTATGGTGCTGCTATCAAGTCTGTAGACTTCAAAATAAGATATGTCACTATGTCAGTGACTAACCAAGGACTGTCATTTTAGTTTGCCGCACTTCTGAGAGTTTGTACCAGCATCAGTATACTTTATCACAATAGGTAACTTCAAGGGAAACACTATAAAGTCACACTAGTTGGAAGCCACTATGCAGTAGGATCATAAAATAAAGTGATGTAAGGTCAGTTCGGTTGCCCCATAATGAACTGAGTCTATTCAAAGCAACTCTCTGCTGAGATCCCGCTCCCTTGTTGGAAACACACACCTCTTTCAACTAGTGCTGCAGGCAAAGTAGGTGTTATTCATAGCTTCCGTCAGGGTAACTTGGCTAGCCCTTTCACACTTTGGCTAACACTTGAAAAGACAAGTGACATGTGCAGAGATGTAATACAACACGACTAAAGTTTCCTTCAGGCCACTTCCATAATAAAAGCATGTGGATCATAGCATGAGGATGCGGAATTGCAGGGGAACAACACAGGTCAAAGCCAACGATCATCGCTCCACACAAAGCAACACAGAGTAAAGCAGACTCCCCAGTGGCAGTGATGTTATGAGAAGACAAACCACTGTTGTTGACCGTACAGCTGGGCTGTGCCTCAAGCAAAGCTCTTGACTGGACTGATGTTTTAAATATTCATACTGAACACTACCTCCTGCCCCCCCTATTTTTAAAGTACTGACTGTTGCAACTGGTCCCCTGCCATTCCCACCCACAAATACTGGTAGCCATGGCCTCAAGGTGCCTGCTTATGCTGTTCATCGTTTTGTTCTGTGTATTGTTCAATGATGCACCATAAAAAATAACAATAATTTATATTTCCCCAAGACAAAGAAAAGGTGCAAATCCTCACATCCTCACATTTAAGAAGCTAAAACTAAGTATTTTTACTGAAAGATGGCTTATACTATTAACGTATTCTTGGAATAGTTGCTGACTCTCAAAAGACTTTCCCTAAAAGAATGGGATAATGAGACTGGGCCATCACATCCTAATATAATTCAACTTCAAAACACCTACACAAGACATTAAATAAATATTCACCTTCAAATTAAGAATGCATTGAAATACAAAAAACATAGTATACAAGATGTGAGTACAACTTCATACAAATTTACCCAACAGGTCCATACTTCAGAACTGGCAGAGTGGTTATCAGTGTAAATCATATGCTGTGACAGCTCAGGCAGTGCAAAGGACACTGTGTAACGCAAACCTCTATGGTTGCCTTCCAAGAAAAAAACAAGCCCCTGTTTGCTATTTGGCACAAAATTGCAAGAAAAAACATGTCTGTTGGGCTCAGATGCAAGCCTGTTTGGCGAGAACCTGGCCAGGACTACCACAATGAATGCATAGTCCTAACAGTGAAGCACGAGATGGGAATGCAATGTTTTGGGGCTACATGGGAGCAAAATGTGTTATGCAGATGACATTTTTAAATGGCTCTGCGAATAACTGTGGATATACCAACACTCTGGCTGACAAGATGACTCCCAGTCTGTGAAAGGTTGACAAAAGAAAGTATTCCAGCCTGTTAACAATCAAAAGCTCACTGCCAAAATCGCACACAAGTTTCTAAAGAAGAATCAACCGAAAACTATGATCTGGCCAAGTATGTGGCCTGACTCAAAATCAACAGAATACCTTCGGGGTATTTTAAAGACAAAGGTAAAGTATCTTAACCCCTGCAGCAAAGAGCAACAAAAAAAAAGTCTTAGAAGAAAGGCAGAACAGACACTGGTGCAACATTGGTATTCTACATGCCAAGGAGGTTTGAGTCTGTTGTCAAGAACAAAGGTGGACATACAACACATCAAAAAAATTAAAAGATCTGAATCTCAGTCATGAAGGTTGCACTGACTTTATTTTGCAATGGATTCGTACTGTGAGTCCTGTATTTTTTAATATGGTATATCTAAGCTGTTTCATTTGTAATTTTACATAACAACAAATACTCTTCTGTTCAGCTTATACAAATACTGCAAGCAGATACAATCATGAATCATTTTACATGTAAGAGATAGTGCACTTACCTTTGTTGTATAGTTACTAGTTACTACTGTTGTAAAGTTATACATTAATGCCATATCCAGGAATTTAGTGACACTATTATCACATAATGTCTCCATCAGTGACATTATCATATATGCACTTGTATACAGATTCAGGTTCAGGTTGTGTGTATAGTGTTTCATATGAAGTGGCAGAGTATGCAATCCACCCGCAGACAACCAGCAGGTGTTTAGCACAGCACCAACGGTTAGAAATATTACACTGCACTAATAATTATTACAATGATAGAAAATATAAAATAACCAAAAACCAACACAAAGTTGCATACATATACACACACAGTTTCACAAGACCGTAGGTCAGCAGCAAGCTCCTGACAGACTGGCTTGGCTCAGTGGATGTGAACAAAGCATGAGGTCTAGAGAGGCTTTAAACCCGCCGGGTCTTTTGTGTTTGCATGGTGCTGCCATGGGTGACGAACACGTATCTAAACGCCCTGAATCTGTGCTCCCACTGCTCCTTTGCCAGACCTCTACTGGCCCCTTCATGTGTTATTAATATTTAGTACCTAAATAAATACTATACTGTTAAACCTCATTAGAAAATTTGAGAAGTTTTTTCAAGAATTTCCTTTCAGGATTAATATAGTTCTATTTTATCTTGTGTTTTGTATGCCACAAAGTATTGCACTTAGAATCTGAGCTTTTACAAAACAGTTAAAAATCTAATTTTCACCACTCAAATAACTTTTTAAGGTTGTATGCTGGCGGTCTTGCTAGAAACTGCTTCTTGTGACTGCTTTAAAACAGCCACGTCTATTTCCCCATCTTTTCGGCAGTTTTCCATGCTGAGCCTCACTTATCCTCTCAGTTGAGAGGCCCCTAGTCTCTGTTTGCACTGTAAACCCCCCACAGCTATTGTCAGCTGTTGTCTCATGTCAGCTGAGTTGAGGCCTGTTTTGGTCATTAAGTAATAGTAGAGATCAGCTCTAATCGTGCAGCTCATTTTAACAAGATTTTTCAACCACAGTTAACCCTGTCTTTACAGTTGGCTTGTGAACTGCAACCTAGGGCTTAGACTTAACCACTTATACCAGTTGCTGCATGCCTCTACAGCATTACATTTAAGTATGCCTGAAACTTAAGCCTTAAGAGGTTTAGGGACCGATTTAATTTCATTATTGTCATTGTTGTGCCCTTCAGCTGAGCATCTAATCAACATGTCCTTAGAGGGAAAAAGAAAGATACTGAATTTTCTTGATGAGATGTATTGCTGTATTTTATAGATTGCTTCATGTTATTGTGTTGTTAATGAGTTTGGCAACTGTAGCTAAACTATAGTGCACTTAGTTGTTACTGCAGATGTAAACAAAGCCAAAGTTACACCCTCCCACTTTGATCCATACTGCTCATCTGTCACCACCTTGGAAATAAATAATAGTTGCTTTCTGTTTGTTGTATTGTAGTAATCATCTTAGCAGGCAGGTTCAGCAAGTCCTCAGTTTAACTGTGCCCTTCCCCTCAGTGTACACCTACCATTTAAGACAAACACTTGTGACATCTTGGACTGTGTAAATAAGCCAACTACAGTGCAACCCATATGGTGAGGTGTACTGTGTAACTCTTTCTCAATGCACCCTCAACAGTCACTCTGTCTATCCGCGCGTAAAACACCTACTGTTGACGCAAATACATGTTAAAAGCAAATGTTTAGAGCTTTGGGTTTCTTTGTGGGAGTTTAAAAGAACAAGAGGGCCTCTGTTGAGATAAGCTGGGGTCTTAAACCGATTAAAAAACCTCAAGTGGACCCCTCAGTCCTTAAAGCAACTCTGTTTAAAGCAGTATGCAATCTGGAATGACGCATTATAGTTTCAACTTCACCTTGAATTTGCTGTTCTCCAAGATAAGCTCAACGTTTTTTCCATTACATGGACATTTAACGCGTTTTGTTGACACACACCTACTCGTACTGCGTAGTGACGAGTAAGCACGCCCAAATATCTAGGGGCTGGATGGATTCACTTGGTTTTGAAGCAGCTGACAGAATGAGCTGTTATACCCAGTTTGAAAGGGTTGTGCACAAGCATAGTGAGACTTGTCAACAGCCTCGACAACAATTTAGCCAGCTGGTAAAAGTTAAAACAGGCGACTGCAAACCTGTCACAAGAGCTCTGTGCCACACATGAAAACAGGATTTTCTAAACCTTGTTGTCCTAATTACAACACTAGTTCTGCAGGCTTCACTATCCATATTTTAATCAGAGGGATTAACTGTGTGCATCTTCTGAGAGCATTCAACAAATAACTGGTTTTACATATGACAAAGTAAAATGCAGTATGCTAAAAGGAGGGCTGTAATTTTAGTTCCTAGAACCACAAAACAAAATACCTACCTCCTACTGAATGCTTTCCACACTTTTACTGTAATTTGCATGCTCTTGGGAAGACTTTTACACTTAAAAAGTGCAAGTCATTTTAAACACATACTTACATCCAGCCATGTATTTATACCTTTTTTGGTTAGTTAACGTACCGTAATTTGTTTTGTAAAGAATCGTGGTGGGAAACTGGCAGACATGTCAATTATGTTCCTTTAAACAAAAGTAGGAGTTATGAAATTAGAAGCATTGAGTCAGGCTACTGACATGCTTTGGTCAGATATGTTAGTTTTTGTGGACAGATATTCTATTTGTGTGTTTATATCAGTTTCATCTGTAACATTTGCGTTGAACTTCAATAGCACAGCAAAGTGCATTCTCCAAAATGATCATCACATTGAATAAAAACCTCTCTGTAACCATTTCAACAAAAATTCAAAAAACCCTGTAGCACAACAACATTACAGTCCCAGCATTAACTTCTACACTACAGGGCAGCTATATTGTATACGGTGCTGGAAGAAGCATTCAAATCCTGTAAAGTAGCAATGTTTCAAGTAAAAATCCCGCATTCTAAATCGTACTTTGGTAAACATACAAAAGTATTAAAATATACTTTAAGTACCTAAAAAAAAAGTGCTATACAAAACAGCCCATTTCTGAATCATGTTATGTTTAAGGAATATTAATAATATCAATTGAATTATGTGTAAATCTCTGTATTGGTGCAGCTGTAGCTACCTTCAATTACTGTATACTCTGCTGGGTAGCTTAATCCATAATAACACAGCATTCATTAATGTAGATTTCATGTTAATAATCTAAATCTCCTTAAAAATGAATGGAATCGAGTATGAAGTTTAATATTTGCCCCCAAAACATGGTGGAGTCAAAGTAGAAAGCAGTACAGTACTTGGGTACATGTAATTAGTTACATTCCACCACTGATTGAATATCATCAATTGGCAGATGTTTTATTTTCTGGTGCAACCAAGAGAAGAATTTTCCACTAACATTGCAGGTTCAGCAGGACAAAAAGAAAGGCACAAGCAGATCAGCTGCTGGAGTCCAGGTGGGTAGAGACACCTGACCTCATTACAGGCTCCACAGGGAGATGTGGCCTCTAAAATCTTCCCTCGGATACTTTCTTACACTGGCCATACTGCTAAGCAGATATTGATTTGTGACGTGCAGTTTGCTCCAGGAATAGTTTGGTAATCAAGTGTTGCTTAAGTCTGCTTCGACAGCCTGGTGATTTCAAACAATACCCTGAATTACATCTGGAAAACAAACTGCACTGTCAATGTAAAAAAATGTTTTTCTAGGACAGATTTCTCTTTGTTAGTATGATAAATGGTGGCACAAAACATCAGCTGTAGAAAGCAGCCCTTGCATCCCTTGCTGTACTGAATCAAAGTTCTACTGAGGACTGTCTTAGCATGAAATGTAAATCAACATTTGAGAACAAGACAAACCCCCAATCAAACAATAAAAGCAGCAAACAAAAGTCTGCAGCATCAAACTGTGGGTTTTCCCCTTCCAAATGGAAAATGGAATCAGGAAGCTCCACACAAACAGTCATCACAAGCAATGATGATGCACTTTTGGAAACAAGTGCCTTTAAGGTTGACTAATAGCATACAGGCAAATGCAAAAATGGAAAGACACAAGACATGAGCAACAAAACTACCAATATGTATGATTTTATATAATGCACAGAAGGTCTGTGAATAGCAACCGACAAAATATAAAAAGACAGAGGGAGAGGGAGACTGGTTTCCCACTATGCCACTACCACTGTCACCTCACCAGCTGGGTGGGAGCGGCCTCCTTCAGCATCAGAGCACACATTAAGTGCATGAAATTAGAGCAAAGGAGGCCCAATCCTGTCCCTTTGCTGAAAAAGCTAACAGGTTTGACAGTCTTGAATCACTGAGAGCCATGACTGGTTCTACAAACAAAGAGCTGACTTGACAGCGTTACACTGAAGGCTCCACTGTTCTTTCCTTGAAACCTGGCTGTCAGTGAAGCTCTTCTTTCATTGATTAACTGTCTCTCTGCAGGAGGCTTTGAGGAGAGGCCAGGCTGTGGGAAAAACACAGGCTGATTGTCTCTCACCCACCCTGTCTGTCCTTTCCCTGATAGCTTGGCCGTTACAATAGATACCATCACGCCCTCCAGTCAGAGCATACAGAGGATGGCCCATGTGTGTGCACCTGTGCAATGGGCGGGATGCTTCACGTTTGTGCCAGACACACAAACAGATAGTCCTAGTCAAGGTAAACCACAAATACAGAGAAAATGTGTCCAGAAAAGTCGGCACCAGCATCAGACGGTGTCCAGCTTGAACTGGGTCCCTGTGTAAAAACGGATATATTGTAGAAACAGTGAGTCTGTAGGTGAGCAGATGTTGCTGATGACCTGCAGGTGTTTGCTAGGCCCGCAGCACTGCCTGACAGGTGGCACCGGCCAATTAACTCTGCCACGCATTTAGCAGTTAGCGCAAAATTACAAGACGTTTCAGTGACTTACCTCAGCGCCACACGGACCGTGCTTTCATCCTGCCCCGTCGTCATGGTTCCTCATCCAATAGTCGGCACAAAAAAGAACAAAAAGCGGATTTATTTCTGCTGGCGGCTTGCCCTGGCAGAGTAGCGAGAAAAGAGTGCGCACTCCCCTCAACAGGACCGAGCTCACCTCGACTTCAGCGCCGCCATTTCAAAACAAACACCAAAATATGTGCACTCTTGGTTTTTTTTCTTTTTTTGGAGCATGGTTTCGGCAAGGAGTTGGCTGGTGTGTCCGCATGTCGCGCCTACAGGAGCCGCATCTCTCAGCAGCTCGGCCCGGATGCTTCAGCTCCGGCTCGAGCCCACGTTCACTCTGCCGCTCCTGCCGCCACTGCCGCGAGCTGAGGTGAGCCTTTGGCTGGCGGCGCGCGCATACACGTGCACACACATACACACCGACAGACATCCACGCGCCGCCGTGCCTCCGTTCGCTCCGTTGACGCACCGGGAGGGAGCCGCAATGCGTCAGCAAGCCACGCCCACCGACCACGAGGTGACGTCATGACAAGGCTGGTCACCACATTCAGTGAGAAACAAGAAAGAATCGGTGTGAATTTACAGATTTACAGTAATCACAGGGCTGAGGTTACACCACAGTCAGGTGACAGGGACACCGCTAATTACGGGGCGTGTGGTCCTCCCACCTCTGTAAAATAAGACAAATTTAAATATATAGTCAGGTTACATTAATTTGCACTGTGAGAGTTCTATCTTATCGTAATTCTGTTTTTTTTTTTATCCCTTTTTCAAAAAATCTGATATATATGTATATATTTGTATCTATCTATCTATCTATCTATCTATCTATCTATCTATTCACAAAAAGAAAGGTGGAGTCTCTAAACATGACAAATGTAATGGAGTTTAATTTTTTTGTATTAAGTGCTGTGTTTTTATTTTTTACTTTACTGCTGTTATAATTTGACTTATTTATTGTATTTATATATATACACAATCCCCATTTTTGCCTTTTTGTTGCTTTGTTTTTGTTTTTTTTAACTTGAATCGAACAAAACTACAAAGAAGTTTATTTTAATGACCAAATCTTAGCAATATTCAACTCACTACTTAATGTTTTAACTAATATTGATGAACTTTTATTTAGGCCCATCAGCACTAAATAGCCAGACAGACATTGCTACAGTGTATATCTGCTTTTTAGAAAAGCAAAAGTATGTATGTATGTATGTATGTATGTATGTATGTATGTATGTATGTATGTATGTATGTATGACATAAAATACTAAATATGATTTAAAATTAAACATATTTTTTGCTTCTTGTAGGACTGATTGATGTTCCATTGAGCATGTCTTTTCTGCTTTGGCAGACTTCTTGTCCCTTCTGGGCTAGTATTTGTCTATTTTTTCCTGCAAGTAGCTTGATAAAATTGCCATTTTGGTAAAAAGATAGGACAGTTCATATTGCTCATCTGAAATGATCTGCACTGTTATGTTCAATATATACCTGTAAACATGTGCAATCCATGAAGAAAAGGTCTGTAGACAATGCAAGGCAATAGCTATTCATTCAAGTTAACCTTTAGTGCCACCTTGTGGCTTGAAAACTCATAATAATGTATGAAAGTAATCGAGAAGCGTGGGGACATTTGTTCAGTAGCTTATGTGCTGGGATAACTAAATTTTTAGACAAGTATGAAGAGTTGACACGGAAGCATCTTGCTGCTCTGACTACACAGAAATACTTTATTGCACTATGAATTGAATATGAACATCACCTGACACCGACAGAGACAAACCATGAGTCTGCAACTGTAGTCATGGTGCAGAGAAAGTCAGATTGGATTTTCCTGAAGCTACATATTAAGAGTTTGTGTGTAAAGGCCTCCAGCACTCCACCCCACTGCCTCCTCCTGGGTAACAGCACCATGAATATAGGGGTCCCATTACAAGCCTATCAGGTTACGAGAACAGGGAGGCATGGCAAAATACAGGCTCACTAATGACTAGACACGTGTCAGTAAGTAATAAAGTGAAGTCAAATAAAAGCTGTAACAAACAACCTGACTGGCTTTCTAAAAAAAAAAAAAAAACCTTTTTGAATATAGTCAGATTACCCACAAAACAGAAATTAATCCAAATAAAAACAATACTATTAGCCAAGTTTTTCCTCCCATTCACTGCCAATCTTTATTCTGAGGATCTAGTTCACATAACTGATGTATAGCAAACTTTTGTTAGTGTCTAATCATGCAAATAATGGACTTCTCTAGGTTCTGGGATGTCAGTTCTGTGATTTATGCTTCTACCCCAGTACAATGACAGAAAAGGGAATTTAACTGTCATTTTTCGATGTTGTGAAATCTAAAATAAAAACCCTGGACAAATACAACAAAACTGTCAGCCTGCCTAGACTCTCAAGAGGAACTGCACCTTTTAGAACTGAATAATTCACTATTCCAGTAAATTTTTAAACAAAAAATGTAAATAAATGCTGGTTGCAAAAGACTATAAAATCTACAGATTTGAGCCTTGTGTCACATATGATAGGAAACTGAATGTATTTGAGTTTTGGGCTGGTTGTCAGACAAAAGAAGCAAATTAGATGAAATGTCAGATCACTTTGTTGCTACTTTTCCACATGTTCTTCACAATCAGATCAGCTAATGGATTAAATAACTGATAGTAACAGAACGATCCTTTAAAACCTGGTAACATTTGCCTTAAAGCACAGCTAACATGAAAGCCACAGTTCTGTTTCGCTGCTTTCTGTTGTGTTCGTGCAGGACTCTCATACACATGTTAACTTACTTTACCAAACAGATTGCTCTGATGTGAGTATGTTTATTAAAGTATCACAAGAATGAACAGAACATCATCAAAGACACATGTAACGTAACTTTAGAAACAGCATGAGCATTTCATATACAAAATATGTATGACTGAACACACTTCATTTGTCTCTGTGTTAAAATGGATCGATGTCCTTTTACTTGAAATGTTTTTCTTCTCCAAACTCTCAATACAGTATAAACAGAATCACTGTCCACCTGAGGGTAGGTTATAAGTTATCTTGAAAAAATGGCAGTGCTAGTATTCTGAATATCAGTACATTTCCCAATACAAAGTGAATTAATCTTGCTTTTTTCATTTACCACCCAGGATGTAAATCAATTGGTTCTATATGAATAGTGGGTGACATCAATGGTATCACATTTTAAATATTTTCACACTGTCTGTAAGACATCATGTGAAAGTATAATGGATCTGTAACCACAAAATATGTTGCTGTAAATATCAAGTATTTCTGTGTTCCCATATGGACGTTTTGTGCAAATTCCAAACACTTCAAAGTTTGTACTTTGAAATAAAAACAAGAATGCATAAAAAAGTAAGAAATCCTGTAGATGCCATCAGTATCACTCAAGTTAACCAGCACAGATCAAAGGGTGTAACTGGAAAAAGGACATTCTGTACAAAGGTGCTGTTTATTAAACTGTTCAGTTGGAATTGGTCGCGATTATCTGAGCTGTAAGAACAAGGACATGGAATTGAACATTAAAAGGGCATATTTAGTACTGCTGTAGCACAAGAATCAAGCTTTACTTTTAACGTCTTGACCTGGTACTTACAGTTATATAGGCTATGGCACTGTCTGACCCCACCGATCCGTAGTGTGCTGGGCTGAAGTCCAAACCTTGCTAAAAAAATCGGACAATTTGGTATATGGAAAACATAAAAAAAAAAAGACACATTTCTGGCTTTTAAAGTGCAATCTCTCCCACTGCGCAAACAACATCAGCAACCCACAATTGGCTGTTTTGTTTAACACCACTGCAGATTACAAGATTAAACCCGTGTTAGTGATTTTAAGAAGAATGTTTTACACAACGTGTAGATATGCAAAAGTCCAAATATGGCAGAAATCAATGAAAGTGTGATTCTGACATCATTCTGACTTTAAAACTACACATTAGCTAATACACCAACTCATTCTCTCTGGTACATTTGGTTTGTAGTCTCTGGATGTCAGGCTGAAATCATGTAAAGACGTCTTAATACCATCTGGAAAATAATTTGTCTTGATGCTACAGAAAGGCTGAGGAAATAGTAATTCAGCAACCAGTTCCCTTGATTTCTGACCACACTGAGAAAAACACATAAAAAGTGTTGCTTCTAAAAATGGCACTCTCTGAGAAAACAAAAATTCTTCAATCGATCATTTTTGCTGCCTGATGATCTATTATCTATGTCTGAGAGTGATCTCATCTGTTTCAGTTATTTTTACTGACACAGTAAAAATTTCCTGGGATTTCAATTACCCCAGCAACACTGTCACAAATGAACTCTTCCTACTCTGATGCTGAGAAGGGTTGCTTTAGCGTTCTCTTTTATCATGACAGAGAGGATGGTGGGAATTGAGAAGAATGCACAACAAAAAGAGTGGAAAGCAACCCAACTCCCAGGTAAGGCAAAGAAAGATGAGAAAAAAAAAAAAAAAGATTAATAAAAGATTTGCCTGAGCGAGCGAGCGAGCGAGCAATCACTGGAGAGCTCAAGCCTTTTTTTGGCTCATGTTTGATTACAGTCCCAAGAGGGAAACATGATGTGTACCTTTCTCCCCGCATGAGCAGTCTTCCCAATCTTCCAACAAAAAGACAGGGGAACAGAAAGACAGAGTGGAAAGAGAAAGTCTTTCCAGTCTACTCTACATCTGAGCCCTCGTTGTCAGAGGGGAGGTAGTTGCTGCCTTTTACCCGGATGTAGTGGACGTGGCGATTGTCATTGGGTGACGAGCTTCCACAAGAGCAGAGAGGACCGGTGAACAGGTTCTCGATCTCCTCCAGCTGCAAGCCCTGAGTCTCTGGGAGGCAGCCCAGGACAAAGAGGAGGGCCAACACCACTAGACCCGTGTACATGAAGAATGCACCTGGAAGACATGTACAGTTTTACTGTCAGGTCTTGAAGTATGACATTCATGGCTACATGATTATTATGGTAACAAATCTGATGAGTGAAAAGAATGAAAAATGAATGATAAATGATGATATTTTCCTTATTGTAGAATGTAAACTATAATTCCAACTCCTCTGATAAATACCTTTAACTGGACTTCCATGTCTGACCCCTTAGTTTAATATTGATGTGGAAGTTGTATCTGAAATTGATTTTGTATTTAATTTTCGAACTGGCAAACAATGTGCTTCCTAAACTTGATCATGAAGATCAAACTGGCATTTCAGTTGGTTACTTGTTTTTATGTCTACACTAAAATGAGAATGAGGGGGTGGCGCTATAGCTCATCTGGTTGAGCTGGCGTCCCATGTATAGGGGCTATCGTCCCTGATGCAAAGGTCATGGGGTTGAGTCTCAATCATGACCTTTTGCTGCAGGTCCTTCCCCCATTCTTCTCCCCCGACTCTCCTGTCTCTCTCTCTGTCCTACCTAATAAAGCCAAAAAAGGCCAAAAAAATCTTTAAAAAAAAAAATGAGAATGAGAATTGCAGTTGGCCAGTGTAATCACAATGGCATGTTTATTTGTAATTGCTCTGTGGTTGCATTTTGCCTTTTTTTATGAGGCTATGCTCCTTCTATTAAACTATATGTGCACTTTCATACTGATCACAACCAGAGAAAGCGCAGTGCTTAAGCTAGTGAAGATCATGCCTTTCTGATGAATACTTTAATGGAAAAATGGTAGTTAGCAGGCACAGTTTTGCTGCTGTGCAGTCTCCAACTCATAGACCTTCTGTATAGCAAGATGGCACCTACACAAGGTGTGTCAGAAAAGTTCCAGGATTGATGTAACAAAAGATATATTTCATATCCAAACTACAAACTTCAAGTTTTCCCCTTCGAAGTAATCCCCCTGGAGTCTAATGCACCTTCCCAGCCTTCTCTGCCATGCTGCCATGCACTCCTGGAAGGATTCTTCAGGGATCCTCCGTTGCTCCGTCATCACAGCCATCTTGATGTCGTCCACGTCTTCAAAACAGGTCCCCTTGATGACCCCCTTAAACTTGGAGAAGAGGAAAAATCCCGTAGAGCCAGGTGGGGTGAGTAGGGAGGTTGCTCCAGCACGGCGATGTTGTTCTCAGCCAGGAACTGTCGGATGCTCAGGGCATTGTGAGCAGGCGTGTTGTCATGGTGAAGCAGCCAAGACTTGTCCTGCCACAACTCTTGCTTCTTCTCGTGCACTGAACGAAGCAAACACTGCAGGATCTCTTTGTAGACGTGCTGGCTGATGGTCTGAAGGGGAAAACTCGTAGTGTGTAGTTTGGATTTGAAATATATCTTTTATGACACCGGTCCTGGAACTTTTCTGACACACCATGTACTTTGTGTTCTACCAATGCATGTGGTTTAATATAATGTAGTTGGACAGGATGGATGTTGTGCTGGGCTGGTTGTGGCTGTTTGTTATGAAAGAAAGTGACCAAAATTGACCTTTTATCGCTAAAGAAAGCAAATGGCACTGTCTTGTCTGTTGCCAGAATAAGCTCCCAGTGTCATACTGGCGTTTTACTCTGTTGATACTGAGCAGCGTGGATAAGGCAGTTTCATAAAATAAAAGTTTGGTTTTTTTCTTGTTTCATTATTTGCGTGGAGTGAGAGGTATCTACTACCAAGCCAGTGATGCTTTTTTGGCTTGATTTGAAGGAATTTTTTCAATGAAGATTAAAGACTATTGTATTTTGCCACTGCCTCTTGTGGTTTATCACAGCAAACTTTTGATTGGAGGTTATGTGCACTTTGAACTGTGTAGACTAATAGATTGTGAACACACTGTCACACTACTGTAGGTTGGTGTACACTAGGCCTACTTGGTTTGAATTTATGTGTAAAGAATTGTTATCTCCCAACCAACTTGTCTTCTGTGTTCATCAAATGCATTTTTGTATGGTGTTTTGGTGTTTTCAAATTTAGTAACATTGTCTGGGTGAATTTTGCCTTAACGGTGGCAGATTGTGGCATGTGGTAGTTTCACACTCCTGTTTATCAAGCAAACCACAATAAAACTCAGTGGAAGTAGATCTCATCTCTCTCACCACTGTCCTGCTTCCATAAACAGGAACGTATGTGTTGTGAATATGCCCGGTTACACAGGGAGTAAAAACATTTTAGGATCAGGCGAAAGTGAAAAAAGACTTCCTCTAAAATTGCAGGAAACACTTTCAGTGGAAACACATTTTTAAAACAAAAACACAAATATTTTACATACATCTGTTGGGGAAAAACACATTCCCAAATGACCAGATTAGCCAGGAATACCTGTTTACTAACCACAAAATCCGATCTGTGGCGGAGTTTAAAATGGAAACAACTCATGAAGGGTTAAAAAGATCACCTCAAACGCAGTTAACAACAGGCTGCCGTATTAATCAACACCTGATGACCTGATAGAGTCTTACCATAATAAGTCAGAAACTGTGCAACATGAAGAAAAGTCAGAGACACCAGGACATTGAAGATCCAGTTCACTCCGGCTGAGCAGGCGTTGCCGACGCTTCGTGCCCAAAGTGGGTAGATCTCCGAGTTCACTGTCCAAGGCATCGGGCCCATTCCTACAATATGTAGTACATATATCATTTCTTCATATCAGGTTTGTGGCAATACATTGCTATTGGTTAATTTTCATGATGATGATTGCATACATAATAATCTTTGGTTTCAACAAGCATCCCCTTTGCCTGGAAACTGTTTCCTAGACCTGGCAAGCTGCTTTGTGTCATACTACGGTACAGTAAGTGAAAGGTGTGTGAGTCCTAAATGGATTGTGTAAAAATGATTTCCACACTATAATATTTCCTGTAATATGAAAACTAGCGGGGCTGCATGGTGGCGCAGTTGGTAGCACTGTTGCCTCGCAGCAAGAAGGTTGCCGGTTTGCGTCCCGGTGGGGGCACCGGAATCTTTCTGCGTGGAGTTTGCATGTTTTTCCCGTGCAGCGTGGGTTCTCTCCGGGTTCTCCGGCTTCCTCCCACACAGTCCAAAAACATGTTGAGGTTAATTGGTGATTCTAAATTGTCTGTAGGTGTGACTGTGGTTGTCTGTCTCTGGGATAGGCTCCAGCCCCCCCGCGACCCTAATGAGGATTAAGCGGTGTATAGATAATGGATGGATGGATGAAAACTAGCTCAAAACAATAAGAGACGGTTCAGTTACAGTAACATGAACATGACTCGTGTAAATGACAGCAAACCTGTTGGATGTTTGGAAAAAAATAAAAACACAGCAATAACAAAAAGACAGTTATTTCAGACCTGGAGCAAAAAATGCAAGGTAGAGGATGAGGCCCATCAAAACAATCCAGGAGTAAGATGTTGGACAGTAGTTATAAGCCCAGATTGGATTGTCAGCTGCCTCTGTCCGATTGGAACACCTAATGAAGATGTGAAAGAAATCGCTGATGAGCCTGTTTCTATTAAATCCAGCAAAAGAATTTCTGTTTTAGTACCACATCATGTGCAAAGTGTTCTAACTTTGGTTCAGATCCTTTTACTGTAAGTACACTTCAAAGCAAGACAGGACATATAATGATGATATCTCTGTGAACTGAAATTAAAGACTTTAAGATTTTTAAGTCACACAAAGCTACAGAATATCAGTTTCTGACCTTCCCCAGGCTGCATGATCTGTGGACGTTTGATCGGCAGAAACGCAGGAAGAGTCGAATACTCTGGTGCCGTTGTCCCGGTAACAAAATCCACAATCCGGATCCAACATGCACAACTCACAGGACCTGGAGCACAGAACTGAATTTAAAACCTCTCACATGGGGCTGTCACACCATCTACTGGGCAGCACACTCACACTACTCTATCAGCAGTGATAACTTAAGTCTTTTGTTTAAACAAAGATAGTAAAGCTTAAAAGATGAAGAAACAAGGATGAGATGAATTAATACTGAAAGATCTTTGATCAAATCATCACACAAGTGTACTCAGTTGAATTTAAGCTAAATATAGCTGCACTCTTTACATGTTTAAATAATGCCAGTAGCTCAGACAGCCTTTAGATTCCCATAATTGAGTAACAGAAATTGGACTCATGTGGGGAGTTAAATTTCACTAATGTCATTAATTCATCAAATCATCAATTTGAGGAATGTTGTATATATATATATATATATATATATATATATAAATCTGTGATAAATGTGACAATGCACTCTTCCTCAAAACACTTAATAAACAAATCTATTCAACAGCTGCTTAATAGGTGGCTGGACTTCATGCTCGGGTGGAGAGAGCAACTGTGATGATCAGCTGGGAACTTTTCTTGTTGAGAAAACTTGGATCATTTCCAATATTTAAAAAAAACCCACTGAGCTGACTTCTGCGCAAATAGGTCATCCTGATGAAAAAGTGGTAAGATTACAAAGAAATCCTTCACTCTTGTGGACTGTAAGCAAAATCCTGAATAAAAAACAATTCACACCAAAAAGAGGCTTTACCAGAAATAGCATCAGAAAGGCACGACACTGTCTACACAATGTTTCACTCTGAAAGTAAATGGAAATGGAGCGACTTCACTATATCTGCTAAATGATTTTGTTTTTACCCGTAGAGTCTGCAGGTTGAGTTTTGAAAGTCAACTGGATGGAGGGTAACAGGTGGAGAGTTCTGGGCCGATAGCAAGAACCCGATTGCCAACAAAGCCAGACTCAGACCAGTACCTGAATTAGAGGAAAAACAAACGCACTAAATAAAGCTCTGACAAAGAAGAAGAATGTTGCTCACATAAATTACAAATCAATAAAGCCTGCAGAGATATCTACATAAGACTACAGCTAAATCTAGATCTTTATCCATTGTATGTAGCTGTGATTAATATATTTGTCATACCATTGCAATTATTCAATTATGACTCATATAATTGTCTAAATATCATTGCATTTAGACAATTATGAATAAATGCAATGGTATGACACGAAACTAACTGAACTAAAATATCAAATTACTACCTGCAACAGTTCTATTCTATTTTGTTCTGCATTTCTACCTGCAATAGCTCTATTCTATTTTGTTATGCATTTAAAAACAAATTAAATTTGATTAACTAGACATTAAGCTAGAAAAAGGTAAATAACAATAGCTTTTGTCAGCCACAATTTGCCTTTATAAACAGTGGATCACATCTGTCAGGATGTCACAAATTAAGTCAACCATCTATCAATCAATCACTGCACCGCTGTAAGAATTACAAACCTATAAGACTTCCCAGGGTCAGCTTCCTGCGTCCCACTCTCTCCACAAGCCACACTCCAACCAAGGTGAACACAAAGTTGGTAGCGGAAGTTGCAGCAGCCAGCCAGATTGCCTGTTTATCGTCCCGCACCCCTGCCATCTGCAGAATGGTGGCACTGTAGTACCTGGATATGGAGAGGAGATTCAGTGAAAAATTCCTGACAAGCTTTTCCAGTCTGTCAGCTCTGGAAATAGTGAAAACCCACAAACTGTGATTTATCATTCCAGGTTTACAATCGTGGGTAACAGTGTCATTTTGTAGGGAGATAATTATGTGAGAGCTATTGAAAGATAAACAGTCAACCTACATGACAGTATTTATCCCAGACAGCTGCTGAAACATCTGGAGGCCACAACCAACGATGAGAGCCCTGCGAGTTGGACCGTGTCTAAGGATGCGTAAAATAACAGGGCCTCCTAAAAAACAAACAACCAAGAGTCTTTAAATTGAATTATTTTATTTTCAACTCACTGCTTAATTTCTTTTTAACCCTTAATGGTTTGATGGTTTCAAGGTGTTTTTTGCTCCTTTTTGCTTAATGTGGGCTGATTTTTCATTGCAATATAAAGTCCTGCACCACAGTGGAAACAGTACACACACTTGGTTTAGTATAACAAGTTCAAATGAATGATAAATGATAAATGTTAAATGATGAATGATAAAATGAATGTTAAATCATTTCAAAAGGAAAAAAAACTCAAGTTAAATTTCATTGACTATTTCCTTTTTCAAAAATTGAAAATAACCTCAAATAAATTTTCTGAATGCCCACAAGTGTTACCAATACTGTAAAAGAGGTGACTCTACGTACTAGAGATACTTTACTATTTAGATTTTTGTTTCCATTCTTGTCTGCTATCTATTCTGTACAAACGCAACCTGCAGTTCAACCAAGTTAAGCCGAATAGTCTCAGAATTTTTGTCATGAGACTGACGGAAGCAGCTGCATCAGTCATGGCTTGACAGTTGTGCTGAGGAGCTTATAATTTTTTTGTTTTTTACAAAATCTGATTACTGCAAATGGTTTATTTTTAACTTTTTAAATGAAGTATGTAAAGTAAAGTGCTAGTGATGAAAATCAGGATTCCAAGCTTAGATCTAGTTAATCTTCCTGACAGAATCTGAAGTCACATATGGTCAGCTCAAATCTGGGAATGCTTTCTGTTTCTACAGTTTCAAACCTGCTTGTGAGTTTTGCTGTCACATTTCATTTTGTAACGAAATATGGTAATGCCACATCTAAAAAATGTAACAAAAACATTTAGTCAAGTCATTTTTTTCAGTTTTCACTGTAATCTTTCACCTCCACCCGCCTCTTTGTCCTCTTCCTCAATGCTGAGTCTGATGGTGTCGTACTCCTCATTGATGTTCTGGCCTGCTCTGATCTGGCTGAGAACTTGACGGGCCTTTTGGCACTGGCCCTTTTGGAGGAGCCAACGGGGGCTCTCAGGCAGGAAGAAGAAGCCGAAGAATTGCAGCATAGCTGGGACGACGGACAGACCCAACATGTACCTACAGCATGGAGAAAAAAAGGAGGGGGCATGTTAAAAGTCTCTCGATTGTCCTGAATGACATTTTAGGGAGAGATAGGCATTTCAATACAAAGACTGAAGGGAAAGAACAAGAAAGTGCACAAACAAAACTCAAGTAAACCCCTGTCATGGTAAGCCATAAGCAGGAATGACACTGCAGAGAGAATAAAAGCGTACCTCCAGCCATCATGACTCATGTAACTGAAAGCCCCATCGACCACACTGGCAATGAACTGGCCACCAGTGATAAAGAGGGAATTGATAGTGACCAGCTGACCTCGCAGGTGTGGAGGGGAAACTTCTGCGATGTATACTGGTACTGTCATAGAAGCAATGCCTAATGGATAGGACAAAAAGGCTTCATGTTGACATACACGCTGATAAAGAAAATCTTGGGACAACAAGTTCTGTTCTGTTACATGATCCACAGTAATTCGCTTCATTCGGTCAAAAAGGAGCCAACACATAGTGTACACAAACATACCGACGATGTATTAAAATGTGTAAAACCAACTCACCTATGCCCAAACCAACTGTGATTCTGCCAACGAGAAGAACCACCTTGTCCGGGGCTAAACTCAAGATAAGGCCACCGATGCTGAAGATGAAACTGGCCACAAGGATACAGATCTTGCGTCCCAGCCACCCGTTCAAGAAGCCTCCACTCAGAGCAGAGAGTGCAGCTGCGCCGACAGTACTGGAGACCAGCAGCTCCTGCCACAGGGCACTCAGTTTCATCTCCTTCTTCAGGAGCAGCATAGCCCCCGAAACCACCCCAGTGTCATACCCAAACAAGAATCCCCCCAAGGCTGAGAAAAATGCTAACAGGTAGACAAAAATCGGCGTGGATGCCTCCTGGTCCAGGAGACTGTCAGGAGAATCCCCAGATGGAGGTCCAATGAGACTCCGCTCTCCATCATCCACTGCCTTCTGTCCCCTGCTGCCCACACGGTTGCTCATTTGCTTCAAGCTGAATTCATTGTGGTTGCTGGACATGGGAGAGAGCAGGAGTTTAGCTCACCAAGGGCTAGTTAAACAGCAGCAGCTACTATTTAGTGAGCACATTAATGACACACTGGAGGCTGACAGGAACTGGCTCATTTGACAAGAATAAAGCGACTTCAAAACGTAGTGAGGTCTGAGGAAAGTCAGTCCAATCGAAATGATACATTGCAGCTGCATTCATTTAAACGCCATTTAATCTCCACCTGAGATTTCAGACGTGTCGGTGTTCAGCCGTCCAGCTCCAGAAGACACCAGTGAACAAACTAACACATCGAGGTTTCAACAGCTACACACTTTTAGCTAACAAATGTAGCTAACCACAACATGTCGTAGTAAGTTCCTGTGGTTGACTGCGCTCAGGATTCCGTCGATGCAGCATATTTCAGTGTCATGTCGTGAGAAATGAAAGTTACTGTCTTTAAACTGACTTGACATGTTTGTTTACACTGACAACACAGCGGGTACCCTCCGCCATCTTTAATGTGACGTCACGTGACCACCCCGCTGCAAAGGTCCCTTTTAAACCCACCACTGATCTACACTCCAGAGCCAAACTCCAGTCAAAATATGTACTTTTTGCGAATCATTGGTTGTCGATAAATCAATCACACGAATCTGTTGAGTCTAGGCGTCAATTCAGTTAACGATTTTCATTCAAATGTTTTTTTAAAATATATTCAAAATACCTATAATATGGATTAATCCTGTTTTTAAAAAATTATTCATATGACATACAATCAGTAAGTGGGCTAGCCCTTAACATTATTTAATTAATTTGCGGTTTTATTGTTATTACTGACCCTGCCAAAATACATGGAATTCCTTTGGACTTAATTAGGTGTCACAGTACCTTTTTTTAAAAAAAACTATCTGTGCAAACAGACTTATATAAAATAACTTTACCTCTGAAAAAGCGTATTCTTCTGGAGCTCTGCTGCTGTCGATGTCTTCTTCAGCAAACAGGAAGTTTTTGTGAAGGATCATGTGATTTGGCTGCAGGAGAGGCTCAGGGAACACGCCCACTGAAGTTACTTCACCTGTTCTTCCAGTGATCTCCACGGCAGGCTTTGTCAGCACTGACAGCATTTTCTTTAAACAGATGTTAAAGCTGTACAATATCAGCAGACTGTCACAACCTGTTTTCATACCAGCTGCTACTTGTCAGACTGACAGACAAATAAATGGAATTTTTAAAAGATTTTTTTTAAAGGGGAATGTAAGTGTTACGTCATCTACTCTGACTTTTTTACCCCCAAAATACATATTTAATTTCTGTATTTTGTAAGAATAAACAGACACACAACGACACGTTCAACAGTCCTTCTTTTACGGCAATAAAGCAACAGCAAATTAATACATTGATCAAAAATAATAATCGTTTGTTAAATCTGCTGATTGAGACATTCAACAAAGTGCAAGTTATTTTTTTCTAGGCAAAAATATGTGCCACTAGAAGCTAAATTTGAACCACATGATTTGAAATGGAACTGCTTAACTTTAATAATTGTGTTAAAAATTGAACTTGGAATACATAATTTGAAATCGGAACTGAATTTATTTGTAATCAAAAACATTCCCATTCAAATTATGCTATACAAATTAGGTTTGTAGAGGAAACTATTTCTGCCAATCAGTTTAGAAGTTGTAAACATAATAATATTGACTAATGAATTATCATATATTATGCATGAAGTACATTGTTTTAAAAGTCTGAGTAATATTTTATATTTATACAGTTAAAGGGGATGACATAAAACAGTGGATCAGAACTATGAGAACGACCCTCCATGCTGACAGTTTAAATACCGTACTTGCACTACTAGATGGGCAACACAAAACACAGGTGATGGCGGCGACAGCAGTATAACCCAAAGAAAAACTTGAAATATGTTTACTTAACAAATTGTTGTATGCCGGACTTAACATTGCCTTCCAAAATGTGCATAATGTTTACATTCTTGCTCTACGGGCAAATAATATTTGCTCATTGGCAAACAAACATTACAATGGGGATTTTTTGAATGGAATACGGTGAGAATGAGTTCCAAGTCTATCTCAGTTTAATAAATCCGTAAATGATCCACTGAAACAAGACACCGGGGTGGGAAGCAGAGTGGGGAGCCACTCGGCAGCTCCTGAAAGTGATACTTGAGGTTAAAACTATCTTTAGGCGAGATTATAAGTTGCTTGTGAACTACCGTCCGTGTGGCAGTGAAGTTGTCCTCGCCTCCGTGACAGCTTACCCCCGCCGTCCCGCTGCGCGGTGCTCATTTCCAGCTTCCTCTTCAACAAACGGGAAGTTTTTTTTATGGCTTGAGTCATATGATGTGACCGGAGGGAAGCAGGAATACGCCTGTCAGAGAGGATCCACGGGCTTTCCCCGTAAACAACAGAAAGTCTCCGCAAAGAGGAACATATTCTCTGCCTGAGGAAAGTTAGCCGAGCACGGTGATGTCAACGTCGGAACCGAAACTCCGCCACACGACCAGCTTCCCTCGCCGTGATAGTCACTTGTAACTGTACTGTAGCTACTGTAATGTGATGTAACATAGCAAATATTTAGTAATGTGGTGTGACAAGTTGAATGACTACAGTGGACGTTTAGTCGTTTCTCTCCATAGAACCATAAGTGTGGCCGTTAGAAGAGGAGCTCGTGTCGGTTCTGACGGACTGCACTGATTGACTTCAATGTACGTCAAGTCTCCAACACCCTCTCAAAGACCATGGTTAACAAAGAGGAACTGGAAGAAAGGTTGAAGAAGCTCCTGGTGAGGCTGAAAACTCCCCAAGAAGACCGACAGTTGGATAATCTGATTCAAATCATCCATGATCTGCTTTTCCTGGCGCACACCGACCACGGTAGGAAACACACTGGTCCTGCATGGGCACCGTGCTGCTGTTTATGAGTACACACACTCTCTCCTTGGGCCATGTTATCTGGCTCTCCAGTCAGATAGAGACACAGTCTTCACCCACATTAAATAGTTATACCACACTGAGAAAATATTCCATTACGTCCAGTCAGTTTATTAGCAGACAAAATGTGACTCTGCATTTCTGAGAGGGGCATGGTTAGTTTACAGCTGAAGATACACAACTTGTAAACTAGTGTATTGCTGTCACTTAAATACACTAAACACCCTGTGGTCTAGCTTCAGTATTTAAATGATGCAAATTGACTTTTGGTATTACTGCTTTTACATAGACTTGATTTTGCTTTTTTTGTTCATGTGATAACATGTGGATTGGCTTTAGTGAGTGATTTATCCAAACGCTACTGACATCCCTCTTTTATCTTTCACGTGTCACTTAAATTTGTCATACACATTCTTCTGCACATGCTTACTTTGATGAGCAAAAAACAGCCTAGACTTGCATCCTTCCAATGGGCTTCTTTAGTTGTTGCTATGCTATTCTCCAAACCTAGGTGTGCACATTTAAAAATAGAACTGAGGGTTTTGGTTGAAGCTAACTTGTCACATCACGTCCTCTTATTTTTTGGTCTTTGTTACAGCTGAGGAACTGTTTGAAGACAAAAATGTCCATGTGCCCCTCATGGTGGTGCTGTCATCCTACATCAACAGCAGAAGAGTCCAGCAGGTACTGCAAGACATCAGGAACCTCACAAACCTTTGACTGTGTAGTTTATTTTTGCCTTTTGTGTCAACAGTGTGTTATTCTTACACAATAAAATGGGCAATTGGGAATGTTTGTTTTACAGCAAGTATCCTAGTAGTAGTTTTAATGTTGCTGAAAGGAAACAGAAACGAGTTTCATCTTAAACTGCTCATACAGATGTTAGATTTAACAGCACCATTTGCGTAGATAGTCTCTACTTTGTACAGTTAAAAAGTCATCCATAGCTGACATGCCTATGCCTGATCTGGCATGTTTATGGCATCTTGTGACTGCTGTATACTTCAGCTTATCAGAGGTAAGATTACAGCATGACATAAACTGAAACTCAGATTGTGAGGCTTGTATTCAGGGTCAGTAGTACAATCACCAATGCTGCTTCCCCCATCTTGCCATAACCATCTGCAAGTTAAGGTGCTCTTTTTAACAGCGCAAAACCTGTCTTAAACTGCTGCTCTGTATATTTGTTCTCTTTGGACATGTAGGAATTCTCATTATTTTTTAGGTTATTTTGATTGATTGGCTCATCTGTACCTTGCAGCTTTCAGATAAAGTGTGTGCTCTTCTTTCTACAGGCAGCCTGGTCATTGCTGTGTCAGCTGATTGAAATATGTCCCAATACACTGGAGCAGCTAACCATACCTCTGCAGGCAGCCAAGGAGTGGGAGGTACTGGGAGTGCACCAGTAAGTGAAGACATGTCTGGGTGCTGTGGATTCAATGCACTGTAATGGCTGTGCATAAATAAATTAATAATTTCACGTCATGTCACTGTGATGGCTCATGTCATGTGTAAGTACATGATGTTATCACATTAGTATAGTTGTCCACATTACATAGCATTCATGTTCAACAGAAAGCACAAATCATACATTTAGATATTTATTTACACTTTCAGTTTGTTTTCATACTTCTTTTTTGCTCTGTGGAAACACTGCCTGCAGTTCACCTGAAAACACACTTTATGTAACTGATGTAACTTTTATGATGCCAACTGTAGGAGTTTGTGTGATGTGAGGTGCTGCAGTCTTATTTTAGCTGACTCATTGGAATTTATGAATCTCTTAGTGATTTTGACTTCAGTCTCCAAGACAGTTGCCCCCCAACGGAAGAATAAAAGCCTCAGTTTTAATAATAATGTAACTTTTAATATTTCAAGAATATTAATGACAAGTATAATGTTGATTTTTGTCCATTACGCTTCAACAATGGATTGGTTAACTGGAAGGATTTCTTTAAATATGTCTTACAGCTTTATGTGAAGTAGGGTTAGAGTTATTCAAGCCATTTTTAGGGCACTGACAATGCATAGGACCCTATTGGAATCCAAGGAATTATTATTCTTCACTCAGAACAATTGCATTTATGGGGGCCTAAACATGCTCAAAAACTCAGCAAAATGTGCACACACATCAGAACTGGTGAAAAATTTGATATGTTATGGGACTTGTGAGTGTGTGTCTCAAAATGGCTCTATGGCTCAAAATTTGTAACAGCTTGTACAGGCAGAATGTTTCACCTACATCTAGGCAATTTGGTAGGCATATGTAGGAGTCAGTGCCACCTAAGTCAGTGGGTACTAGACCTGAAACACAACAGGAAGTCCGCCATTTTTTTTTTTTTTTTAAAAGTTGTTTTTTTGGCCTTTGTGCCTTTATTCGATAGTGCAGTGAGAGAGAGACAGGAAAGTGGGGGGAGGACGTGTGGGAAAGGGCCATGGGCGGGATTCAAGCTCATGACCTCCACATCGGGACTGTAGCCCTGTACATGGGACACCAGCTCAATCAGGTGAGCTATAGCGGCACCCTGAAGTCCACCGCTTTAATTTGTTTGTGAGTTTTTTTTGCTTATTTTTTTATTATTTTCAAAAATGAAGTCCTCATAGGGGATAACTCCAACACACCTAAAATTTGGCCTGTACATACAAAAGGCCCTAAAAATGAACAGTTATCAAAATCTACCTATTGGTAAAAGGAAGTTTGAGACAATACACTTGCATGTGCCATTGCTCCAAACGTTGTGACATCATCCATGAAATTGGTCCACTAAGTCTTCCCACGTTGACGATGCTACAGTGTGAAACGTTTGCGTTTTCATGCAATGTCATTGCCATGGCGATGCATCCTCGCTGTGACACGGGAAGGACTTTTTGACAGCTTAGGAATGCTCATAAACTCACCAAAATTGGCATACTAGTCACTATCGGCTCAACCACGGACAATCTATGCTGGTCTGGCAAAATAGCTCTATAGCGCCCCCTGCAACAATTTATATATTCGCCCCCGCAGGACGTTTTACCTACATCTACGAAATTTGGTAGGCATATTTAACACTTCAGGGCGCACAAAAAAGCCTCTTGGACCCATACCGTAAAACCAACAGGAGGTCCACCAATTTTAATCAACAGTACGATTTTTTGTACTTTTGGTCATAGTCAAGAGCTAACTCATCCTTGGGGGTAACTCCTACATGCCTCAAATCTGGCCAGCGCATACGACAGGGCTTGGTGATTAAAAGTCATGAAAAAATGCTCCGCAAAAGTTTAAGGGGGTGGCAATGGTGGCCCTCTGAATTGTGATCATTCACCATCAAAAAGGAAGCGTATCTGACGACCCTGTACATGCTCCAATCTGCCTCAAACTTTACATACTTGATAACAGTCCTGCCATGAGGAAACCCCTATGCCAATATCCATTCACAGTCACAGGCAACGAAAAAGGACACGCTTTACATTGTATTTGCTATAATAACTGGTTGACCATATTAACTTCAAATGTGGTTGGGTTGTGGCCCTGCGATAGACTGGTGACCTGTTCAGGGTGTCCCCTGTCTTCACCCTAAGTCGGCTGGGATAGACTCCAGCCCCCCCGCGACCCTAGTGAGGATTAAGTGGTGTATAGATAATGGATGGATGGATGGTTGGGTTGTGAGTAGGTGATTGACACTTTGTCCAGAGCGCATTTCTTCCACAACCCGACATGCACCATACCTCAACGTGCACCACGTCCAACACATGGGGAAGTGCGAGGGCCTGTCCAACGCTGTTTGCAGCTTTAAATAGGGCCCGAGCACTGAAAGCGCGTAGGACCCTATTGGAATCCAAGGAATTATTATTCCTCGCTCAGAACAATCACATTTTTGAGGGCCTAAAGATGCTCAAAAATTAATCAAAATCTGCACACGCATCAGAACTGGCGAAACTGTCCAGATTGTTGTATCATGTCACTTTTGCCTGCTGACTAACATTTTGAATGAAACCATGTTTTCTTCTATTTTTAGTACTTTTGTTAGCAACAGTACGTACAAAAATATAAGAAGTAGTACAGATTATTTTATGGCCTAAGAATATTTAAGTTGCTAAATCAGCAATATTTTAAAAATATTTAGAATATGAACCAACCTTTTTTGAATATGCAAAAGTTTGGCCCTTGGAAGCAGATGGCTAAAATTCTTTATTTGACTTAGCTATAGGTTGACTTTATGCTTGTACTGGTGTGTTTTCCAGGCAGATCCTGAAGGTGCTATCCCAGTTCAGTGCAGACTGTCAAGTGACCATGGTTGGACTCAGAGCCCTGGCACTACTGCTCAGATCAGGTATGCACAGGAGATTGCCCCTGCTACACACAACACTGGCAAATGCACAGAAAAGTTAGTTTAATACCCTTTATCATGACTCATAGCTAAAGTCCAGGAGATTCTGTCTTTTATTAGAAAATCTGATCAGCACAGTAGAGTTTATGAGTATTAATAATACGATTAAGTTAGTGCATCAGGAAACTAAAAACTATGATGTATCACAAAACGTTTCAGAAAGGAAGAAGAGTTTAAAGAAGCAACTGCTCAACTCAATCATTAGACCATAAAATTTCTCTGTGTATGTAGCAGTATCCTGCACATCTGGTATGTGGGTGGTTTCCCCTCTAAGGCCACTTGAGTAGAACTCTTTTTTTAGAGTGAGTTTTTTTCTTTAAATGATCTCTTGGCTTATGCTAATTTCTAAACTAATGTGCCATAGTATACATTTCACTCTGCTTTGCATTATGTGCAGCGCCTGGGAAAGGTTGCGGTTAAACTAAGACAAGTGTTACAAAGTCACAGTCATTTTTTTCAAAGAATGTGTTTACACAGTCATATCCACATTTGTTTGGAGATATTCACCACTTATCAAACATGCAATTGTGAAACAAAAAGTGTGGAGATAGCATAGTTAGTCCAGAAGTGCTAACGAAATGCGTGGTGTATAGATGAATAAATTATGACAATAAATACCTAATCCATGGTCCAGGATGTTCTCTGTTCTTAAGTAATGAGCATAGTTTTAGCTCTGTCCTTAACTCTTTGTTTGATCGGATCGACTATAAAGCTACAAGTGTGTTAAATGGGAGGTTTTAACAAGATCTAATGAACAATTATGACAGAAAGCCATTGAGTTGATAAAATACAAATGACCAAATATGTAATTGTACGTAACATTAGTATTTGTGTGTGTTATTACATAGACATCATTCTTCTGCTGTTGCTGGAGGAGGAAGAGGACGTGTTTGGCCTGGTGGTGCAGGCGATGAAGACGTTTCCTGCGAGTGAAGAGGTGCAGCTCCAAGGTTGTGCAGCTCTGCAGCTGCTCCTGGAGAGAGGTGGGCCGACGCTCTAATCTCACATACTGTAGAGCAATATGTATTTTATTTGTCTTAATATTCTGTGACAGGTGTAGTCTACCTTGTCCTGCAGCACTGTATTTTTTGTGTCTGTCCCTGTATCATCTATTACAATGAACAGTGGCACAGGTCTGACATTCAGTCTTGTAACTCTACTATACTAGCTTAGCAGTCCATAGGTATGCGTTGAGCCCTGTGAGGCTGTAATGTCTGTATCATGTAGGAAAGCTTTGCCATTATTTGAATCTTATAAGTAGTGTGAAAAAAGTTAAGTTAGGTAATTCCAAAGGAAAGGCCATGTAACTAACAGTTATTTTCACTGCTGATTATATGTGTTGATTATTATAGGTCCAAGAGGATGCCCTCAAATGTCCAAAACTCCCAAAATATTGTGGTTACCAGAAAAGAACAGAAAATATTCAGATTTAAGAAGCTGACATCACAGAGTTTTTCCTTTTTGTTATTGTTAAAAAATTACTCAAACAGTGAATCTGTTGTTGAGATTGTTGTTGATCAATTTAACAACTATTTTATTGATTGATTGGTTGATTGCACCTCTAGTTGATACCTTGATAAAAATGGTTTATTTGTGGTTTATAGTGTGTGTAAGTTTACAGTTTTAATACATTTTATCAGTTTTGTCTTCATGTCTTTAGATTTGACTGAAGCTTCACTGAAGCCTCAGCTGTGGCTCAGGTTTAGCCTAATGCTAACCTTAGCATCCACCTCACAGCACTGTTCATGTTAGCCTGCCAACCATGGTAATGTGTTAACATGCCTAGAGCTAGCATGGTAATATGCAGGCTAACAACTATTGAAGGTTAACTTGCTTACATTTAGCATGTAAATTTTAGCATGTTAGCTACTTAATGTTTGTACATATATGTATATTTTTGTATTTTAGTTAGTTTTAAATCAACCTTTTTACACATTCCACTGTACAGTAGCTGAGTATGTCCCTTGTGCCTTTGTTCCAGTAAGTAATGTCCACCTTGAGGAGTTTGTGGAGAACAAAGATCATGATGTGGTTCTGGCAGTTCTACAGAGGTTTCCAGATAGCCCGGAGCTGCTCCTGCAGGCTATGAAAGTGCTGCTTCCTCTTGCTTGTCCTGGTAAGACCTGACTTCACCACAATTATGCTAATGAGGAAGAAACAATATCACATCATTGTGGATATCTGAAATATGATTTTTGTCGTTTCTTTTATACCATTTTTAAATTGTGGATATCTACAATGTATATCCAGTCTAACTATTAAATGCTAAATTGACTTGTCATAGGTACCAGATATATGCACATATTTTTTCCACCTAATTGTAGGGAACATCTGGTCTCTCCTCTCTAATTGGTCAATACTGATGACGCTTGCTTAATGTGCTGCAGCATGTCATAAAGTGTAAGAATTTTATTTTGAATAGATTCAGTGTAGTTCTCTTTGTGTGGAGGGCTTTAGGACTGTGTACTTTGTAATGTAGTACACACTGATCACTAAACAGGAGCATGAAACATCCACGACTTCTCTTTTTTTCACATGGCCTACTTCTCGTTACACCAGCAGACCATGATTTCAGTGTAATACTTTTTAAGCAGTCCTGATGTAAATCAGATTTTTACCTCAAATGCCATTTAATGTATGAAATGTTGTCCTGCTGCATCAAGATGTTTGTGGGCCAGAATAACTGTTTGTTGAAGGAAAAAGTAGTCAGCTCTTCAATGAAATTCCTTCCTGTGAGAAACACAGCAGCTCCTTGAGTGAATACTCTATGTACATGCAACTATGTCCTCTAAGCAGCGGGTAATTGAGTTGGACTCCATGAAAATGTACTGTTATATTTTTTGGAACACCAAATGCAATTATCTGAATACAGAAAGTCCAAATTGTTTTTATTAGCCAGATTCCATTTCCATGGGTCTGTGTGTGGAAGCAGGGATGTGCTCCCACTGAGTCATCCCCTCTGTTAAAAAAAAAACAAACCACCAACTGAGTTTGGTTATTACACCACACAACAACACTGTGTTTACCTTTGTTATTTCTGCAATTTTTTGTTATTTGTCAGTTGACATACTCGCCGTTGTAATCCATCTGGCATCAGCTGAACATAGTAGATAATATCAGTTGTGACGATTTATTGGTTAGGATATTTTAAATCAATATGAGCTTTTAACTTTTCAAAGGCAAAAGAACATTTATCCTTGTTCATTTTAGTAAGAAACTTGATTTATGTATATTTTTGTGGTTGCAATGACTGACGCATTTTGACCGACATGAACCAATCTGCCAGTACAGTTGTTGCGCTACATTGTTTTGACAACAGGCACCCTACATTTTCTCTGAAATGCACACAATAAATGCAGTAGATGATACATTACTTTAATTTTAGTAATATCAGGACAAAGGCACAAATATGCTAATATCTTTGACATTCTCCTACCATGAAATTATAATTATCTGGTGGATTTCTGCATGAAAAGTGGAACTGAACATGAAAAAACGTGGACAAGTCTCAGTCATAAACACATTTTCCACTTACATCCGTGCTCTTCACAGATGTGTGATTTATCACGGTCACGGGGGGGATTCCAGGCTATTTTAAGATATTACCACCATTTGTGAAAGACTTTTTCTGACCTGCTTTTTCCATTTTTCCTTTGTTGGCTAAGTGTCTTTGTGAACGCTAAATGATTCTTATTATACTGCTCATGCTATTTAGACCATTGCTAATGGATAATACAGAAAAAAAGCATGTACTGTATTTGACCTGTTAAGGAGTTAACATACTTTGCTTCCTCAGGCAGCAACGTGGAAGTGTTGATGTCAGGAGGCACTCGGTGCTACAGCTTGATTATCACTGCCATGGACGCCTTCCCTGAAGTGGAGGACCTGCAGGAGACGGCCTGCTGCCTGTTCAGGAGGTTTACATCAGGTCAGACCAAATCGGTCAAAAGATGAGATAAACATTTTGTCCCATTTAATAATGCATTGTAATGTCTGATTTGGTTTGACTTGTGAGTGAATTTCTCCCCACACATTTGTATCTTCCCTTTTCCATAATGCAAGAAATATACCTACACTTAAAGACTTTAGCTGAATACGTATGTGTTATTGTCTTAGAAAGATCTGCTCTGCTATGTGTGTTAGCTGTACTGTGGACTGAACACGGGAAGCCAGTATAAAAACGATCCAAGTAAACACTCACAGACTCTCAGAATCACACAATGAATAACTTTGAACTATCTACCAGCTTGAACTTGTTGCCACTAGGAGATGATAACACTGTTTGTGAAATCAATGAATGCTCACAATCCATTTAGCAGTGTTTGGATTGCTATCATTCTGATAAACGAATGTGTTTTTTTCTTTTAGACGACAGATGAAGATTAAAGAGGTGAAATAAAAGCCTCAGTTTAACTCAAGGTGTATTTGTTTTACCTTATAGAGAGTTACTACAGTATTCTGGTGCTAAACGGTGTCCAGAGGGTTGCAGTGAGAGCCTGTCAGACTTTCCCCGACAACGCCACGCTGCAAGCTGCTGCCCTCTCCTGCCTGGCTGACCTCAGTGAGGACACACACTATACTTAACTCATTTATTTGTGTCCGCGTAGTTGGATCAGTGATGAAGACAACGGAACAATGGCTTGTCCTCAACATGAGCACGTAGCGACGTGATAAAGATATTAGCGTTCAAAAATGGCACATCCTCTACATTCATCTATACATTAGCTTATACCTGCTTTATCTGGTGGAGGGTCGTGAAGCGCTTGAGTCTATTCCAGCTCACAGTCTGAAAAGCAACGTAGACCCTGGATTGGTTGCCAGTTTATCACAGGGCCAACACAGAGAGGGACAACCATGTACACTCACTCTTACGCTTATAGTTATTTTAGCATTATCAACCAACCTATCATGCATGTCTTTGGATCGTGGAAGCAAGTCGGAGCACCCAGAGGAAACCCACACAGGCACCGACCAACATTCTCTACATAGTCACTATAATTACTTGCTTACTGATTTTACCAAGTCTTTAGTACTGCATCATGCCTCTAAATATGGACACGAATAATATTTGTGCAATAGAACCTAAAATGTACTAAAATGCAAACCTGATAACGAAGTGTTCCTTCAGGTTTAAATCAGTCAAGTACAACTTGATCTCTTGTCTTTTATCCTTTTTTATGTGATTATAGCATCCTTTGTTCCCTCTTTCTGGAAAATGAGACAATGACCGTAAAATTTGACCCAGTCTCGGGGTCAACCTTGATTTTCCTCTGCTTCTTGGATCTCAGTAGGAAACAGCACAGTAATGACCATGTCTTCAGTAGTGTTGAGAAAGCCACAGTGTTGATTTTTACAAAATGCCATCAGCTGTTGCTAAGAACAGAATATGTTAACAACATCACCTGAAATACCTGATGGTTAGATTACAGCTTTTGCAGCTCAGTAGTTATGCTGTACTATCTCTTTCTGTCAGCTGCTACCATCGTGCAGAACAAAGTGGTGGCAGAGCAGGGTCTGGAGGAAGGAGAGGAAGAAGAGAACAGGGGTAGGGAGGAGGTGGAGGACATGGGCCTGGGCTGGATGGAGGACTGCTGTACAGCACTGGAGCTGCACACTGCTGAGCCAGCAGTTCAGGTCAGTCCAACTTCTTCTGGTCCTTGACCCTGAGCAAACATTTAATTTACAGTACTATTTTAATAACCTGTGTGAATCACTTCCTCTGCATCAGGAAGCTGCAAGCTGGGCCATTCACAACCTGTTAGTGCACAGAGCCAGAGTGAACCATCCAGAGGAGGAGCAGGATGGGAGGTCGGCTACACACTGAAGCAATGAAATGCCACACACATCTTCTATTCTATATACTGTTTATTTGCTGAGAACTGGATGTAAAGATGTTTAGTTTTTGCTTTCCAGGACTCCTGTTCATCGACAGCTAATGGCGGCCATGCTGGTCCACCCCTCCTCTCCCAGTGTGTTTAAAGCTGCTACCAGTGCCATCGCTACGCTCATCTCAAACAACAGTGAGTGTACAGCAAGACATGGTTAATAGAGGCAGGATAAAATATCAATATAGGAATGTATTGGGTTATTTCCTTCAGTGATACATTATTTATACACTGGTGCCAAATATCAATATTTTTTTAAATACTTGTAGGCACTTTAAACAGATCCCAATGACTGGTTTGACTTATTACACTCGCTATTTTAAGACTACTTATAGTGGTGGTTATCAAATGAATGAGGGTAGAGAAAGTGGAAGTTAACTAACCTCAGTGAAAAATGTTGGTAAGCTTTCATTTTCTCAGTCACGGGGAAAAAATACAAAAATAGTGTTTGTTTTTGTCATCATTTTTGACAGCTTGCCAATGTTTTCCACAAGTAACTGTTAATTACCCTGTAAAAATGTGGTAGAGTGCAAGAAGCTAAAGGTGATTCAGTATCTGTCTCTAACAAATTATAAAGCCATTATTGTTTGTGTAGCTGCTGCAGTAAATGTTTGCTTTGCTTGCAGGTAAAATGCGTTCTCTACTGCTGTCGAGCGGCCTTCATGTTAATTTGGTGGAGATGATGAAGAGACATTCAACCTTAGCAGATGTTTCCATCAGCGCCTGCAAACTTTTGCACTTGCTCTTCCAGGGAAGGTCGGCACAAACACAGTTTCCTTTCTAGGATGTCCTTATTAGTATTAGACAATCATGTCAGCAGAGAGAGACAAGAACGCTTTTGGACTGTGAAAAACACTAAGGAAAGCAGTTTGTTGTTTCTCACAGCATGTACCAAAGCTTTAAAAATAACATTTTGATGACAGGTGTAAAAGGATGATTAAGTTTTGAATCAAGTGTATTTAATTTTTGACTTTGTGATTGTAGCATCTTTCATCGTTAATAATATACTAGCAAGTAAAATATGATATGATGTTTCATGTTGGATTGAAACCAGTCGACGTGTATTTGTAGGACAGCCAGTCTGGATGAGTTGAACATGGCCATGAGTCAGATCCTCAGCACCATGAAGATCCATAACTTCGAGCCAGAGGTTCAGCTGGAAGCTCTGCAGGCCAGTTTGGTCTTCCTTTGCCCAGGTATGCTTAAGCTTCTTTTCTCATTTTTGTTTGCCAACACCCAAGTGCTTTTTCTGTGTTGTTCTGACATGGCTTAGAGGTGATATGCCAATTAAATGTTGGTTGTAGGCAGTTGTCTTTTCAGTCAGATTTATGTGGGTAAAGTTTCAACCTTAACTTCTCCAAAGTGGCTGTTTCTGCTGATGCCACATACCAAGCTTTTCTGGAAAAAAAGATAAAAACAAAATGTTCTGTACCAACACTGTGTAATGAGCTTCTTCTAAGGATAAACTGACAACAATTAATCATTTACTTTGCAACCCTGATTGGAGTATTTTGGCCTTTTTTTACTCACTGTTTATGATTTTTGCAAAATGCACTCTATGACTCAGTCACACCACTTGTAAAGTTCTGATATACAAAAGTAGTGAGCAAACTGAAATATTTATATAGCAGCTAAACAGTCAAATATTTTTCTCTTTCTCTTTTTCTTGGCAGTGACCAAAACAGAGGTAGAAGGAGAAGCACAAATACAAAAAAAGTGTTTGGTAGAGCATATGCCACATTCTCTGTCTTTCAAACCGTTTCAAACAAGTAATGCAATTCAGGCAATGGAGATTATAGGGTTCTATATGCTCTGAATGTAGTACATGTGCTGGAATCTGATATTTGTAGCTGCTTTCCAAGAACGCCAGTGTTCTGTACAGTATGTAACACTGTGTGAAAACAAAAGCTTCACAGTGTAATTGGTACGCAAATAGTGAGGCGTGTCCCGAAGATACATTCGATTTTCTTATGCTAGCTGAGATCATAATTTCTCAAGCTGTATGTCAGAGCAAAAACACATTCTCTTTGTTCAGCAGGGGGATGTAAAGCCGGCTCAGTGGAGCAGCTTGTTCTGTTTTAATTTCTATCATAATAAGGTTATAATGTGCTCTGCTTCCAGTGCCACTGCATTTGTAACAGTCCTAATTAGATTAGTGATTTATAGGAGAGCGATTGTATCTGTGTCTATGTTTGCTTGGCTCTTTGTCTTTACTTCTGTCCTTGTTCTGTGTGAATCATCAGACAGGAGTTTAAGGGAGCATGGCATCTCAGTTGCAGACCCTGACATGGCTGATGTGTCGCTGAAGGTCCTGAAAAACCAGTGTGTGGTGGAAGGAGCTCACACTCTCTACTTGGAAGTTCTCAATAGGGTTTGAACAACACCAAAATATCTCTCTAATTCTCTCTATTTTCTTCTTTCCACAATTTTAGCATTTTTGTTTTCATATCTGGGCTGCTTTGATGTCAGATAGTAACAATATCTCATGAAACAAAAAGAGTGGGTGATAAAGCTTGAAAAATGCCCCATTCAGGTTAGGTTTTG
This sequence comes from Stegastes partitus, assembly GCF_000690725.1. Lineage (NCBI taxonomy): Eukaryota > Metazoa > Chordata > Actinopteri > Pomacentridae > Stegastes > Stegastes partitus. The sequence continues at coordinate 1,016,129 of NW_007577748.1, read as the reverse complement.
TTCACTAAAGACAAGCGCACCACTTTACAAATCCTCAACAGTATATGTGGTTCTCATTCATGACATAAATTCAACAACAATTCATCCATTCATTGTAAAAACGGTACAGTTGTTAGGCGAGCAAAACATCGGAGGGTTGTAATTACATTTCTACAAAGAATGTTGATGTACTGATCTGAACAAGTAGTGAGCATGTTTTTTTTTTCTCTCTCTCCATGTAGTCATTGTTACCCTTCTGCCTGCGGCTAGACATTAGGCACTGACCAAAACAAAACTGAACCGGGTAGAAACCAGAATAACAAACATCACGTGTCAGAATCCAATGGCTGACCATAATGTCTACAACTTTAAAGAACCCTTTTTATTATAGAAAGAGTTTTGGTCCAAAATCATCACCTGTGTTGACATAGTAATTAACAGTTAATTTTTTTTTTCATGTAAAAGCAACATAAAAAATGCACTTTGCCACTGACATGTTTTTGTGGTTGCTACCCTGGTTTCTGGTTCCCACTCATCTAACTGGAAAATGTCATATTAATAACATTAATCAATCTCATAGTAATCTCGTGCCTTGAAAGAATACACAGGGCTACAACTTGAAGATAAGCAACATTTTGTTTACAATACATAAGGCAGTTCACAAATTAATTAATGAGGATTCTTAAATATATGATGAAGTCAGAGTAAAACAGATGAGTGGTTACATATTTTGGATTTCTGGATAGAAACTCTTAATGTAATGGTGACAATGACGACATGTTTTCACTGTCAAAGAGAACTAAAAGCTCTACTGGGACTTAAATACCTCTCATTCAGAATGTTATCTAATATCAACTCCTAAGAAAGCAGAGGTACAGTGCCGTGAAAAAGTATTTGCCCCCTTCTCGAATTAGTAATTTTTTGAATATTTCCCCTATTTTAATGTTTAGGACTATCAAACAAATTTAAACATTAGACAAAGATAACCAAAGTAAACACAAAATGCAGTTTTTAAATGATGATTTAATGTTTTAAAGGAAAAAAGCTATCCAAACCTACCTGGCCCTGTGTGAAAATGAATTAACTGTAGCTAAGCACATTTTTTGGAAAGCTGAGTTCAATTTCACTGACCACACCCAAGCCGGAATACCTCCAAACCTGTTCAATCAAGAAATCACTTAAATAGAACCTGTCTGACAAAATGAAGTCGGCCAAAAGATCTTAAAAAGCTAATATAATGTTCAGGTTCTCTATTCAGACATGTAGAGTGTGGTTCTTATTACCTGACAGTTTCGGTGACAACGCTCGCCTTCTTCAGAGATGACAACTGACAGCGAATGACGTGAGTTGTCATCTCTGAAGAAGGCGAGCGTTGTCGCCGAAACTGTCAGGTAATAAGAACCACACTCTACATGTCTGAATAGAGAACCTGAACATTATATTATCATTAAGAAGACATGATGAATGTTTTCGAGCTATCTCAAAAAGCTGCAACCAAATGTCACGATCCAAAGAAAATAAAAAACAGATGAGAAATAAAGTAATTGACATCTGTCAGTCTGGAAAGGGTTACAAAGCCATTTCTAAAACTTTCGGACTTCAGCAGACCACAGTGAGAGCAATTTTCCACAAATGGAGAAAACATGGACCAGTGGTGAACCTTCCCAGGAGTGGCCGGCCAACCAAAGTAACACCCAAGAGTACAGCGACAACTCATCCAGGAGGTCACAAAGGAACCCAGGACAATATCTGAAGAACTACAGGCCTCCCTTGCCTCAGTTAAGGTCAGTGTTCATGACTCAACAATAAGGAAGAGACTGGGCAAAAATGGCATCCATGGCAGAGTTCCAAGGTGAAAACCCACTGTTGACCAAGAAGAACATAAAGGCTTGTCTTACTTTTGCAAGCAAACATCTGAATGATCCCCAAGACTTTTGGGAAAATATTCGGTGGACTGACGATATGAAAGTTGAACTTTTTGGAAGTGTCGCGTTACATCTGGCGTAAAAAATGTCTGGGGCTACTTTGCTTCTTCAGGACCTGGACAACTTGCTGTGATTGATGGAACCATGAATTCTGCTCTCTGCCAGAAAATCCTAAAGGAGAATGTTCGGCCATTAGTTCATGACTTCAAGCTAAAGCGCAGATGGGTTCTGCAGCAGGACAACGATCCAAAACACACCAGCAAGCTGACTTCTGAATGGCTTAAAAAAACAAAAACAAAAAACAACAAAGGTTTTGGAGTGGTCGAGTCAAAGTCCGGACTTGAATCTGATTAAAATGCTGTGGCATGACCTGAAAAAGGCCATTCATGCTTTTTGAGCATGAATGGCCTTTTTGGTGTTGCTGAATTAAAACAATTCTGCAACGAAGAGTGGACCAAAGTATCTCCACAGAGATGTGAAAGACTCTTCGCCAGTTATAGAAAATGCTTGATTTCAGTCGTTGTTGCTGAGGGTGGCGAAAACCAGTTATTAGGCTTAGGGGGAAATTACTTTTTCACACAGGGCCAGGTAGCTTTGAATATTTTTTTTTTTTTTAGATGATGATTTTAAATAAAATCTGCATTTTTTGTTTACTTGGTTTGTCTTTGTCTGATATTTACATTTGTTTGATGATCTTAAACATTAATGTGGGGAAAATATGAAAAAAATAAGAATCTGAGAAGGAGTGAATACCTTTTCACGGCACTGTGCGTTATCCTTACTTAACAGGGCATTCATCAGCTGAATCTCATCCATTTGAACCCAAAGTTAAGAAAGACCTGGAACTCTCTGTATTTGCATTTTTCCATCCTCACTGGTGAGATATAAGTCTGAAAGTTTATGTCCATACCCAACCTTTTGTCAGTGTATATGTATGCTTCAGTCAGCTGTCCATTATGTCAAGAACAGCATAAAAACTGACAACACTATTTCCAGACACCATGGTATCTACTGTATAGCAGACATATCGTAAACTGCGGACAGCTAGTCTTCCTGTAGCTTTATGGTTTTTGTGTATTGTTTTATGAGAATAGTAAAGCATGAAGAATCAGCATTTTCTTTGAAGATTGATTAGAGGGAGGCAACCTGACTTCCAATTGGATTACTCCAAAAATATACATGTGATGTATCTCATAAACTATAAATCATCATTCTTCAAGCCACTTATCTGCTGTTCGGATAGGAAGTGGTTTGCAGTATATTCTTTGATGATATAGGGACACACTGACAAATTAGATCAATTTAAAAACCTAAGGTTGTGTTTGTAAAGGAATGTATGTAGTGCTTTGGATGTGCAATGTCTCTGTACCCTCAATTACCACTTAATTAATGTAATAGTGCAGTGTAATACAACAGGTTTGCAATGACTCTGACCTTCATGAATGTTTAACTATTCAGTTTTATGTTGATGAGAGGTGACCGTAGTTACTGATGGCAATAAAGCATGACTACAGTGGTGTTGAGATGTTATATGAACAGAGGTGTAGCACGAAGCGGCTACTTTAAATGAGACTTTAATCAACAGGAAATTCTGTTCTGTGTCTTTGTGTTCATTAGTTCATCAGCTGCTCCACCATACAGGAGTGTGGTTTGAAGGTGCTGTCCTCTCTGGCTGACTGCTCTGGTGCAGTGGACCTTCTGTGCCAGCAGGGGGCGATAGACACAGTGCTGCATACACTACAAATGTTCCCAGATGAACGCGGTACTGTTGTCATTTATAGCCTAAATTAGCCCCAAATTAAATTTCTGTCTCATTAATTATTACATTTAAAGGAAAGACTTGTTGAACCTTGCCGTAACATTGATTTGCAACCAGCAGGAAAGTTTTGCCTCTGCAATGATAGTCTGGCTGATGAATTATAGTGTGCTATGTCTGGTATTAGTCATGCTTCAGTTTTGTCTGTCCCCTTGAGATCATTCATTAAAGCAGACTTAAAGTACTGTAGTGAATGTTGGGAATGATTAGAATTTTTATTTTTTTTTTGATTCCCCATTGGGGGAAATTTACAGTTATTAGATGATGCTGAACTAATCACTTTGGGCTCTTTATTGAATCTGTTCCCTCTGTCTTTAACTGCCAGAGGAAAAACAAATGAAGCAGTTCTTTGACTTAGAATGTACACAAACATGAATGTGTTTTGTAGGATTGTGGAGTTAGAAACATTGTAAAACCCATTAAAGACAACCAATTGTGTTTTCATTTACTGCCTTCAGAGATACACTACTGGGGTCTGACCCTGCTCAACTACCTCGTGTCCAAGAAGAAGCTGTCGAGGATGATCGTACCTGTTCTGGCCTCCGTTGTGGTCACTTCTCTCATTCAGTACAGAGAAGACTCCGAGATGCTGCTGAAGGTGACATGAGTGCTTTGCTTTAATATAATGTGCTTAAACTGGCCATATATTAATTGATAATCGAATCAGAAAACATGTTAGATTGGCTGTTTTATTCTTTTTGAACACAGATATTAAATGTGTTCCCCATATTTTGTCATCTGATGCTTACACTGAGCAGCTTATTAAGAATTAGCAGATAAATAACTGGATTTTATAATTTCCCACTAAAACCCATAGAAATTACTTTAGTAGCACTTCAGTTTAAATTCAAAAGTTGAGAATAATCACTCAAATGATGTCAAAATGTCACATGTATCATCACTGCCACACATATTAAAAAATAACTTCTGTTTACATATTTTTACATCCTTACCTTTTTCATTTGCAGTGATAAACTAATAACCATCGTCTGGTATACAATCTTCATACAATTGATTGCTAGTAATCTGGATACATAATACCAGTAACAGCAGTGTAGGCTATGGTGGAAGAAGTATTCAGATCCTTTACGTAAGTAAAAGTACCAATAAAACAACGTAAAAATATTCCATTACAAATCTAAGTGTTCTTCATGAAAAATCCTATTTAAGTACTTAAGCTGCAAAATGTAGTTTAGGTATAAAGTAAAAATCCTGGTTTGATCCCTTGACTGATATATTGTCATATACAAAATCATTAGATTATTAATAGTGAAGCATCACTGTGTCAGCAGCCTGTTACTGTTGTAGCTGCTGCAGGTAGAGGTAGTTTGAACTACTTTATGTACAGTTTTTTTGTGCAAGATCACAAGCTACATCTGAAAGATCTGAGAGAAATTAAAATTCACCAATCTGTTTTTGAGCATGGGCACCTGGATAGCTCAGCGGGTAGGGCGGGCGACCCGTGTACAGGGGCTATAGTCCCCAACGCAGCGGCCACAGTTCGATTCCAGCCAGCGGCTCATTTGCTGCATGTCATTCCCCCACTCTTCTCCCCACGTTTCTCTGTCTGTCTTTCACTATCAACTATCATTAAAGGCGAAAAAGCTCAAAAATAAATCTTGGGGAAAAAAAATCTGTTTTTGAACATTTCCTTCAGCCTTTGATTTTGATTATATATTGTATCATGTAAAACCATGTGGTTCAAGTTTAGAGACAAAAATCACTATTTGTTGGGGCTGGTAGTAACACATACACAGAATATAAAATATCAATTTGAAAGATGTCCAAAGAAGCCAAAAAGGTTGGAAATCCATGTTTTATTGCTGAACAATGTTCTGTATTTTAAAAGCTTGTTAGATATCCATTGTGTGATTATGTATATTTTAAAACTAACTACAGCTGCCAAAAAGCTGTGGTGTAGTATAAGTACAGTGTTTCTTGCAGAATGTCAGCTTTGTCCTCGATTACTCATGACCTGTCTGCCTGCTCGTCTTTCAGTGTTTTCAGGTGGCGTTGAGGATGCTGGACGCCTGTTCAGGAGCAGCTGCTGCACTGCAGAAAGAAGACTTTGACAGGCAGATCTTCCAGCGCCTAAGAGAGGAGAGTGACCAGAGCATCAACCCAGTAAGTTAGACCACCACCATCACTCTGACATTTGATGTCTTGACAACAGCTGGGCTGATTTTGATAAAATTTGGCAGATGTGTTCATGTTGTCAGCAGAATGACTCATGGTCACTTTGAATCCCACAATAATTTCATTGAGCTCCATTTTCAGGGCTATTTTTTATGTTTGCACAATGCTTTGGTTTGTGATCTGATACCTGCAAAACTAATGACCTTCTTATTATTAGAAAATTGACTTTTGTCAGTGTCAGTTGTTTGCATCTAGTCCTAGTTTGCAAATGTTACCATGCTACCATGCTAAGATGCTAAACATGGGAAACATACAGAACTTTTCCTAGTATGCCTGTACACTCAAAGTCTTAATGATAAAGTCAGCAGGCAGGCATGTTGAAACACAGGCTACACTGTTGCCACACAGGAATGTACAGTACAAAGGTCTATGCAAGACATACCAGACATACCTGAAGATTGTTCAGATTAATCCTATAAAACCACTAGTCTGCTACTTGTAAAATTTCTGGCAATTTCCTTTCAACACAGGACACTTAATGCCCTCTCTAGCCTCCTCTTCTCCCTCTTTGTTTTCAGCTGCGAAAGTCTATGTGCCTGGCTCTGTCCAAGATGTGGTGCGACTCTGAACTACACTACAGCATGCTGGAAAAGGCCTGCATGGATGGAGATACAACAATGGCAGAATGTTTCATTGAGCTGGGCGCGGACATCAACAGGAAGACAAAAACAGACTCTCTCATTTACCAGGTCAGAGGTCACAAAATCATTTGGGACACCTTACAGTGAATAAATCTAAAAATAGTTCATGTCATGGTGTGGGTTCAATTCCATCAGTTTGCATTCTTTTAGCACATTATGTCAAAGTCCAGAGCAGTACCAACTTGCAATGCAAATACAAATTGCATGGGTCTTTAAAATGAGAGTGTTAGTTGGTCCATCACTTTGGTCAAGACTGATGGTACCATAAAGTTTGGAACAGACATTCATGCTCCTCAGAGGATGAACACCATAAGTCAGGTTCATAAAAAATGACTTGTATTAACTTGAGGGGTCCCCTGACTTTTCATGGAATATCACCAGCTCCATGAAACTGAAAATGGGTGGTTCTTTACCTGGTTAATCACCAAATATCTACAAACCTGTTCCCATCAGCTTCAGCTATACTTTTTGTTGAGTGCCACTTAGCAAATGTTGGCATGCCAGAGGCAGAGGAGAAATAATCAGCTCTAGATCTGTCCATGTTTGTGATGTGTCATCTGGTGCCAACACCAGCCCTTTATATAAACACACTCATAGTCAGGTTCAGAAACCCTGGCTTGACTTCAGGAGTT
>NW_007577748.1:915829-1008351 GCF_000690725.1 Stegastes partitus | reverse complement strand
TGCTACTAAATATCAGCATGTTAGCATGGTAAATTGAACATTTTATTATGCTAACATTTGCATTTGGGTCAAATCACCCCTGCACCCCTATGGTTAAACTCACAAAGCATAGCATCACAAAGCATATCACTTGTTGTCACTTGCATGTTAACACCTCCTGTTTCTAACTACATACCTTGCAAAAGGTCTTACTATCTATTGAACAACATACTTAGAAACTCATATTTGAGGATTAATAAAAGATTGTTTATTTGGACAATCAAAAAAAAAAAACAGTTGTTTGTCATTTATTAAATAGAGATACTAAATATCTCTTAATTTTTGATTCTCCAATGTAAAGATTTACTGCTTTTTCATTTTCAGATGATTATACATTGAATAGTGAATGTTCTGTAGGTTGAACGAAATGAGAATCTTTACTGTTTTATAATTTTTACAACACTACTTATTACTGATAATTTGTAATGGGCATTTGGTGATAATTAAATGTATTTTATGATCTACTGGAAAAGACTCATCACAAATTACAGTACTATTGATGAGTTAAGTTTTAGTTCCCTTTCCAACCACACAATAGATTAATCAATCATTATAATAGTCATCAGTTTAATCTCAGTCTTGGCCTCTGCTGTCCTCTTTAGGTGTGTGAAAGAGGCGGACCTCTGGAACTGGTAGAGCTTCTGCTCAGCCGAGGCGCCCATGAGCAGCACCTCCGCAGGTCGCTGGCTGTGAGTGTGAAGAGGGGTGACGGGCCCATAGTTATACAGCTGCTGGGCCGTCTGGGTCTGGACCTCAACAATAGTGCCCTCTGCCTGGGCGGCTTCAGGCTGGGCCGCCTGGATGCTGCTTGGCTGAGCCCCCTGATGGCCGAAAGAGGCAGAACTTACAGTCTACGTTACATCAACAGTGAGGAAAATATACTGTATTTCTTGTCTTTATATTACAGTAAAGTAATAATCATCTGATTATTGATAAAACAAGCTATACCTTTCGCTGTGTGAAATACTGATGATGATTATTTACTATTTTCTGAGAACTTTACGATTCAAGAAAATGTGTTTACTTGGTAATGAAATTAATTACTAGATGCACCTCTAAACTCATCATAACTGTTCTCTGTCTTGAAGGTAAAGGTATGAGTTTGGCGAGGTACATCCAGTCTCTTCAGAGGTCCAAGAATGGAAATGGTCCTCTCAAGTCAATAGCTGACCCATGTCTGACCTCTGGCTACATTTCTGATGAGAGTGACGACTCCAGCTTCAGTTTCATCTCCATGGAAGACAGCCTGTTTCTCAATGATGACATGGAGAGTGACGGTAAAGTCTCAGAGATTCTGGCTCCAAAACACGTGTTCATAAATGTTGGATAGTTGTGTTCTCTATGGGACAATTAGGGGTTACACAGAGTTGAAAAGTAACAGAGAGCAGATGTCTTCAGCCTTGAAGTGTATCTGACACTTTATTAGATTTATAAACCTGAAGCAGTGTTGTTCAGATAAACAATGTAATTCTACTTTAGACTGCACTGGGGAGAACTAATCTGTTTAGACTGAGTCTCAGTGACATTGCCTCTCTTTGCTGTTGTCTTCTCTTCTCTGAAACACAGTTGAACCTCCTGTACATTAACATCATCCATTTTTCCACTTCCAAGATTAACATTCTGTCATCCATCTTAACGCTTCACACAATCCCATCAAAGAAGTCATATTGATTAGTTAAAGATGTTTTTGACTCGTGATTAGCTTCAGTCTATTCTTAGTTCATGCGTGGCGTTTTTTTAGTAACTTGTTTGTTTTAATTTACATGTGACCTCTTACTTCAGACACAAGTTCAGGTTTTTTCACCCTACAGTGACTCTTTAACTCAAAGCACATTTATTAGTTATCAGTTTTAAAAAGTAGTTGGTCATTTAAGACATGTGTCTGGCTGGTGTCTCACATGATGCAGCCGCGACCATCTGCAGAGTGCATTCAGTGGGCTGTTTTCGTTGTTGGTAAATGAATTTGTCCTCACAGGAATTTGTCTAGATTTTGTTTTTTAGCCCGGCAGTCTCAGAAAATATTTTTGTATCAATGGTTTAATCAAAAAATTCAATTTAAAAATGTTTAAGTCTTAAAAAGGTAGCACATGTCTGTGTGCATGCCCTGACATGCCAACACTGGGGCTGAGTAGAAAAAAAGATGGGGGAAAAAAAATGCCTGCAGTCATCAACATTTTTCATATCACAAAAAATAATGAATATCCTGCAAAACTGAGATGAAGGGGCTGGATTTACTCTCATTATTTTCTATAGTATATAGAAATTATAATAGTAATTTAATTAAACTGATGATGAACCGACCATTTAAGTACATCTAATAGAAGAGATGCTACAGCATATTTGAGGAGATAAAGTTCACCCATGAAGCCCCATAGTGCAATAATGCCCATAATAAATACTTAACCATCAGCCCAAATCTACCGACCGTGTAGCTGACAACACCTTTTTATGAGATTATTGTTTTCCAAACTTATGAAAAAAATCACATGTCCTCATCACGACAGCAGTTTAAAATGTTTTTTTTATTGTTAAAAAACTACTTGTTGCTATTTTGTTAGTTGCCTTAATGTTAGAGAAGTCACATTCTATATTTAATTATGGGAAACTTCTGTATGTACCAGCAGTAATGTCACTCCTGTAAATATTCTGCTATGTGACCGTGTATGTAATAACAAAAAGTGGGAGAGTTGGCAACCCAGACATGTGGTATATCTTTCTATTCGCCTATTTAAAAATGTATTTTTTAAATTGAAAATCTGTGAAAAATCCAAATTTTTACTAAGCAAATCAGCTATCCAGTTACTTTTTTCTGCAACTTTAACAGACTACAGTTACCTTTTTTTGTATCTTAATTATGTATCCTCATTCTATTTATTTTGATAATTTGAAAGTCTGAACGTATTAGTTGCTTTCTGATAATGTGATCGCCTTTCCCTGTGTGCTTTTCCTTTGACAGGAAGTGATTCACTATCTGGCGCTCTGTCTCCAAAGTCACATAACAACTCAGCAGAGGAGCTGAGGGGAGAGTCCTTCAAGCGGAAGCAGGGACGTCGCAGACATGCCAGCGCAGAGGTAAAAGATTTTACATGTTTACACTGTTACATCACAGTAAGTACAGTGGTATGAACATTGTTGACTTTGGACTATTAAAGAATATTACAATTTACAGTGAAGTCAAAGATATACTTTCCTACTTTTCTACCTAGTTTTTCACTTGCTTACTACCAGAACTGTAAATCTCACCCAGAGATAACCCTGTTCCCTCATTGTTATCTCTTTCTCTCTTTTGTCTTTCTTCTTCCATCTCCAGAGTGGTCAACCTGACAATGAAAGCAATGAACCGATACACAGAAGATATGCAAGGACTGGATCAAACCAAAAAGGTAACTCTGTCATATTCAGGTTATTCTCAGTCTGATTCACAGCATCCGTGCCTCCTATCGGCCAAAACTGTTATGTAAACGGTTTCACAGATTCATGCTTTTGATGGTGTCTCAGGTGGTGATGAATAAATGAGTGAATAATAAAATGAAGCATTTTACCATTTTTTAATCATTAAATAAATATATGTGTGTGTGTGTGTGTGTCCAAAGAAGTGCAATTAGATGTTTCACAGTTCCAGTTCAGCTATTTTTATTTTTTTTTGCAGAAAATTTGATCCAAATATCTTTTTTAAACAATGACTAATACAAATGGGACTGGTTTGTGATTATTATTATTAAGCCTTAGTTGTTCTGTATTTTTGTTCAGACAGTGTGACTACAGCTATAATTATTGTTTACCTATAAATTTACTAAAATGTAAAAATACTGAAAAATCTCAAACATGTGCGTCACAGGTGTACTACAACAGCCTCTGACAAGTGAATATTTAGTTTTCCTGATATCTGGGTTTTAGATTGTAAAGTGAAAGTACCAATGTGTGTTTGTGTCTGGACACCTTTACATCTGTACCTATGTCTGTTCCTTTGTTGTGAATGTGATGACTCGACAACATCTTGAGTGAATTTCATTAAATTTGTCACTAACGTTCACTTGGACTCAAAGATAAACTGACCAGATTTTGGTAGTCAAAATTCACGATGACATCACAAATGCATTTTTTGCTACAAGTCTAGAAATCATACGCTAATTATGGCAACATTTCACCCAAATGTTTAAAAGTATAAAATGATGAAATGTTGACATTTTATATCCAAAAGTGCAAAGGTCAGCTTTACTGTGACATCATATTGTTCTGCAGAAACACTTTTCTGGTCATAATTCAACACCATAACTCAGGAAGAGAAGGGGAGGCAAACAGCAACAAGGCAGTGATCTAGTTTGTCTTTGATAATGATCTGCAAATGTTGAAATTTGTGTAACTTTACATTATGTTTCTCAAGGAATAGGTGTTTTTTAGACTTAAACAGTGGTCTATAGTGTTGTATGGGAGGACCCGTAATGACAAATAGATAACAGTTGTTGAAATTTATAAAAAAATAAAAATAAAAATTGGCAGAGGTCATTTTTTAAAAGAGGAATGTGTTCTCGAAAATACATCTTTATTGCCATTAATATATCCACACTAGTTTTAATTGGGTAATAACTGAATACAGGATTGCAGGTGACTCACAAACCTAATAAATAAAAAAAAGTCAAAAAGTGATAATTGTATTCTGGTGTGGTCTCGACAGTCCTGGGGTTTGGTGAGAATTCTGCTGCTCTGTCCAAAGAGAGGGAGAGGATCCACCTGCTTGATTTATCAGGGAATGAGTTGGACTCTCTGTCTTGTTTAATGGACGATGGCTTCGACAAGCAGCAGCTGTGGCATCTCCTCCGCTTGGACCTGAGCCACAACAGTCTCCTGGAGTTTCCCTCTCCACTCTGCCAGGTAATGTGTCTGATCTGTAGGTAGCCACCAAGTGATAAAAGGGACTGTATGCTGAAAATGTTATTTTTGTTTTTTTGATTTAACACAGAATTTAAAGAGTCTGACTCGATTGGACCTGCAGGGAAACCAGCTTCAGTCACTGCCTGAAGAGCTGCTGTCTCTGCCCTCACTGAGCATGCTGAACGTCTCCCGTAACTGCATCGGGCCCCTGCTCACCTTTGACCCTGCTGTCACCTGCCCATCACTGAAACAGCTCAACCTTTCTTTCAACAAAATCACTGCATTCCCTCATGAGCTGGGCCGCACTATGGGCCAGCTGGAGGAGCTGTCAATGGAAGGGTAGGCCACTGGGAAATGGAGGAGTTTCACACCAGTGGAAATGATTGTATTTGTTTTATTGTCCACATAACAAGATTCTCTCTGGCTATTTATTTTCCAGAGAGGGGAAAAAATGAAGAAAATTGTGCAACTTCCATTTCAACAACTGATATATAACAGAAAGCAGGCCACCAGTGATTATGGGGAATTTCATAAATTTACACAACACGTCAATGAGTTGTTAAATGGCTTTTATTAACTGTGTTTTCTTTCTTGATCAGATTTCTCAGATACCTTACGAAACAAATTACTGCTAATTACAAAGCAATGATTACGAGAAAGCATTTAAGAGTGAATCATAGCTTTGCTAAGGCTTCACAACCCTCTATTTTTTAACAGTAGAAAGTATTTTGGAAATATGAAACAAATTTGGTGTGTAATTTTTTTGAGTAATTTCCTTTTTTTTGAGAATATGCAAAATTTCAAAGTTGTATGCATTTCTATGACCCAAAATTAATTTTACATTTTTGTATTCTTACTGTTAAATCAGGTTCTTCAGCAGCAACATAACCATTTTATTTAATGTCATTGTCATGCATCCTCATATTTAATTGTGAAATGGTGAATAAAACGGTTATTTTTATTTGTCTTTTCAGTAACAGTATAACTGAGCTGTGCACGCCTCTGTGTCTGCCGGATATCAAGCTGCTTGATGTGAGCAAGAACAGTGTGGAGAATATTTCTGCTGACTTTCTGAGCAGCTGCCCCAAACTTGAAACTCTTAATGCCTCCATGAACAAAATCTGTGAGTACTACCAAATGACTATTAGCTTTTTGATGTGGAATACAGTCAACCAGCCAATGACCCAAACAGAAAGATGCGGACAGACAAAGCAAATATGCACGAACATACAAAGATCTTTTCAAGGACATTACAATCTGACTGTTGTCAAAGGCATTTAAATGCTTTTTCAATACTGACAGTTTTTTTTTTTAAATTTAGAAACACATTTTCTGCTTTAATAATAATAATAATAATAATAAGAAGAAGAAGAAGATTCAATGATATCTAACTTTTCTCAACAATGTTGCCATGCGCTTCACAAAACAACAATAAGATAAGAATAAAACAACACTCAATCATTGTCACTGTTTTCCTCCAGGTTCCCTGTCACATCTGCCATCCAAGGTCACAACAGTGAAACTAGCAAACAACAGGTTCACTTACATTTCTGAGGCCATACTTGATCTCCCAAAGTAAGTCAAACTCTCAGCTACTTTTCTTGTTTTTTAATATAATAATAACAATAATGCATAATGTTTCCATTTGTCCAGCTTGCGGTCAGTGGACATGAGGACCAACAGTATTGCTGTTCTGCCTGGCCCGGGGCTCTGGGTGTCCAGCAACATCAGAGAGCTGATGTTCAGTCAGAACTGTATCAAAGCTCTGGTTCTGAGTGGACCAATCTACAAATGGTCCAGACTGGAGAAACTCCATCTGAGTGACAACAAGCTCACTGAGGTAAAAGACACCCTACAGCATTTGAAAAGAGTGTAAATAAGTGTTTCTTGCAAACAACCACCTTTGATGATCTTGTCTTTTGCATCCAGATCCCTCCACAGATTGGGCTGTTGGAAGGCCTCACCTCCCTGGATGTGAGTCGCAACACGAACCTGCGGTCCTTCCCAGATGAGATGGGAAAATTGGGCAGACTGTGGGACTTGCCACTGGATGGACTAAAGCTGCAGCTGGACCTTAAACTCATTGGCAACAAGACTAAAGACATAGTCAGGTTGGAGGCTTTACAAATGGAGATTCTATTTGTTAGATAGCTGGTGCCTATTTAATGACATTTGATCATCAGAAATCTCATTTATGTAATTTTTGCCACAGTTACCTTTGTTCACTCTTTGTAGAAGAAAACAAAAGTCAATAAAATTAAGTTAATAATGCAACAGATACCACAACTGCTCCTTCATTCTTTGCAAATAGATGAGTATGAGTGTCTGTCCTATTCTTCTGCTTCCAGGTTCCTGCAGCAGCGGCTGAAGAAGGCAGTGCCGTACTACCGGATGAAGCTCATTGTGGTGGGGAATGCGGGCAGTGGGAAGACCACCCTGATCCAGCACCTGATGAAGCTGAAGCGCACCCAGGTGAACTCGAAGCAGAACGCCGCTGGCATTGATGTCCGGGACTGGGCCTTCAGGGACCGGGACAAGAAGATGGTGCTGAATGTCTGGGACTTTTCAGGTTTGCCTACATATAAATTCTGAATGAGTAATTCACACAGCAGTGAACGGTGCATGTACTTTGATGCTAACATTTTGCTTGGTTCATTAGAAGCAGGATCTCAGTGATCAGTCCATACAGCTTGTTGCATTTATATTGATGATGTTAAAGAGTACAAGACTGTAGTACATAGAGGTCAACCAAAATCATATCAGAGTTGAGTCTGAAGTGGTAAAGACATCCACCTTTTTGTTTTTAGGTTGGTAACTTGTTCGTATGGTGTTTGTTTGTTTTGTTGTTGTTTTTTTTAAAAAAAATCCTGGATGGATATAACATAAACTTTTATAGTAAGTAATAATATACAGTCAGAACCATGCTGAACATTTCCAACTTTAAATTGCAGTGTAACACTGATTGTATCATAAGCATGGATTCAGACTTTCAGGTTTTCATACGTAGCAAACCTATGGAATCAATCCTGCCAATGTGCAGCATGGGACTTTCTGCATTGTTATCTTTTTTCAGAATTAGTTTCTGGTTTGAACATGTATGATTTACTCTGATATTTGAACTCGCCATTGTGTAGTGTAGACTAGTTTTACAGTGTCTGTAGGTGAGCTGGTATGCTCAAGCTGCTATGAGTGGGGAGTGGTGAGCTGAGAGAGAGACAGGGACCGCAAAGTTCGGCGCATTGTAGAGGAAGCAACAGTGTAGAGTTACATTTAAGCCATTTAAGGCAGGAAGAGATTTTTTTTGTGAAAAACATTTTTAAAAATGTAACTTCGATAGACAAAGATTAATTTTTAGAGATTAAATCTATGACCAGAGAGGGATTTTAAGTGTACTTGAGTCATAATTTTGAGACCATATAACATAAACCACAAACATACAACAAAACCATGCACAGTTCTATTTTCCATATACATAATTTGTGTGAAAAATTGACAGCAATAAATGACTGAAATAAAATACTAAATAGATCTTGCCTTAGTAATAACAAGCCTTCCACAGATTTTCATTTTTTGTTGTTTTTTATGCAACCAAAAATAGCTCTTCTATCTTGGGCCATGTTCGCATCATGTTAGCTGCTATAAAGCTGATGTTCTATGTCATGCCTAATGTTAGCCTTGTTTCTTTAACATCCAGATGATAATGGAGAAGTCCAAGCTGTCAATGTTTACAATACAAGTCAGCTCAAAGTTGTGCATGATTTCAGAAACTGATTAACATACATGACTTGTCTCATCAAGTTTTTCTTTTTAAAGTGAGTACTTTTGCTTTTGTTGGTACGTCAGTTTTGAGAGAGGTGTTTTCTTGCCTCTTTGTGTGACAGGAGGAGAGGAGTTCAGTGGTTCTCACCCTCACTTCCTAACACCCAGAGCTCTCTACCTGGTAGTGTACAACCTCAGCAAAGGAGCCAGTCAGGTGGATGCTCTCAAGCCGTGGCTCTTCAACATCAAAGTGAGTCATAAACCAAGTGTCAGTTGAGTCTTGATGAATAAACATGTGTTGTAAGCAAAACTGTGTGTGCGCTGCTTTTGTAATTGAAGTGTGTGCTGAGCTGAGACTGTTGTAGGTTCAGATCCATCTTATGAAATGAAAAATAGAAAATGAAGTCATACATGCATGTGTGTATTTTTATTTATCCATTTATTTTTTAATTACATTTTTTTTTTAATCCTTGCTTTTTTATTCCAGGCAGTAGCTCCACTATCTCCAGTCATTCTGGTGGGAACCCATACAGATGTGAGCGATGAGTTGCAGCTACAGGCCTGCTTGAGCAAAATCAAAGAGGAGCTGCTGAGCCACCAGGGCTTCCCTGCTGTCAGGGATTATTACATGGTGTCTGTCTACGAGGACTCGGATGCCATGGCAAAACTACGCAAGGCCATCATCGGGGAGGCCACCAGCTTCAAGGTAAAAAAAAAAAAAAAAGAAAGAAACATGCTACATGGTAATTTTCATTTCCTTTCCTTGCCCTTTTTTTTTTTTTTTGAAACTCATCTCCTCTTGCTCTGACAGATCCAGGGCCAGCCTGTGATGGGTCAGCTGGTGCCAGACAGCTACGTGGAGATGGAGCGCCGGGTTCTCCAGGAGAGGACCAGGGTTCCCACAGAGTTCCCCATCCTCACACACCGAGAGCTGCTGCAGCTCATCCAGGAGAGTCAGCTGCAGCTGGAGGAAGCTGAATTGCCCCACGCCATCCACTTCCTCAGTGAAGTCGGTCAGTAAAGTCAGGGCTTGGCTAAAGAGGCTGGTGCTCGTTGCTGATACATAAAAATTTCAAAGTCATGCTGAAATGGTGTGTTATCTTGTTAAGCTAAAATGTTCTGCATAATACACAGGCTCTGTTTTTTAAATTAATGTAATGAAAGAGATTGGTATAGTTTTAATTAAAGATACAGTAGTATCCTAGTTGAATATTCTCTGCCTCAGTCCTCTGTCATTAGAGCATCAACACTTACATAATAGAGGCGGGGCTAGACCAGTGTCTCTCATTTTCAGCAATGTGAAATTAATGTTTTTGTCGATGGGGTCTGATGGCTTTTAGGACAGCTTTAGTTCCTCGTCAGAAAGTGCTGTCTGATGGCAAGATATGCAGAGAAAATATTCTAATTATAGCGTGCACTTAAAATGAGCTAATTGTTTTTAGCTTGACCTTTATTAATGCAGCGGAAGTATGTTTTGATGCTGACCCCATCCACATCCCCGTCCACTGCAGCACACTGCATACTTCTATGCCAATCCTATTGTCTGCCTTTCCAAACCGCAGGCATGCTACCTGTGATCCACTCTAGGTAATACACTGATTATGGATAAATACCAATACAACCTCACTTCAAAGAAACCGAATAATCCTTTTAAAATAACAGTTGAAGGAAAAAAAGCTAACTATATTAATAAATAGTTTGATATTAATTTCATATTTCAAGCATTGATGTTGTGTCTCTGTAGCATCACATTTGTCCAAGCTCTGCTGTATTTGTGTCACTTCAGGGGTTCTGTTGCACTTTGACGATCCTGCACTTGAGCTTCAAGAGCTCTATTTTATTGACCCACAGTGGCTGTGCAACATCCTCTCCCAGGTAACCTTTTTTTTAGTTAAGCTAAACAGATTCTTCTTGAAGTAGGCAACAGTTTCATAACGTCTTTTTGCTACAACTCCAATTGTGCAGGAAAAAAGGAGAGAAGTGCACAATTTCTTTGAAACCTTGAAACAAATATGCTTTAACATTTAATGTAAAGATGCCCTTTTTAAAAAATGTACATCCCACTGCTACTTTTAAACCTAAAATCAGACATGCATTAAGCTCTTTTAGACAAGAACCTATGGCTGATGCATGTGTTATCTGTTCCCTGTGTAGAAACTGGCATTAAAAAGCTGTGGCTTTTCGGAGCATCCTAAAGGGGTTGTTCAGCGCTCTGTTGTGGAAAAGTTTCTGTCTGAGACCAAATGTTTCCCAAAGAGCCACCTGACGCACTTCTTTAAACTGTTGGAGAAGTTTCAGATTGCTCTTCCCTTCGGCGAGGACCAACTGTTGATACCCAGCAGGTATTGTTTAGATCTGCAAATTTAGGATTGTATCTTTGTTGAGGTGCCAAGAACAAAAAGAAATATCAATAAATAACTCTTTCTCACACACAAACCCATTAACCGGTCATCCCATCATCCACAGTTTGTCCAAGCACAGACCAGTCATAGAGCTGCCTCACTGTGAGAACTCAGAGGTAATTGTGCGTCTGTATGAGATGCCGTACTTCCCCATGGATTACTGGTCTCGGCAGATAAGCCGCCTACTAGAGTTCTCCTCCTACTTGCTCTGTGGAAGAGGTAAATAGAATATACGCCTATATAGTTACTATTAATTTAGATATTCTGCAGTTAAAGATTTAAAGAAAGAAGATAGTGATTAATAAAATCAATCTGTGTGCTCTCCAGAAAAAGTGCTTCGACCTCACCGGGTGTACTGGAGGAGAGGCATTTACTTGAACTGGTCCCCTCAAGCATACTGCCTGGTGGAGGCTGCCTCAGTGGAAGAAAGTCCCTCCAGCTTTGTCAGAATAACTGTGCCCTCTTCATGCAAAGGTGCTGTATTTTTTCAAAATCTGAAGTCTTGCTTCACAGCAGATATCTATAAATGATCCTGCATTTACATAACATAAAAGGATAACCATAAACTGAAAAAGAAAAAGAATCTCACAGACAAAATCATTTGCAGTAATGGCAATATCTGTTGTTGTGACCTCTCTTCCTTTCAGGCCGGGTGTTAATGGGTCAGGTGGTGGATCACATTGACTCCCTGCTGGAGGAGTGGTTTCCTGGCCTGCTCAACACTGACATGCACGGCAATGGAGAAGCTCTGATAAAGAAGTGGGCTCTGTACAGCTTCGAGGATGGGCAGGAGAGGAGCAAGAAGCTGCTGGAAAACCTCTTTACGTATTTTAAAAAAGGTAAACACTGTAAATCGCAATTAAAGATCAGTGCCTGTCTTTTCTACACGAGTTCAGCGAAAACCATTTTTCAAACTGAAAATAAGCTTCAAAACAAACTGACGTGGTTTCTACAGTGTTCAGATTCCCCTTACTGTATTTACACATGGTTCCAGTCATCTTAAATCTATCTTATTTGGGATTATGTTATCAATTCTAGATTTTTTGCTGCCAAGCCCAGAGGATCCACGCTGCACCCTTCCCATCTCTCAGATTGCCCCTGACTTGGTATTGAGTGACCAGCCTGCAGGAACAATACTGGATAAGGAAGAGCTGAATGTAGAGCTTTCTAAGGAGAACCGACTTGGTACATGTTTTTTGTTGTTATGTTTTTTGTTTTTTTTTCTGAAATACACTTCAGTTATTAAAGCAAGCATCTCCACTGTTTACTATCTGTTTCAGTTTTGTTTTGTTTTTTGTTTTTTTTCCATAAATCTTTAATAATGATGAATAAAATGCATAAACATATATTTTCTTCTGCAGGGGATGGAGGCTTTGGAACTGTTTATCGAGGTGTCTATAAAAATGAAGAAGTAGCCGTGAAGATTTTCAACAAGCACGCGTCAGAGCTTTATATTTACAGACTCCTCAGACAGGTACCACCGAGATTCTGATAACAAAAGCACTCAGTCCCTAATACAGGTTTTCCTACTGCTGCTGTATCTTTGCCTGTCTTTATTCTCCTCATAGCTTAACCACTGATTTAACAGGATCTCATCAAGATCTCAACAATTACTGTAATATTGCAGAAGTTCAATTAGTTACCAGCTGTTTTAGGTCTGAACTATGCCACCACCGCTTCAAACATCTCGCTTGATGTTTTTCAGGAACTGGCTGTGTTGGGCCGTCTCCGTCACCCCAGTCTGGTGGGGTTGCTGGCAGCAGGCTCAGCTCCTCAGGTTCTGGTGATGGAGCTGGCTCTGCGAGGCTCCCTAGATTCCCTTTTTCAACATGAGAACAGTAGCCTCAACCAAAAGCTTCAGCACAGGATTGCCTTGCAGGTGGCAGATGGACTCAGGTAGGAAGTCCAGTTTTACACAGTGTGAGAGAAGAAGCTCTAATTACAATACAGTATGAAGTGCAGAGCTACTGTCATTTCGTATGATATGATACTTTCGTTGTTTTGGAAAAACAAAAGCCTTCGATGTTAAATCTGTGTCCACAGGTACCTTCACTCAGCCATGATCATCTATCGAGATCTGAAGCCCCACAACGTCCTCCTGTTCAACCTGAAGACTGACTCAGAGATCATTGCCAAAATCACAGATTATGGCATTGCTCAGTACTGCTGCAGCATGGGAGTAAGGAGCTCAGAGGGCACACCAGGTTAGACACTCCTCAAACCTTATAGATTATTATGGCCATTAAACATACAACTTCAATATTATTACAAATCACATTTTTCAGTCAAATATATTTTTTCACCAGATGTGACAGTTTTATGATATATTAGTAAGAATGTGATCCAAGTTTCCTAAGTGCAACACTGTTCTAAATTCATTTCTGAATCTCCGGCAGGTTTCCGAGCACCAGAGGTTGCCCGAGGTAATGTGATCTACAACCAGCAGGCCGATGTGTTCTCTTTTGGCCTGCTGCTCTACGACCTGCTGACCTGCGGTGAGCGCATTTCTGATGGCATGAAGTTCCCCAGTGAGTTTGATGAAATCGCAGTGCAGGGGAAACTGCCAGGTAATCACTTAAGCGTTCACCTGCAAGTATTGACAATGTCTGTAAGAAAATCTGTGTAACCTGGAATTGACTCTTTTGTACATTTTGTTTAATGTGTTGATGTCAGTCTGATGCTAGGTCCTGCTGCTCATACGATTTTTTGTGGGAGGAGAATCTTTTGAAATACATCATAAGATCAAACTCAAACTAATTGCTCATATTTGTGTTGGTAACTGAATGCTGTATTGAACCATTCTGGGTCCCTAAATCAACAAGCATAATGAGAAGCCAAATTATAGAAATGCAAAGAAGAAAAAAAACATTGATTTGATGCTATTCTTCATAAAAGGCTTTCTTCATGAAATTTTTGTTGTGTTTAAACTTTTGGTGTCATTGTAACCCTCTTGCTTTGTATTGTGCCTTTAACCATCTTTTTTTTTGCCATCAGTGTACATATTGACCAGGGGACAAATATATAAACCTAATTTTTTAAAATATCAAACACAATTTCATTTTAGACCATATCAATAATAAACAAAAGCAAACAAACTTTAGAACTGAATTTGTGAGAGTGAGTTTGAAAATCTTGGTTATGTTGAATTTCTGTCTGTAGATTTATATTTACCAAATATGTGTCAACATTTTCTATTATCCAAGAAAAATGTGTCGCTGTTAATTTGATCTCTTATTTTGCTTTCATCAGTTTTTTTTTTTTCATGTGTTTAGTCATACACAAGAAATAGTCAAGTTAAAGTGCACCTCCTGTCCTGTTCATTGTCCCATGCATAGATCCAGTAGAACACTACGGTTGCTCACCTTGGCCTGGCTTTCAGGCGCTGATGAAGGACTGTCTGAGGCAAAGCCCACAGGGTCGACCCACCTCTGCTCAGGTGAGGAGCTGAAGACTGTGGAACTGTGTGTAGAGGGTGCTGGTGGTTTTATTTTTCCTTAGAAAGGTGAAGAGGTTCAAATAGGGCAGCTCAGTGCAGAGACAAGCTGTAGTGGAGCGCCCTCCAGTGGCTGCAACACCCAAACACAATGGAACAGAAAGCAATGCAGCAATATACATAATGTTTTATGAGTTGAGACCTAGTCCAGCCCAAGTAATACACAAACCTTTTTTCTTTTCTGTTATGCATACAGGTGTTTGACAGGCTGAATTCAGGTGAAATGCTGTGTCTAATAAGGGAGCTTGTGGTTCCCCGGGTGTTCAACGCTGAGTGCTTCACAGTGAGCTCTGGTGCCAGTGACGGCCTGTCTTCCAGCCACATGGTCTGGCTGGGTGGTGGAAGCAGCACCCAGAGGCTGGGCTCCATCACAGCCGTGCACCTGGACACCAGCACAGTCATTGCACAGGTACTGACACACTGGTCATCTCAGCACTGATTATCTTCTTGAATATCTGTTCAGTGACAAATGCAAAAGAGCAAAAACAAAACTTTTTTTTTTTTTAGGAGTGACTTTTTAAAAAGAGCTTTTGTTTTTGGGTTTTCCCTTTGCTTTAGCGTGTTATAGCTTTATTTTGTAATTGGTCTATAAACTTACAAACTTTCCACACCACTGGGAAACATTCCCTCCTACAGAAAACACTATTCCTTACCTGTCTGAAATAAATCATTTGAAGTCCAGGCTTTTCTTCCGATACTTATCTACATCAACATGTAACACATTTACGTAACACAGCTAGTTTGGCCCTCAAACAAAGAGGCCTTAAAGAGATAGGAGGAAAAAAAAAACATGTGAACGTATTCTAGAAGACACCCAAAAATATAATTATAAAATTTGTAAATGTGAACATTATGGACCCTTAAATGTTGTTCATTCGCTATATTGTTAGTAGTTTAAATAATATTCTCATGTTATTACCTGCTTAAACTGCATTTTTTGATTGTTTTATTTCCTCATGCCAGAACAACAAAGTATGACGAACTATCAGCTATAAGCATGTGGTTGAATCACCTCATTCTTCTGTCATTGAAACATCTTTTTGCTTCAATAGTGGAAGAACAAGATATACAATTTTACACAGATCGGTGTGGTATTTAGTGTGAGTTATATTACTAAGTCTGAGATATGCTTGCTTTGAATGAAAAACTGAAAATATACTTCATAGTTTTTAGCTTAACAGATGTATTGCATTCACTGCTTTGTCATGTGAAAGAAATACCTAGTTTTGATCAAAATATACAGTTATATGTACAAAAAGATTGTGAGAATAAACATTAGGTTTGCTGGTCTCACTGTAGATTCATTGGTAGATGCTGAGTATCTGACTCCCCAGACAGTCACTAATGCTAAATGATAATGTAGTTATGGTGCTTGTGGACAAACACCTGTAACAGAAAAGTTTTACTGGGCATTTTACCACAGAGTACAGTCAGTATTTGCTGCACTTTGAACATCATCAATACCAAATACTGCTGTAACATCAGTGTTGAATATTACGATGTTAGATGTCACAGTTTATGTTTAAAGCTGGGTTGTTTTCTGTTAAACAGAAGGTCGACACCAGTCCCGTCCTGTGCCTTGTGACGGTCCAAATCCCAAACGATCCCTGTGATTGGCTGGTAGCAGGCACCCAGTCTGGCTCCTTGGTGGTCGTGAGCACTGGGGACACATCCACTTGGCACCACCTGCAGAGTGTTACTGACGCTGTCACCTCACTGTACTTCCACGTACACCCTAGTCGCACGTAAGCATGTGAAAACTGTTGCTGTCAACCTGTTGCCTCAGCTGAAATGTAAGTGTGAAATGTGCTTAGAGAAGTTCAGCAGACCTCTAAGTGATACTAATGCTTTACAGATATAGTGTATGTCTATTATGCCTCCATAATAGAGCATAGTATTGCAGTTCCGATACATGTCAGGTTTACTTGTCTTAGGTACGACTGCTGAGTGAATATTAAAGGATGATTTAATAGCTTAGGATTTGATTTAATATCTTACAAATGTAGAAACAATAGCTTAAGCTGTGAATACTGTGTTGTGTGTGAATATTCAGTATGTGCACAGTTTTTCTAAATATTTATTTATAGTGTGTGCATATGTAAAAGAAGATGAATTTACTCACTTCGTCATGGTCCCTCTTGAATTTTTCCAGTCAGAGAAAGAATTATTTGCTGGTCGGGACAGCAGATGGAATTCTTAGCGTTTACGAGGACTCTGTTCTCAAGGTAAATATGAAATAATAAACATAGGAACCACTGTGTTAGTTCACAAAGAATGACTTCTGTTTGCTGATATTCAGATATTGTGTTTAAATTATTACTGCCACAGCATCCTAATTCTGCACATGTAACACAGGAGCAGTTGGAACTTTATTTTCCTCTCGTTCTCTTTCCAGCAGGAGAATGGCCAGCCAGTTAAAACTGTCACTGTGGGCAACGTCAACACTCCTGTCATGTGTTTGGGCCAGTCAGTGCATTCTCTGGACAGCAGGTCTGTGTGGGCCGGCTGCGGGACCAAGATCCTCTCCTTCACCGCTGACTACAATGTCTGCAAGACCATCGACACGAGACCAAACCTCATCTTCCAGTGAGTCTGTCATGTGTAGGAATGTGAGACAGGGTTGTTACATGAAACTTACTTGAGTGGTTTTCAAAGACGTTTATGGTGGAAGGAGCTAAAAAATTAAGATCGTATTATCACCAGTAGTAATTTGTGAAAACAATTTTCTACATAAACTACATTTACATTCACAGATTTAATGCTTGACAAAGGTAACGTCTTAGTGAAACTGTGTGCATATTTTTCTTCCAGGCAGCAGCGATTATTGAGCGGCGAGGCATGTGTGTCTCGTATGGTTGTGGATAAATACATATATGTGGGTAAAGCAGGGACACCAACCGTCGAGGTTTGGGACAAGAGGAGTGAGAGGATGGTAGACTGCATCGACTGTGCTCAGATTATTAGGTATGATACACAATGAGATATGGAGAAATGCGCAGTTGCACTTTAAATTTCACTGATAATTGATTCTTTGGAGTGAGCATATCATTGGCTACAAAAGCTGAAACGAACACAACCATAATACAAGCATATATATGGACCGAAGACGTACCCCCTCCAACAGTAATTTACAGAGCATGCACGTTATTTACATCAGACACAGACTGTGGCTGGAAAGTAAAGCATCATGAATGAAAGAGATCACGATGTGCAGAAAATGTTGAAGATGACTCAGCACTTCCCACACTTTCACACCAATATATGATTTTGAAAAGACAGCCAAGTACATTAATGCACATTATGCCCAAAATCAGACCCAATTGTCTCATTGTAGTTGATTTTCTGTTAACACAGTCGTGGCCTTTCAGATTTTGAAATTTCTTCTTTACCTGACAGCAGCAGCCGCACGTTAATGTCTCCTCTCCCTGCAGACATAAGTCTGGCTGCAGAGACAGGTATGGCAGTCAAGCAGAGCAACGCACTGAGGCGTCTCCCTCCTGGGCCACAGTGAAGGCCCTGCTGGTGCAGAGCGCTGCCACTCTCTGGATCGGCACTAGAGGGGGCCACCTGCTGCTGCTGGAGCTCTCCAAACACCAGACGCTGCTGGTCACGGGGCCCCGCTGCGATTCCATCCGCTGCATTGCCTCTGCACTCATACGTGGGTCCTCAGCCTCTGATTAGTTTAATTTGTGTTTCATACAATCATGATACTGTCTTATTGTGGTGTTTGTTAATGTATTGTTTCAGTGATACACTTCAATATTACACGACAGGCGCACCTGTATACTGAGTTATCTTATTGTGATTTGGATGGACATGCTGCATACATTTGCATATTGTCAGACTTTGGGGAAACAGTGTATAATCGCTGGAAAAAAGGAACTTTAATGTTTTCGTTACCTTAGAATAAACCAATGATATCTACATAGAGAGCAGATCATCTCCCATGGAACCTGCCATGTTACGCTGTTATCTTAATATAGTTGTCCTGAAAGGGTCAAACCAAGCACTGACTCTAGAGAGGGCCATGCTGAATGTGTCTTCCAACAACTTGCTCCTCTGCACACCATTTATGAGCCACGCTATGTTTATTTTATTGGTCAAGTATGCTTGAAAATCTCTCATTTTTTTCTGTTTTTATAGTTTCTTGTTGTAATTTTTGCATTTAGAAAACAAAACACGCCTTTAAATGCGCTGGAGGCGTTCGGGATTCACAGGGCTAATGTAAGATGGAGATAATCACATTAAGCAGCTCAAGTGTCTCTTAAAACTTCAAATGTACTAAAAATGATGTTTCCTGCTTGCTCTCAGTCATTTTGTTGGCCTTTGTGCTGCAGCTTGAAGGTTAACTTAAAATTCAACAACATTTCACTGCCCTAAGAATCTAAAACACAAAACAGTTCCTAGCTGTATCTTGTGTTTTTCTTTTGGTCTTTTTGAGACATATTAGAGCTCAGAGTTTGCATGGAACAGTGCAAACACATAGTGAGTGTGAGAAATTATTTTTTTTAAAAAAGCAATGGAAATAAAGTTAGTAAAAAAAAAAAAAAAGCTTTTTAAACAGCTGGGTATTTCTTTTGTTTTGGATTCATGGTTTCTTGGGGCGTTTGTGTGCAGAAGTGACCCAGCATGCTGCTCACAGTTTGCTCTCATTTTCTTGTTTGTATTAAGATGCTGAATCTGTACCAGCTTTTCTCTATTAACTCAGAAACTAAGTTGTAATCTTTTTTTTTCCCTTTACAGAAACACTAAACTGGAAGAATGTAGTGCTGGTTTTGGGCCGAAGACTTCCACATGATAAGAATCAAGATGGTGGGTCTGATAGTTCATTGTTTGTCCCACACTTTGTGAAAACAGTTGTCTTGCTGTGTGACTTTCTCTGCATTAGTCCAAAGTGTGTGTGTTTGTTTCGGCTCTCAGAAGAGGAGTCTGTGCTGATGGTGTGGAACAGCATGCTGCCGATGGAGGTCAAAGACCTGACAAAGCACTGCGAGAAGAGAGAGCAGATCGCAGCGAAAATGAGAGAGCAGCTCCATCACGACTGAGCCCATAGGTTTGTATAAGTTAGTCTTATTTTCCTTACAACCTGCTCTTTAATATCTGTTTTGCCTTCACTTTTTACATGAAGTGAAACTGCATATAACTGTTGTTGAAGTAGCAGTGGTCAATGCGCTATTCCATTTCATTTTCTTATTTTATATTATGTAATAACAAAAAATGACCTTAAATTCCTTGAAAACTTTTTTTCTCAAAGATTTTTATAGAGGGATGGATGAATGTGGTCATTTCAGTGTCTGTGCTCGTTTCAGCTGTTCAAAGTGAACTAAAACTCTAATGGAAATGCGTAACACCACATGCTCCTGTGCACAAATCAGGACTAAATGATATATTAATGTGGACCCCAATGAGATGACAGATGGTGCGCTGTTTGGACACTGTCCATCAAACCTGATCTGATCACACCCACACATATGTATGAAAGTGCTAAAACAAAGGCAACCAAACTAGTTAAGTTGCTTTCATGAGTCCAGTTGGCTCATTTTTAGCACTTCGATATACCATAACCTTGATGACTGAGTATCTTCACAGACACCCACTAAGATCTGGTCTTCTGTAGCAGAGTAACAGTGTTCTGTACTATTATTAAGCAGAAAACAAATTCCTGCTTGTAATGGAGAAATGTTTAAGTGACTTGACTTGAACCAGACAAGTCTGAAAACACTCCTGGACTGTATATGTTTCACCATTATCTAATACGTCAGTCCCAAATCTTCCATAGATGTTCTATGGAGTTGAGATATGAGCATATGTTTCACATAATTTTTTATCAAACTATTTAATGTCCCTCCATGGAGGCATTGTCATCCTGAAAAATCAATACCATCAGGATAGAAAAGTTCCACAATAGGATAATCACTCAGAACAATTTTGTACTGATTTGCGGTGTGTCTTGCCTTTAAAGGAACATGTGGACCCAAAGTATGGCAGCAAAATGCCTACCACGGCAGAACTCACTGTACAGGCTAAACCGCTCATTTGCGGTAGAATTTGTTGGGGTTTTTTTTGCCAGAAATGCAAGTCGTAGACGTGGCAGCATTGCCAGAAGCAACTGTAGTAGTAGTAGTAGTAGTAGTAGTAGTAGTAGTAGTAGTAGTGCTACATGTTTAGGGGTGGATTATGTTGCATTATGTTAACTGTCATTTCAGTTTTTTTATTCTTCAACCCATTTCAGTGTTCATTTCCCTCGCCTCCTGCTGCTGGTCTTTCACTTACAGCTTTGACAGCTACTCAGACAATACAGATTAGCACCCAGCAAACATGTTGCAATTTCCTGAGAAAGTGCACTCTGTTCAATGTTATCTGTTTTTAGTCAAGTAATACTGTGATATGATCTTATCTTGTTATCATCCTACACATTTTTGACCATTTTGATTATCATAGTTTTTTGTTTTTTTTTACAGCACATTTGTCGAAAAGGGATTACCTCTCCGGTGCGTCGATGTGTCGGCAGCATACACTGAAGGGGGTTTTACCTCCATCTCTGACAGTACATACATTCAGTACATTGACCCTGAAAGAGCTAATGTGGGGAGCACAATGCAATGAATCAATCAAAATAATCTGATTCAAGACATTTTTCTATTTTTCATGATTCACATTACATTTGTAATATGCTGTGTTTTCCCAGTTGAACGCGATCTTTGAAGAGACATTTTTCTAAAAGGGACACAGATGTTTTCATTTGTCTTGTTATCAGGGCTGAGAGCAGTGCAGATGTTCAAGAAGACCTCCTGCTCCTCATGATTAGTTTTGTTTACTTGTAATATGATTTAAAAAACAAAAAAGCAAAACAGCATCTAGGAAGAAAGCCAAAGGAAAAAAAGCCTCATAAGTGTACATTTAATTATTTATTTGAATGTTTATGATCGTGTGTGTTTACCAGTGAGCTCAGTCACTCCACATCAGTAAACAGGACAGGCGACTTGGTTTAGTGCTGCCTGCTTTGTTCACGCTTTTTCATGTCCTGTTGCTTGAAGTCAGTGTGTGTGATTGTGTCAGTAAACAGTATTTTATGTACAGTGAAGGCTCTCTGTTTATGTTGTGCATTTCTCACAAGATGCAATATGGATTGAAGAAGTGTATTTTTTTATAAGAAGAGACAAGTAAATTTTCAGTGATTTGGTTTAAACATTTGTTTTCTATGGTGCATTTTTTAAATGTTAAGTATTGTGTATTTGCAGTTGGATATTCAGGTATCTACAGTAAGTTTTACATGTATTTTAGAGGAATACTGGCATGCTCATTAGAAAAACTGTTCAAACAGACAAAACACAGCCAAG
Organism: Stegastes partitus; assembly: GCF_000690725.1. Taxonomy (NCBI): domain Eukaryota; kingdom Metazoa; phylum Chordata; class Actinopteri; family Pomacentridae; genus Stegastes; species Stegastes partitus. The sequence goes on along the minus strand of NW_007577748.1, from coordinate 986,446 downwards.
AAAAAAAGCCCAGCAGTTTCAGTGTATGGATCACGTTTGATCTTTAATCGGGGAAAAAGACATTGCATTTGAAGCCATTTCATGGAAAAATTATTTACAAGGAGGACTCAGTCCTCATCAACATTGACAGCACATTAGTAAAAAACAAAGAGACGAGAGTTAAGGATTTGTAGTACTTCTGAACCTTAAAAACACTGTTCTGATATCCAAACTAGCAAGATAAATATATTTATAATATTTATATTATATTTACAGAATACTTTAAATATACAACGTCCATCATGTATTCTATAAACAAATATAAATTACTTAGGCACACTTTTGTCTCAGACAATCACGGGAGTGGTTTTCAAAGGCCATCCTCCAGCTGTTTGAACTAAGTTGACCTGAACTTTCACCAAGAAAAATATGTTCGACCTTGCATCTTTACGTCATCCAGAGTGGCTACACTGCTACTAATCTCAGTACTTGTTGGCCAACAGTTAGGGGTCATAATGTATACAACCATTTTACACAGCAGGACTTGAAGCTTGCTTGATTTACACTGCTCACAGACACAGACGCAGTCCCAAGTCGACCTCTAGACTCCCTGACCTGCTCCTTTGCAAACTCCTCTTTGCAGATTCTTGTTCAAGTAGGCCTAGTGGAGCGTTCACCTTATTGCTTACACCTGTTCTCTCCTGCAGGATCTCCAAAGAGGAGGGAGCAAAGACTGGAGGGGGGATAGAGATGAGTTGGGGATGCAGCTAAGCAAATGGGTGAAGGGTTAGACAAGTTTATTCCCAAACCTTTTTTTTTAAAGGTAGACAGTCATGTAAGGTTCAGAGACAACAAATAGGAGAGCAGCTACAATATCTACAGAGAATATACAGTATAAGTGAAATATACACTGATGATACGGCCGACTAAACGCACGCAGAGGGGTGGAGGGGAGAGGTGGCCAGCCGGTGTGGCCGGGCAGGGCTTACTATTACTGTCAGTCTATAAGTCCGACTCGGGCATATCCGGCATGTCGGCCATCAAGTAACCGATACCGTAGCGGCCGTTGGGTGCGGTGTCCGCCTCAGTGCTGCCACTGCCGCTCTGCTTGCGGTAGATGCTGTTGCCGGGCATCGGCGAGGGTGCCTCGCTGGGAGACTTGCCATGGATCAGGCTGGTGTCGTCGTCCTCCCCTGGCCGCACAGTCTCCTTGATGATGCGGCCCTTCTTGTAGGACACGGTGGAGAGGCCGCTGGTGTTCTCGTCGATGATGTTGAAGTAACGCAGGCCGAAGACCACGGGCACGGGCATGATGGCCATCACCACCAAGGAGATGCAAACCACGATGCCCCATGGAGGGAAGTGCAAGGTCTTCTCCACGGCCTGGAGGGCAGAAAGATGTAAGCATGTGATATCTGAAGTGCTGAAATGCCATTTCTGAATTTCTTCAAAAATGTTTAGCAGAGGAGTTAAGCTGGCCACATTGTGACATCCGTCCATCCATTATCTATACACCGCCTAATCCTCACTAGGGTCGTGGGGGGCTGGAGCCTATCCCAGCTGTTTTAGGGCGGGGGGGGGACACCCTGGACAGGTCACCAGTCTATCACAGGGCTACACTTAGAGACAGACAACCAAGCACACTCACATTCACACCTACAGACAATTTAGAATCACCAATTAACCTCAACATGTTCTTGGACTGTGGGAGGAAGCCGGAGAACCCCGAGAGAACCCACGCTGCATGGGGAGAACATGCAAACTCCACACAGAAAGATCCCAGGCACCCTAACCTTTACACAAACTGGGGATCTTCTAGCTGCGAGGCAACAGTGCTAACCACCGAGCCACCTTGCTGCCCTCATTGTGACATCTTCAAATGAATTTACTGAATCTACCTATAACACAGCCACATTCATTCAATATGTAGCATTTGCTATGTCACCAGTGCCAGAGTGATGGCCCACAAAAAAAGGTGTACTACAAAAACACACTAATACCAATAGTTACTGCTGGCTCTCTGTGTTTATGTCAGAGTAGGTTGAACAATGAATGAGTTCCAGATCAAAATTCCAAAGAATGAAATTAGCAAACCACAAAGGCTGCAATTAAGGATATACCTAATAAAGCACCTCTGCCAGAGGGTATCAACTGTTGTGTGACTGGTTTTACAAATTCATGCTGTCCTCCTTATGTGCATAGTAAAGCTCCATCATGTGTTTTAACTCAGTTATGCAGTAATTACTAAACTGAAGCTTCACTTCCCTTCAATACTGAACTCGGCTTGGCCAGTCAGGCTGTTTCAGGACAAACAGTTGGTGTTTTCTGCACATCTTGCAGCTCAGTCAGGCGCTTCTCAACTGGATGACAGCAAATTTCCACAGGACGAAATGAGACTGAAGTATATTGATTAATTCTCAGCCTTTAATTGTGCAAACACTGTGTCTTCATCAGAGTCAAAAGAAACAACCCTGATTAAGACACAGTAGTGTTGAAATGTTAGTCTGTTTGCACAATTAAAGACTGATTAATCAGTGTCCTTCAATCCCCGTCTGATGAGGTAAACTTGGACTAGTTTAGTTTTAGTTAGCAAAGTAGTAGGTAAAATAGTAAGTGAAATGATTTTTTTTTTTTTCATCATTTGGAAAACAAATAAATGTTTTTGTTAGCTGCAGTCCTGTTGTTGCCACTACGTTGACCGCACTTGAGGAGAAATGATGAACAGTTCTTCTGTTCGCTCAGGAAAGGTAAATCCACTTTAAAGTGAAGCTCAGCTGGAGGTGATCCTAATTAGCTGCTTTGGTGAGCTGAGATGAGTACATGTGGAGACACTTTGTCTAGTTTGGCCTTTGCTCCACTTCACGAAGATTTTAAAATAATCATACAGGTTTTTGAGTGTCTCATGGCAGACCACACATCCTGTTGATTGTCCTCTACGCCAAAACATGTGTTTATCAGCAAAAACATGGGCTTTTTTCTGTCACTTTTAGCTACTGCCTCGCTTTCTTTGAACCCTCTAATTTGCTTTTTACTCGTTCCAGGTTTACTGAGCGGGAGAACTCCCCCCACCATTGATCTCCAGTCTCCAGAGAGCTGAGCCGGAGACATTAACTCACCTCTTCCTGAATCCAGGCACTGTAGCTGGGCGGCGTCATGGTCAACTGGATTAAGCTGGAGCACAGAAGGACCAGCAGCAGGATGGGCGTGATGTACTTCCACATGTAATAGTAGAAACGGTACGGTGTAAAGCCCAGCATGTCCTTCAGGTCTTCAAAGAATCTGAGAGAGTGAAAACAGAGTGAAGCAGCAGGAGGCGAGATCAGATGTTTGCGGTGAAGAATTCACAATAGTTTCAACATCGTAAACCTGGTGACTTTTGCCTTGATGGATTCATTTAAATAGTTTCATTCAAAAAAAAAGTACACAGACTCTGCTTCCAATAATAGACAATGTTAAGTTATGTAACAAATAAGTGCAGTTTATAACCCTTCAAAGACAGTCTGTGCAGTTATGTCTCCTCTTAAGAAAAATACAAATAGTTTAAGGGCTTAAATAGCCATTACATTTTTAGAATATGCATGAGTGGGGTATTTAATATTTTATGTGTTTAGTAAAACGTCAAACGAATACACTGATGGTGCTTACTTATCGATCCCGTAGAACCAAGCGATTGCCACGTTCTCCAGTATGACCACGATGAGCAGAGGCAGAGTAGCCGAGTAGTCGTCGAACATGGTCACAAAGTAGTTCCCTGAGCGCTGAACAAACAGGAGACCGATGGAGAAGGCCAACACACAGCATCCCACTGCAGGAGAGAGGCAGCCGCTCAGTTACTGCACATGTTTAACGTCTAAGTTTCATATCCATCAACGTAACGGCTGTGGAGGCGTTTTATGGCGTATTATTGTCATCGTATCCCAACTATGGTAAAGAGCGGAGGAAAGCTGAGCGTAAGTGGAGTACGTTTAAGTAGAACAGGACCCATTTAAACCATCTGAGTCAAACGACCAGCTGGATGGCCCACATCTGTTGGCTGTGGTGTGCAGCAGCCACTTACCCACAAGGACCATTAATCAAAGCTGGTGTGTTGCTTCTGCTGGTGGAGTTTTTCTGTAATCATTTCACCCTAAATACTTATTTTCATCTCTTCCACTCTCTGGGGAAATAGCTTAATTTTGGGGGACAACCATATTCCTTTATTTTTATTTTAGGTTTACTGAATGGCTTTAGTTTGTAGATATTTATGGGATCAAGTAGCTGCTATTTTTAAAAGCAGAAAAACACACTGCATAATGTTTGAACGAGTGTGTGTTATTTTTGTAGAAGTTTGTCCTCTTTCTAAAAGATACACTCCAGTATTTATCTGTCATGGTCGTGCTGGAGTGTCATTTCTTTGTTAATTTTCAAATATATAAATATAACATTAAAAGGAAAACCAGCCATTATTGGAGCAGTTGGACAATCTCTTCAGACATTGCTTCAGAGTCCACAGACATCCAGGGATTAAGCTAAACTAACCTCACCATTAAGCACACAAAAGGCCTGCATGGGAGTTTGTAATCCTCATCCACCCACTATTGCAACATTTCTTATTACTGCCTCCATGTATCCTGCTCAACATTTGCCTGGTGCTGCTCACGATCCCTTTAAAGAACTCAACGGCACAAAAAACTTTTTACAAGAATCGCTTCACGCAGTCATTTAAAAGCCCTGAGCCTTGCGGAAGTTGAAGTGGTGTTTCTAACCTGTAAGAAACTCTTTTCGGACTTTAAAAGTGTCTATCAGTGGAGTGAGGATGCCCTCGATGGTGCCGAACATGCTGCCGAGGCCGAGGTTAACCAGCATGAGGAAGAACATGACGGACCAGAAGGGCGAGGCTGGGAAGTGGGTCATTGCTTCTGTGAAGGCAATGAAGGCCAAGCCTGTGCCTTGGACTGCCTGTTGGGTGGAGAGAAGAAGAACGGGAGATTAAAACACAGCACAGCACCTTACAAGGTGAGTCCTAGGACTTTACTGGAGGTAGCCACATTTTAGAGACCTCTGAGGTTTATACTTCTAATTCCCTTATTTTGCAAGTATAATGAAGACTCAACACTTTCATCAGTTTCAGTCGTGCAGGAGGCAAAATCCATTTCTTTTTCCTGGATTTCTGAATCCTCCAAAGAGTGTTATATTTTGCAGCAATAGCAGCATAATATAATAACATTAAAATTAACATTAAATACAATGAGCTGTGTTTACGGTAATCCTTCCTTCATTTAAAGAGTAGTTCACGTTTTGGGAAGCGCAGTTATTTGTTTCTGCTACAGTTTTCATGCTTTAAATATAAAGCTACTGCCAGCAGGTGGTTAACTTTGCTTCCATTAGCAACAAGACTCCAGAAAATCACTGCATCTAGACACAACATCCCATAAAACTGTAATGACAGGTTGATTTTACACCTCAGTTTTTGTGTGATTTAAACAATTAAGTTATGACATGTTTGTTCTTGAGCTTAAGAGGTATATTTTGTGACCTTTGAACAAAAAAGAAAATAAGCATATTTCTTAAATACTGTAGTGTTTTAAATCAATATTTGGCCGACTGACTTTAATAGAGACTCCATTACATTTTTTAGTTGGTTTTTTTTGTACCTTATTGAGCTCGTCCTCAATGCTGCAGGATTCCAGTCCCAGCTTCTGGTAGTCATCCTCCTTCACCCCTTTGATGATCTCTATCATCAGATGGTAGTCTTCAGCACTGACCTGACTAACCTGAGTAAGGTTGATGTGGTGAGGAATAAGGCTTTGTTCAATGCCATTCCCCAATAACTCCACAATCTTGTTGGTGTTCCTAAAGAAAAGTAACAAAGTTACTAAATGACCAAAAATATCTAAGATTTATTCATGGATTTAAATATCATCTTTAAACCCCCTGGAAACATCATGTTCAGAGATTTACAAGTCAAATATTTTCAAAACCATATAACCTAACCAAATCTGATCCTTTTTATTATCAGTTGTTCAGATTATTTTTACTAGAAAATGGTGAAAAACACTCATAACACCCAAGAGTTTATTTTCTGACAACCTATCAATAATTGTAGCTGTAAACTACAGATCTACTTTGCTTTTTAAAAAGCTACATTCACCATTTGACTTCAACTCCTACATCAGCTCTTTACTGCTCACAGTCTACAAGAAGCTAAACATGAGAAGAAGCTTTTACTCACAGAGCGACACACTTGCTGTTCATGATGTTGGCTTTGAAGCCGAGCACAGCAAACACCACCAGGGTGGCCAGCACGGAGGTGAAGAAATTGATAAAAGACACCAAGACGGCATCGAAGTGGCAGTTGTTGTCGCGCTTGTTGTAGCTGGAAAAGGCGATGACGCCACCAAAGCCCAGACCCAGAGCAAAGAAGACCTGCGTGGCTGCCTCCCGCCACACCTTGGCTTCCAGCATGATCTCCAGCTGAAAACAGAACACAGATGGGTTTGGTTCAGCTCGATAACACTGAGCACCATCAAGATATATGTGTTGCATTTTATTTTAGAATCATTTCTTTAAAGTAAGATCCTGAATATAACACATGACCAAACAAAAACCTCAAGTCAAGACTGAGGGGGGGTTTGTTTGTTTTATCTTCGTCCTGTCCTTTCATATCATTTTAAGCGGAATATTTTTAGGTTTTAGATTCTTGGACAAAAAAAGGACAACGATATTTTGCCAATGATATAAATAACTGGCAATTTCATTTATGATGTGTTTTAGAGGCTTTGTATACTTTATTAAACTCAAGTCTGTGTGTTTTCTCTGCTTGTCCTGGTGAAGACTTAAAACTAAAAGTTAAAAGATTAGAAGTATGCTGCTTTAAAATGCAAATCATTTAGAAATACATTTTTAAATGAATTGTTTTTACGAACCAATTATGTGTTGTCAGAATTAGCATGTAAACATGCAGTTTTGAGGGATTTTGCTGTCTCTCAGTGCACCATCTTGACAGCTTCCATGTGGGTATTTGTTATTACAAAAGTCTTTAAGTGTTCCACGCACAAAGCCTGGCGCTCTTGCAGCGGGACTTTGAAGTCTGCAGGTACATGGACGGTGGTGACAGAAAGTGCCGTTTTGAAGTTGTGAGCCGACAAGACAGAGCAGACACACAAGCCAGACACGCTCTGCTGTGCACGAGTGTCCTTGCTGGGCTGCTTACATAAAGACTCGGTAGCTCCTGTTTCCATGGTGACATGATTCTGCGGCCCGAGGTGCCATTGGCCAGTTGCTGCCGAGTAGTCAGCCTATTACGGCTCATATTTAGCCTTTTGAGTTCAGATGCAGTTTACTTTAACAGTGATCTCAACAGGGAATAAACAGGAGATGCAATTATAGTATTTCTGCATTTCTAACATGCTGATTGCTCCAGAGGTGGAAAAAAGAGTCAGACTATTTACTTTACAAGTAAAGATGTATTTGCAGAAAAATGCAAGTACTCATTGTACAGAACAACCTTGTTCAGCGTGGCATAGTTATATAACTACAATATTAGACTAATATTAATATGAATTCATTCATATGCGTTGTCATTGCTGGCAAAAATAGCCACTTTATTTTTACTGTTAATGAGAATATTGGTTTTGTGAATAAAAGTAACTTGTCAATAAAGCTATGGGAAGAATGTAATGGCACAAAATACCTTTGTTTAAGAAACAAAACACTTGGCGTATTTCCTTGCTGGATTCTTCAGCATGGTTGCTCTAAATCTGTGCCCAAATAGTTTAGAAGGGCGTCAAGCGTGCTTTACCTTGGGTGTGAACATGTGTCGGATCCCGTCCACGGAACCCTTCAGGAGCAGAGCCCGAACCAAGAAGCAAATCAGCACAACATATGGGAACAGAGAGCTGAAGTACATCACCTGCAAGCAAACCAAACCAAAAAAACACAAAAACTTCAGTTCCTGTTAGCTTGACAGGCGTCAGAGTGTGTGCGTCTTTGGAAACCGTAAAAATAAATGCAGTGAGATCTCACTGCACCATGTGACAGGAAGATCAAAATGTGCAGCAGCAACACTGAAACTTGATCAGTTCGATATTCAAATGTGCACTTTGTTTGAAGTAGGTGACAAGTGTCTTGTCAAGGGTTTCAGTTCGCAGCAGTGAGATGTATTCAAGACATGTTTTCATTCATTTTTGTGTCCGTGGCATTTATAGTAACGTTTAAAGTCCCAGGCCAGACCTGGTAGCTGCTGGGCCTGTGTGAGGGCTGAGCCTTTATCACGCTAATCAGAGGGTGGGCCTCTTGTCTTTTTCTTTCTCCCCCCAGCACTACACATCGTTAACTGGAGGCCCTTTCTGTAAAGACGAGCTGGCACTTAAAGATTGAGAGCGGGACTGAAGATCTGAGTCAGTGCAACACGTGGGTTTACAGGGCTGACTGTAGGGTGTGGGTGCAGACGCTGGGAGATGCTTTGGGGTTGAGTCATAAGAACAGTAACCGATTCAGAGACAGTGAGCCTCCTGCCTGGTGGTCCATATGAAAGAAACTCAAAGCAGAATCAAAAATTAAACATGCTCGACTATACTTTCATAATAAATCAAACTGGGATCCTGTAACTGGTAAGTAGTGACCACAGAGTTGTTCCTGTTTTTCATTACAAAGGAAATATCACCACTTTCAAATATCACATTTTCAAAGAACTGGAAGTAAAATAAAGCCTAAACGATCATTTAGAAATTAATTTATACATTAAGTTTAGGATTTTTTTATGTGATGATCCCTAAACATAAAGTTAACTGTGATAACTGGAGCCAGCTTCTTCACATAGCTTTGTACTTTTAAGCCTTTGCAGCACTGTGCTCTTGTTTAGGAACTGAGTTGTAGCCTTGGCACAAAGTACAAAGCCAAACAGACTGCATATCTGCTGCTTTGTAACCTCAGTCTTATGTTCTACCAAGAAGGGACCTTTACTGTGAAAGATTATGTGTGGTGGCAGAAAGCCAGAGCTTCTTGCAAAGGTCACGTTCTGGGAACAGCACTGTTATCTTTGTATACTCATACAGAAGTTAGGTTTTTCCTCTGACCACAGACAGACATGTCCGATTTCTCATACACGTGTTAGTTGTCTTGTCAGTGTTTATAACATTACATCATTTATGATTCTGTACAATGGCACAACAAAACAAAAGCAAAAATGAGTAAATAAAGTTCACCATATTTTAACAAAATGCAAAGTCTGCAACACATCATAAGCTAAAATGCCACCCCATCCCCTCCTTTATTTGCCACACTCTTGACAATCTAGCCAAGCCAAAAGAGCGCGTATAACCATGGCAACCAAATGGTCTGATCCCTTTTCACGCCCACCCACACACACACACGGGACAGAAATGCAGATCGCAGTAGGGATATTCCTTGGAAAGGGCTTTTGTGTGAACACGGGTGGAGAGGGCATTAATATTCTTTTATATCACACAGCGCCGATTAAACTTCAAAGACACTTGGTGCGGGCCCTTTCCAGGGAAAGTTAATGCCCAGCTCTACTGTGGCCAACTCAAAAGGGGCCATCTAGACACACCAGGTAGTCAAAAGACAACCATCTGGCTCAAACTGTACAAGTAATTGGCAGCTTGGGTGGTTTCTGATTAGCTTACAAAAATAATGGGTGGTAAAATTATTGTTTCACTCGTTCATTGTCTTTCTGAAGACAGTGGAAGGACAGGAAGACCTTATAAAGAACCTGGCACTCTTGATGTACTGACTGTGGTTATAAGGGACATTTCATGCCAGGTGGCAGGGTGTGGCAGACAGGCAAAAACAGAGCAGCGCCGCAAATCACCATGGCAAGGACCAAGATTAAAGCACCTCTGTCGTAGAAGGTATCCATCTTGTTTTGTCTGTGGCTGCTGTGGTGAACGTGTAGCCAAGCAAACAGTAGACAGCTGTGAGGATAAGACTTGCGCTAAGAACAATGTGTGGATCAAAGGTGGGAAAATTCATTTAGCTGGCTGTGGCCACATCTCTCACACCGTCTCAAGGAACCGTAGTTACAATCTGATGGTGCACATTATCCTGAGACGTACTGCAATGATGAAACTCAGTAGTTGCCACCTAAAATGTTGAGCCCAAGTTAAGTAGACCATAGTCTTATGCTGTAGGCCACACTTATATGAATATTTTTCTAGAGGAGTAACTTCCCCATCCCTTTAAAAAAGTAATACTGACCTCACAACCATTGTTTTAGAATAGAATAGAATAGAATAGAATAGAACTTTATTGATCCCTTTGGTGGAAACCTCAGGGAAATTGCTGAATTTACAAGATATTTCTGTACACATGAGAACACCAAAATGACAAATACCAGAGAAGACTGTCATTTCATCGTTTCTGCACGCTTTAACCATCTGAACCCCAAAACCCACCGGCAGGTTTGAAAAGCATGATGCCTTAACAAAATATTAAAATGACACATTTTACTATAGCCAAAAACTGTAAAAACAGAGAGAATCGTGAACTGTCCAGCGCTCCTTGATCTACTCATCTGAAATGTGTCCTAATCAAAATCACTTTATTCTGCATGTCTTGTTTAAAAAATGTTGTCAAAAATAAACCATTTGCTCAAAAAAAAAAACCCCAAAAAAACAAACAAACAAAAAAACCCAGAAACGCTTCTTGGTATCAGCATGAAGCCATTATTGACTCATCTGTGATGTGACCAAAATTCAAGGACTTTTTGGCTGAACTGGGTTGAAGTGCAGGCTGTGGTTACACAGAGGAGACACAAATGGAAGCAAATTAAAAATGGAAGGTTTTCCAGTATTAGTAACATATGTGGGCATTTGGAAAAATGTTACACGCGTCGATTCCATTTTTAATTTGATTTTTGTAAAATAACTAATCAAATAAATTACACTTCATTTTTTTCTTTATTTGTGATTTATAGCTTTACATATTTGTAAATGGTTTTTGGCCTGCAGGGGGACAGGAAACATCAAACCAAGCTGGCAGATTTGCAGCCACGACATTGAACTGACTTACAAAGCTGCTATAGCGAACAGTACGTTAGCAAACAACTGCCAACCACTAGCTAGTTGCTAACTTTGTGTATTGGGGTTTGTCAAACATTTTTTGTTGCCTACAAAAACTGAGAAATGCAGCTGAGATTGAACCACACAACAAATGTGCTGTAAAACCAAAATAATGAGCAAGGAAAGACTAAAAGATCCAAATGGGCTGCAGGGCGCTCGCTGAGTTAAGTTCAGTCAACCTTATGAGTCAGCTTATAAAATTCTGAGAGATCTTACTCTAATGCAGACACAAAAAGGGAAATCTACTGTATTAATTTTGACCACACGCTTTGTTGCAACCTGATCCATGCCTAACATAATGTCAAAATTAAATAACTTCCACATCAAAGCTTATTCTTGGAAGATTATAAAGTACGGCCACTTTTCCAATTAGCACTGGCTTGACTCTGACCTCCAAAGCGCACCGGCTAATGCTTGTCATATGATATGAGAAAGTATGGAGTGATAATGATAACCTGTAAAAAGAGAGGAGGAGCGCAGTGAGTTTGCAAGCAAATGACAACCTTTAGCCAGTGGGCTAATCCTTCCGGATGTTAGTCACGCTACTGTCAGCTTTGTTACACTAAGCTAAAGTAAGCTGCACAATCCCACACAAGATCACATGAGCTCTCAGAATCATATCTGAGACTGTATCATTAGAAAAATTTGTCAAGTTACATTATAGTGGTCACTTAGCAGTGCCTTTAGACCCAGCTAAAGTGAGCTAATTATGTGTGAGAAGATTTTCCAAAACACTTGGCGAGAAAAGACCTTTTGTTTCAGTTACTATTGTTTTTTTTGTTTTTTTTCCTGGGTACAAGTGTTATATTTGAGTAGGTATCTAGGCCAAGCTGCCAGCATTGCAGGGCAGCTGTAGTAAGCAGTTTTCCTTTGTTCTCTTGCTCTCACAAACCATCTCCTCTTCTGCTTATTCTCCTACTTGTTAAAATATCGTCTCTTGTTATTTTAACTATTTGAAAGTGAGGCAAAAGGAAACTCTACTTACCTTCCCAGAAGACTGGATGCCCTTGATCATGGCGAGGCAAACCATGGACCAGGCAGCCAGCAGGCACAACGTCATCTTCCAGTTGAGTCCTCCACCCTCAGAGATGCTGTCAGAGATGTCCAGGGCCTGACGGTACCAGTAGTAGGTGGTAGCCGAGCTCTTCTCACACTCTGGCACCACATCTATGGACAAAACTATAGCTGTCATATACCTCCTTTTAGGATTACCAGTGGGTTACTGAACAAACACCATAAAAGCTTGTACATTTGACTGCCATTAAATTGGTCGCTGAATGTGATGAGCGACTGGATCTTACATGTACTGGTCTTGTTCTTGACAAGAGGACACTCATGCCATGGCAGAGGCTGCTGGAAGGACTGGGAGAAGTAGAAGAGACTCCAGCTAATGATGACATTGTAGTAGAGGGCCACAAAGAAGCACACCTATAGGCAAGAGAGCCAAGTTTACTTCAGGTATACCAAACCAAAAGCAACACAGGGATGTTTCCTTCAAACAATATACACCAAGGAGCCACAATATTAAAACCCCTGACAGGCTAAGTGAGTAACATTGCTCATGTCGTTACAATGCAATCTTCTGCTATGAAACCTTGGGTCCTAGCAGTAATGTGGATGTTTCTTTGACATGTAGCCCCCACATAAATATTGCTGCAGACACACTTCCCCTGACAACTTTAATCCCAGATATCAGTGGCCTCCGTCATCAGGGTAAAGTGACGACCACAAAACTTTTCAGGAATGACTTGAGGAACACGACACAGAGCTCAATGTTATGACACGTCCTCTGAACTCCCCTGGTCCCAATCCGATAAAACATCTGCGTTACACACCACAACTAGCCCAATCTATGGAGGCTCCACCCTACAACTCACAGAACCCAAAGGATCCACGAGAACGTCCCAGTGCCAGACACCGCAATACGCTACAGATCACCCCACCACGATGCATTTCAGGTTACAAAATGGTTTTATTAGGTTTTAATATACACTATTTCTTGCAAAACTAATCGTTTGATGTAATAAACCATTTTTAAAAAATGTAATATTGCCTAATTTACTTGTGCTAATCATTAGTGTTGCTTCTATGCCATTCATTAATGTTAGCGTCATGATCATTCTTTTTTTTTTTTTTTTTTTCAATCGCGATTTTATCCAGTTTTCACTTTATGGATGCAGAACCAAACTGTTGAGACCCCAGTGTCAGACTCACCACACAGCTGGCAAAACCGATGCCCCCCAGCCGAGGGCTGATGTAGTTCCACACCCCAATGCTGCCCCTGCGGATCCTTTGTCCCACTGCAAGCTCCAAGAAGAACAGCGGGATGCCGATCAGTATAAGCAGGATGAGATAGGGCACCAGGTACGCTCCTGCCAGTCAAAACAATACAAACAGCAAGTCAGTTGAAAGACACGCAACAAAAGGAAACTGTGTCATCAGACACATGTGCGGCAGCAACATTTATTTCCTGATAGCAGCGCAGAAGCACATGGCCAGAAAACACACATCTGCTTTTTTTAAATCACTTTATCTGCCATGTGCGTTGTACAAACTCACATCACAGATACGGCCGCCTTCTTAACTTTAACTATACCTCTACTTAATATCTCCCTGATGGTGACACATTGACCTAAAGAGCACATAAAAACACACAGCAGCCGTTTTACCAGAGACACACACCCAAATTACTATACACACATCTGCTGCGTTTGTGTGTCTCTACCTAATATGTCTCCTATGGTGTGTGGTGCAATGAAACAATTATTCTGGAAACCAGGAAAGATAGTGAAGTCTAAAATTACCTAAATTACAGTGGGATTACTTTGGGCACATCACAAACACAGCATTCCTTTCTAGAATTAAGGTTTCAGGGTGAATAACTAACATTAAGACTGGCTGTAATAGTGTGGTACAATAAAATACGCGTGGGGGCACATCTCTTGTGACAGTCAGGGTACTTGTGAGCAGTGAGACTACCAGGCACATGATGGTTTGAAGAGAACCTAAACCTCTTTGTTTGCAAGAAAAGGCCAGAGGTTAAATGTGTTCTGTGGCACCACATTTTTAAAATAATGTGTATTTTCTTTTCCTTTTATATAATTGGAAATACAAGAGATATACTGTACGGGGAAGTGGTTTTTTTTGTTTGTTTTTTTTGTTTTTTGTTTTTTTGCTCGTGAAATGAAAGTTCCTGTGTGCACACTGAAGGTTTCAGGACCCTCACCATTGCATCATTTTAAAACTGTGTGAAAAAAACAGCCAGTCCTTTCCTAACAACACACTTCTGAAGTGTTATCACCTCAGTGACAAAGATTACCTTGGAAAAATCCCCTTTTGTGACATTCTCTTACCTCAAAGTTAAACCACAACACCAAGTGTGAACACTGGTGGATCGACATACTGTAAAGCTTGCTATGAGTCATTAATGACAACGTCAAAACTTCCGCCATGACTGTATTGTTTGTACAGGTAGTTTTTATCCCTGTTTCAACAGTTTATTGTTTCATCTGGCAGGGCGTTCATTCAGATCCTTTCCTGAGTCCTGCTGTCCCTCCCAGGTTTAGTCAAGATAGGAGTGGTCACACACAGGAAATTAATGTGTGTGTGCGCCTCTCTATCTGTTGTTTTAAGCCCGTGTGTTTGTGTATGTACAATATACTTACTGGTTTCTAATATTAAAACATCTAATTCTGGTTCACTGAGTACACAATTCGTTCTGGGAAGAGGCTTTGACATCAGTCAGCATCAAACCCTCCTCTGCTCTCCATTGTCTTTTAAAATCTTCAACAGTCTCCCTTGGACATCTAAATACTTTGATGGCACTTTGAAAACGCTAACAGCCTGATAAGAGCGCATTTCATTCTTGTCTTACTCCCTCCTTAAAATAGGTTCCCACTCTTCTTCAATTCCCTCCCGTACATGAAGGTGAGAGATCTGGTTTATCCAGTCTACATTTTAACCAGATGCCAGTCATTGCAGTGTGTTTGGCAGCCCTTTATGTACGCTGATAAAGGGCGTGGATGTTTTGAATGCATGTAGTATGAGCAACGAGAAATGGTTCACCATCTATCGACCTTAAAAATGTTGTCAATTTATAACTGAATGGAGGGTAAATGAAGTGAAAAGTGAAACAAAGGCTGATGGCCGCATATTCATGACACGCTCTTCAATTGAGTTTCTGTTTTTGAAAAAAAAAATCCCACAGCAGGTTTGGGCTTGAAAGCGACACTGGGAAGTTCCAAACGACTGCTTGGATATTGATAAATTACACACTGTCATTGAACCTCTCAGTTGTGGGGGGGTAAAAATGAAAATCGCTAATGGTGTAATTGATGTTTATTTTTGCCCTAAGGTAACACCAGAGCAAACTTTTTAATTAACCACACAAACTTTAAATTCGGCAACAAAGAGACCATTGGGTCACTGAAGTCAGAAATACAGGATTAAAGAAGACAATAAGTCTGTTAAATCTCATGTAGCAACTAAACAAGGCAGTTCTTTGAGCTAAATGCTAATGCCATTACATTAACATGTTTGCAACAAAAAAGCTAACAAGCTAATGTTTGGTATAGTGTGTACCATCTTTGTTCAGCAAGTCAACATGCTAACTAGCATAGCAACACAAAATTGCATCGTCTTTAATACAGTCTCCTGAACCAACAATGTCTAAATGTAGTGCCAGATTTCATTGCAATCCATCTCTTAGTGTCTACAGACAAGACACTCAAAATGTCAACCTTGTGAAACAGTGTGATTAGAAAAAGGCCGGAAATATCGTGGTTAGGCCTCGATATGCTTCAACTTGTAATACTTTTTATGATTAATTGACTATTTTGGTCATTGAACACTCAGGATAGAACAGAAACCTCTGTGTTTGCAGCAAAACCACAAAAGAAAACTGTACGAATGTCCACGTGTATGAACATGGGGCATGACACATACCGTTTGTTTCTGGTGTGGGAGTATAAATGTCAAAGAAAAAACGTGCACATGCATGTTTGTGTAGCTATTGTGCTCGGACATTCATTGACATAAAGCATTTATTTGATACTTACTGTTCAGTTAAACATAATCCCTCAACCAAGTCTGAAACTTTAAACAGACCTTTGAAGGTGCGTCAGAAAGTCAGAACTGGCCTAACCGTCCTCACGAACAGGGAAGGTCTAAAACTAAACTGGTCCTCAGAAAGATAGGCACTCAAACACACACACACACACACACACACACACACACACACACACACACACACACACACACACACACACACAAACACACCTGCTCCAGCCACAGATCTGCCATTTTAATCTAATTACAGTTGAACACAACAGGGTGACCAGAGCTGTTTAAAACTGACCTGAAAACATGACAGGGTCTGCAGAGAGGTTGTGGAGTCCCCTGCACTTGCGCGCACACACGCACGCACGCACACACACATACACACACACACGATCAAACATGTACATGATCTTATGTTAATTATGTACACAAACACACTTGTAAGATCATGTTGCACAGCATGGGTAGACACACACAGAGCTGGCCTTCCCCACAGTCTTTTCAGACTCTACTGCACGAAGTTGCCCACCCTGTGATCACACCTCACATCTCCCCACAGAGCACCCACCACCCACTGACCACATCACTACCCCCACCTTCCTGCCACTTTTAGCCCGAAAAAAGGACTTCATAGTGAACTTTTCCTTTCAATACACCAATTTGTTTGACTTTTGCCCGGGGCTTTATTACTGTGCTCATAACAGCATCTGCAACAATCCTAATGTGTTGTCCAATTTTCCCAAGATTTCATCCAATTTTGTGTGTGCCACCAACCAGGAATAAAAACATCATAAGAACATGTAGTGTAATATATGAACAAATATGGCCAGTTACAAATTTACTACAAACCATTGCGTGATTAAAAATCTGGATCACAATGCAAATATTTCACAGTACCAATGCAAGTCATAATAATATAGCACATAAAATAATCAAATTAATATCTTTACAATGATTGTCTCCTGTTGTTACACTTTACAACGGACTAAACTTCAGACTAATATGGAAAACTTTTATTAACTCGGGCAGTTAAAAATGATTTATTAATATAATATGCTTATATTGTCTTCATATATCACTTAAAGATAAATTATATTGTTACAGCCTAAGTCTACCACAAGTAATTTCCCCTTGGGGATCACTTAAGTATTCTGATTCTGATACCATGCATATTCCTTCACCTGTGATTCCTACACTGATATTTTGGGGACTTTTTCCCTTGTGTTTATAAGAGACTGTCGGGTCTGCCATTGAAGCGCTGCATATGATGATAAACTTAAGGGCTTGTCTGGCCGACCTGTCTGAGACAGTTGTATTTAATCAGCTTTCTTGAGGCAGTCGGTGGCTTTACATAATCTCCAGGTGGGCAGTGCAACACCCTATCACCTTCCCAGGGTTAGGGAACAACAACACTGAGGGTTGAATCAGGTAGCGCAGACGGCATTATGGGAAAAGACTGGAGCAGGTGTAAATGTGGTTATTATAAGCCTGTAACTAAGAGCACTGGAGCTGCTCACAGAATGATTTCCTGTTCGGTGCTATTACATCATGTTTTTAGTTTTCTCTGTCATATGTTTTCGAAATGACTGACACATGGATCCAGGCAGTCACGCATGTCGGTCCTGAAGGTCGCTGAGCAGTCTCGTTTTGACAGACAAGTGCTAAATAGGAAGGAAGCTGTTTACCCGTCATGTATCTCTCTGCAGGTGTTGATTCTACATGCATTTTAAGACTAGTCATGAAGATAGTTTTTAGTGTCCAATTGGGACTTTTTGAGGAGCCTATCAGCTGTTTTTTACAGCAGTATTTCTTAGCATAGCACACTTGTTTGACACAGGAATAAACAATGCGTATCTTTGAGAAATTCTGCAGTGCTGACTTTAACACTTTGTCAACAAACACCTTCATATTGAATAGATGCTGATATGGGACCCTGCACCCACATTGTAAACGCAGTGTCATAATAAAAGCTGTATGATAGTTTCTTGCAGTTGGCGCCTACAAGTCATTCTGAAACACCCTCACAAAGACAAAACCCCAAAAAAGGAAGCTGAAACTTGTGGTTTCTCTGAAAGGAGAACCTATTCCAGGCACATCACTGTCTTGTTCATATGCATAAAAAAAAAAACTGATGCAATCTATACTGCCATACAAGCGTCCCACATGAATGGATTCTTTATCCCTTCTTTGTCTTCTGTCATAACACATGCAGCCCACAGATGTGTCTGGACTTAGATTGCTACACTCTCAAAAACGAGAAGAGCGGCCGTCAGGTTTTTTTTATTGTTTCATCTATTTAAAACCTGATGCAGTCTTTGTAGTTTTTTGATACTCGTGTCATATGATGACATTTTGCACTCGGTAGACAACTGCCTGCAATGATGCTTGCAGGTTCATTCTAATGTCACTGATCTAATGTTATTTGAATCTACACTCTACCTACGCTCAAGTTAAATCCTATTTTCATTGTTTCAGTGGCAGGTACAGGTAATGAAACTGTGCTCATCAAGTTTATTTTTAGGATCTCATTGGTTAAGAAGGGAACTTGACCGAAATAGCCACTATAGTTTTCATACAAACTTCCTGGCATTTAACTGTATAACTTGCTCGTCTTGCTGGAGCTGTATGCGCATAGTTTTTACATGCAGTAAGAAATAATTACAGATAACTCAGTGGCACTTACTTTCAGTTTTAGTCCTAATAGTACCTTTGAGTTAGAAGCTGTGTCATCATATTGCCCTGCTAGACTTCTTGTTGCATTTTCACATGTTATAATAGCTGAATGGCTTATTGTGCAAGTTGTTAACTAAAACTATGAAAATAAGGCCCTTATGATGTAGTAAACCAAAATAAAGTCATACACACACAGTTGAATCATAGTGATGTCAAATTGTGAAGAAACAAGGCTATGTGAAAGTTTTTTCTAATTCATACATTGCTCACCCTTACTGTGTATATAGGTACCAGCTGAAACTGTAAATGAGGCCTGCTGCTAGTGACTCACCCCCTCCGTTCTTCTGACACAGATAGGGAAACCTCCAGACGTTGCCCAGGCCTACAGAGAAGCCAACCTGGGCCAGGATGTACTGGAGCTTGCTGTTCCAGGCCGGGCGTTCCTCCTCCTCGCCGTCAGAGCCCCCTTCCTCCACATCGCACTCTTTCCCTTCCCCTTCATGGTTGTTGACGATCAGCGAGGTCTTCTTGAAGGAATCGTCGCAGGCGTCCTCGTTGGAAAGCAGGTCTCTGACAGACTCTGTGACATCGTCGTCAAGCTCTCTCTTGACGGCCTTGCTGTTTTTGGGCATTTGATAAAGAGAACAAGGGCGAGGGGTGGAATGTCTTTTAGATCGGCGGGCTGGAAGGGCAGGGCCGGGGTCTGGGAAAAGTCACAGTTTTTTAAAAAGAGTTCGAAGAGTGTTTGGGTTCAATGGCCCTTTTGGTTTGAGACAGTTTGTAGAGGTTGAGTGATCAGGAAGTGGTTTATTTCTTCATTATCACCAAATATCTGTGTGGCAGAAGAAAAAAAAAACGCAGCAGTAAATTATGAGACAACAATAGAGAAACATTTGGTAGTTTGCAACCAGGAGTGTAGACAGTTTAGTTTCACATGTCTAGTTTCAGCTTCTAATTTCCTGCATAAATTGCTATCTGACTGCTTTTACTCTGAAATTCATTCGCACAGCCTAAGCGTACTGACTATGATAGCAAATGATGACAAGAAAGAACTTTTTTGAAACTCTAAACCTGTACACATTTGTAATTTAACTGAACAACCTAAACAGTAAAGCAGTTCTGTCTAATTTTCTTTAGTTTTAGATAAATCATATATTTCAGTCTACCTTCTTACATCGTTTCAAAGTAAATTGTTTTATCTGAAGGGAGTTATCTCTCACATGGAAATCACATGGCAGGCGGGGACAGAAAAAAAGAAAAATCGATGAATGGGGATCATTTTATTCTAAGTCATTGTTCTGGAGGGGAAAAAAGCCCTGGGAGCATTAGCCTGGCTGTGCATGGTGACTGGGACAGGGACAAGTCGAGGTATGAAGACTATCACGTTTCCAGCCTCTATGAATAATTGAAGGGACAAAGGAATTTGCATACAAACCCAAACACTACCCCAGCTCCCATGGATCGGGGAAGCCCTCAAATATGAAAGCATTACACTTCTAAAAAAAAATGTACATTTTTCTGTAATAGACGCGATGTGATTTATTTACATGCTGTATGAAATCCACTACCGGTAGGATTGCGAAAAGATTCCAGGGTGTGGGCACGCCAGCCACTCAAAGGCGGGTTAAGGTGCGCAGCATCCCTTTGATCACATTTGAGCGTCTTTGGTTTTTGCATTTTCATCCTTCACCAAAACGCATCAAAATAACAATAATTTCTCGGAATAAACGCGACGACAAAACAAACCCCCAGCACGCCTCCCTCCCGCCTTTCACCGAGCAGCGGATTAAGTGATTAATAGATTTCTTTTACCGCTTCCAGATTAGCCTGGTTTGTACGAGGCAAAGGCCGCCGTTTCATAATCCAGTGAACGCAGCACAGCAGCCCGAAGGAGCGACGATGCTGAGTAACCTTCACCGCAGTTGATACGGACAGAAGCTGCGATGTACAAGTGATGGCAATGCAGTTAATGTAAGAAAAATGAAGGAATGACTGAGCATGAGTTAACACACAAAAGGCTTCTCAATTTTCTTTGCTTTTTTTTTTTCTTTTTGTCTGCACATGACTCAGGAATGATGAGTGGTAAAAGGGGGCCGTTTTGGTTTCCAATGACCAAACTGCGGATGGAGCAATGGAATAAAATAAGAATAAATAAAAATAACCCAACAAGTCACACCGAGACCATGTGGCTGGTGGTTCTTAGCCAGGCACAATTTGTTCCCCCAGGAGCCAGGCGCATAAATTACCGTCCTTCCTCCCTCCCGCTCAGTCTTCATGTCATCCATGTGCGGTGTTTCATCATTCTCTGGCCACATCCTGCGCACTGGTACCTTATTCCACCCTCCAAGACACGCGCGCGCGCGCGCGCGCACACACACATCACGCCCATCACAAGCCAAGCTAAGCATTAGTGGAGATACTGAAGAGGACACTCACCTGTGCGTACTGACAGTTTTCTGAAACGTCTCAAGGAATGAAATTGTGAGAGGACATGCACGGAGACATCATCACTCGTTCCAAGCTGACCGGTGTGTGCCGCTCCAGACTCCTGCCTCCGACTCCTCTAATCATGGTCACAAGTCTCGCTACTCCTGGAGGGGTTCTCCGCCTCCAACGCGCACATGCCAGTCTGTTATCCACTCTTTATTTATGAAACCCTTCATCGAATATCGATTTTAAAGTTTACTTATGTGGGGTTACACGTTATGCGTGTTTACAGTTTCGAGATATACTCAAAAATCTGAATTTCTTTGCTCCTGAAACCCCTGCTTTTGCTACTTGGTACGCTCCACTACGATGGTTCCAACAAGGAAAGGGGCTGGCTTAGACATGAGCTGCAATGTGCCTCTGTTTATAAACGGCCGTGTCCTTATTGGATGTCTAATTATTTAGATGACATACCGATGTATATTCTCACCATTAAAAGAAAAAGAATACAAAGTGTATTTGGTGATTTTACATGTACAAAAAAACCCCGAGGTTTTTGGCTGAAGGTCGACATTTTGCGCGTCATCTCAAGCTTCCTGGGTGCCTCGATGGAAGTGTTAACACTGGCTGGACAATACGAGCTGAATCAGGAGGGAAAACACGAAATATTCCTGTATGCAAAGGCCAATTTATTTATTTTAATCATAGTTAATTAACGCCATCATATATGTAAATTAAAACTAAATTAATTAAATATGATCTGTAAATAGGTTGCTCCATTTAATTAAAGAACTCTATTGTGCCCTAAAATGTTCATTTCAAGCTGTGCCTTCTACATTCCCACAGCCTAGAGACAAGACACCTTCCTTGATCCGATTTTGATAATAGAAGAATATTTCTTACATCCCACTAAAGTGTTATGGTGTAATGTTTTGTCTTTTTATTTGCTCTTTTTAGATGTATTTACAGTGCAGATTGTACTAAAGGGCAGTTACACATTTGTTGCCCCTCAGACTCAGTGCTATAGCACATTGACTTTGAAATACCACAATATTTGAAGTGTCAGGTAATAGGTTTGCATCATTACAGAAAGAGCAGTGTTAGATGTGGCTGCTTTAATACACAGTGCCTAAAGTTTAAGGGGTCAAAAGCCAAACAAAATGTTCTTATTTGATACTGAGCAGAAAATTATTCGCAGTAAATGGCTTCTCGAAATCTTTGACACATCTGCAGATGCTCTGAATCTTGTCATCTACCATCTCTTGCGTGTTTTCTGCTCTTTCTGCCTTCAGTGTGTGACCAAGTGGAATTCAGTTCTATCAGACTGAGATCAGGTGTCCTCAGTCATTTGAGGATTTTCCACCTCTTCACCCTGAAAATCCATTTGGTTGCTTGGGTTGTATGTTTAATATCACTGTCCTGCTGAATCATAAAATATAATCCAAACAGTTTTGGTGCATTCATCTGAATGTGAGCTCACAGACAGTTCCCGTATACCTCTGAGTTCATCCTGCTGCTTTTGTCAGCAGTGATCAATAAATGTCAGTGTGCCAGGTCCATCGGCAGACATGTCCAGACAAAACAGAAGCCCCACCGCGTTTGACACATGAGAAGGTTCCTTGAGCCGCTCTTCTTTCCCCCTCATGCTTTCCCTTTTTTATCATCTTCATAGGGTTTGATTTGTGTTTTTTCCTAAACACTGGTTTCTTTAGTAGGCTGCGTTGTGTCTTAGAGGTTTGCATCTTGTGATATTTGAAGGTCATGAAGAATCATGCATGCTACGTCCCAAAGAGTATCTTTGAATCTCTGTGCAATTGAAAGAGTTTTCTCCTCTACAAAGACTGTTTTTTGGGGTTTTTTTTTCTTTTTTCTTTTGGGTACCTACATTTTTACAATGTACCCCGACTCTGTTTCTGTACCACAAACTGGACCATCGCTGTTCTTACAATTACAATGTGAAAAGATTACTACCAATTAAACTGGGCAAATCTATGATTAAATGAAGGCAGTTGAAAATGTGATCAAGGCACAATGTTCTCTCATCCACCTCCTCACCACATTGCAGCTTTCACTGTCAGATCTCTATTGCATCACTCATTCCTTCTGTAATTGAAAACTGTCTAAATTTTACTCTTTGTGCACATGCAGGGAGAGCATGTACTCCCATTGTATGTCCATTTCATCAAAACTGAAACCTGCTGCTGATCAGCTTCATTGTTCATTTCTGGCATTGAAGTCACAATGTTTGGCTCAATGGGTTTGTTTGCTTGTTGAATTATATTTAATCTTGGTTTTGAAATACTTAAGGACAAGAGTATATTGTGTCTCTATAACAAGACGCAGGATTATGAAGCAGCTTGTATCTCCATAGAATGTTATTGCTTGCCAGCAATAACTCAATACTGGTGTAAAACCAGGCAACAATATCACATGGGACCTATCTATGATGGAAAAACTGATGTTCTCCCTGACAAATGTGTGCGACACGTTTGCGAAAAATATGTGAAAACTGTATATTAAAAACAGAATACGAAACATATATCCCATTTTTCCCCCTTTGGTTTGTTGATTGGCTGCAAGGTGCCACAGTTGGTAGCACTGTTGCCTCGCAGCAAGAAGGTCACCGGTTCGCATCCCAGTGGGGGCATCGGGATCTTTATGTGTGAGTTTGCATGTTCTCCCCGTGCAGCGTGG
Source organism: Stegastes partitus (assembly GCF_000690725.1). Classification (NCBI taxonomy): domain Eukaryota; kingdom Metazoa; phylum Chordata; class Actinopteri; family Pomacentridae; genus Stegastes; species Stegastes partitus. Next base: position 962,555 of record NW_007577748.1, on the reverse strand, counting down.
GTTCTCTCTGGGTTCTCTGGCTTCCTCCCACACAGTCCAAAAACATGTTAAGGTTAATTGGTGATTCTAAATTGTCCGTAGGTGTGAATGTGAGTGTGCTTGGTTGTCTGTCTCTACGTGTAGCCCTGCAATAGACTGATGACCTGTCCAGGGTGTCCCCTGCCTTCGCCCTAAGTAGGCTGGGATAGGCTCCAGACCCCCGCGACCCTGGTGAGGATTAAGTCGTGTATAGAGAATGGATGGATGGTTTGTTGATATTTATTATTTTCTTTGCTTTAAAAAAATACCTTCAACTCAAATAAAAAGTGAAATAAAGTTACATTCTCTGAAACTAAAGGGATGATACCTCACACCACTTTACTGTCAAAACCATTTTGACTTATCCATTATATTTCTTTTGCACAATACCTCAGACGTTGCATGTCCTAACTTGTCCAAAGGAAGGGAAAATTCAGAGGAATTGAATTTCAGGTGACCTAACCTAAACGTCATCATTTATCTGTGAAGTTTACAGTTGCCATATTTTGAAGTATCTAATTTCAACTATCCTGCTTTCTTCTTTCTCTGGAAAGATGTGCTTGATTTTTCTAGTTAATTCACTAAAATGGAATGTATGCCAGTGTACACTGCAAAGGAAAGACCAACACCACCCACGTCTGTGTCCTGAGTTGCTCTTGGTAAGGTGTCCGCCCACACTGTTTCAGGTGCATCATCACAGAACTCCCACAGTAGTTGTCAGGAATTTGTGTGTGTGTGTGTGTGTGTGTGTGTGTGTGTGTGTGTGTATTTGATGTCAACACAGATCCTATCACTTCCAGTTCATAAACTCTATCGCTTCTTTTTACAACTGTACTCTGCTGAAGGAATAAGAGTCTGTCATATGTGGTGTATCTCTGTGGTCCCAACATGAGCGTAGCCTGTCGTCCTCAGTGTACAGAATGTCCAGGATATTGCCTGCTCACTGCAGTTTTCTCTCTCCGCAGAAGCTGAGTAAGAGCAGCCTAAGTAGCAGGGTTATTGATCGCTGCTAATAGCCTGCATCTTATCAGCAGAGTGGCACAGAAACCTTGAAAGCAGTGAAGGAAAAACAAACGCTCATGTTAATTCTATTAGTGCATTTAGATTTTTGTTTGGCAGATGTGGCTCACCTATGAATTATTTAGATTACTGCCACCGCTCATCCAAAAGCCAAGTGAGGTATAATTGTTGCATAATCACAATGTGTTCAGAGAGCAGCAGCCAGGATTGTTGCTGCACCTGAAAACAATTGTCAAAAATGCAGTCAGGGCATGAACTGTTTTTAAAGGTGGATGAGCCCCACGTGATGTCACCAACAGTTCTGTTTCTGAACAGTGGTTTTAAAGGTTGGTCAGGTTGCTCCAATTGTTGACATCTTGGCAGCGCCTGACTCCTTCTGACTCCTAGTTAATTTAAAAATGAGCAAAGATGTGGAGCAGAAACAGATGTTACTTGGCCATGGAGTGTCCTGTGACGGTACCTAACCATCATTCAAAGTAGCCACACCCTTATTATGCATAACATTAAGCCTTAATACAATTTAAATGGGTGAGTTATATAAAAGTTTACTCCTGCAGAGTTATCACAAACTGGGAAATTATCTACAGAGACCAAAACTGATTTTTGTGCCAGGATTTAAGGTTGTAAGGATATTTATTTCTGCTGTAAAGTTGAACATTTTAACATGGGAGTCAATGAGGACTGACTCAGTTTTGGTGCCAGCCTTAAGTGGCCATTCAAGGAACTGCAGTTTTTTTGCACTTCCACTTCTGCTTCATTTCCAAGTCCTGGAGGATGTTGATTGGGTAGGAGGTGATGTCTGCTTCAAGATGTCTTTGAGCAAATTAGTTCCTTTAGTCAAAGAGTTTGCAAGGTGAGCTATGTGTCTGTATAGAGTGTGTGTACAATACTGGAAACTGTGCTACTAATAGACATCAGCATGCCAACAATGATAATGTTTATCAGGTATAATAATGTTTCCATGCCTTAAGTTAGGCCATATGACCAATGACCATATATAAAAATGGACAAAGCATTCATGACGTCAAAGTTGTGCATTTTAACATGTGGCTCTATGAGGACTGACTCAATTTTGGGTCCAGTCTCAAGTGGCCATTTGAGGTATTGCAGGTTTTGGCACTTGCAGCTTGACAAGGGCATTTCATCATAAATTATGTATTGGAAAAATATGAAAAAATGGCCTGCTGAGGACTGATAGTCCAAGAACTGGAGTGGCTAAAAAGCAGGTATGTCTACTTTTGTGGTCACTGCTTATATGATCAATTTGTGTTTTAAAGACTGCATTGCTATTATTTTAGACTGTTAAAAAATGATGATTTAATTCCCTAAATTACTCTTTTATATGACAGAGGAGAAAATAACAACCATCTCAGTAAAAAAAAACAAACTGGTTGTTTTTATGAAAGGAGAAAATGGAAAATGAAAAAGGATGTCTGGCACAGCAAAGACTGTCATCACCAGGTTAAAAAATGTATACCTCTGGTGCTATTTCAACACGTAGCAGGCTGTCCTCTCTGTAGTCACTGACAATTCAGTGAACAAGTCAATCATAATACACAGAACTGGCAACTGAGGCTGAACAACAAAGCTGACAAGCTTTAACCTATGGGGGATTGGATGCACTGGATTTGCAGCATTATGTTTTATGGCGATTGTGAGCGATTTGGGATTTTTTGTGTTGTTTTTTTGCTTTTTTTGTCATGTCATAAAGCTGAGAAGAGCATCCAACAGCTTTGGCTAATAGGATTGCACTGTCTCTAGGTGATTATAGACATTTCTCATGGCAGAAGCGGAAAACAGTTTGCAGCTGAATCTATGGAGCCAAAAGAAAAAACATTTCATTGGTAAGTAATAATAAAGGCTTGTAAGACTATTGTGTGTCATGGTGTCCTACAGGCCTGTGCATGCAACATTGACCCTAACGCTCCTCATTCTCATGTGGCTGTGGATCTTTGTTTCATGTCAATCCTCATCTCTTCCCTTGTGTCTCCTTATTAGAGGTTATTACTTCTTTATGCTGTGAAAAGAAGTGTACAGTCTGGCTAGCAGCCTCTGTGAAGCCACATTTTTAGCAGCTATTATGTTTACCATTGTCTCCATCTTAGATTAATGGGATAGCAGGCTAAAAATAACCCTAAACCATATAGGGCAGGTCAAGAATGTTTAAAAGCGGGGATTTTTAGGTCTTAGTTTTTTACAAAACGATTGTGAAAAAGATAATGAAAAACCCTTTTGATATTTTTTAAACATTTGAAAAAAAAAATCAATCAGTCAAATTCATTCTTAACTGTGTTTACTGTGAGTTTTGTACCTATCTTGTCAAACAATTTACACTTGAAACAAAAGTATATTGAAGTGGAGAGAGAGTCTATAGCAATAATGCTAACATAATATGTTCTAATAATGGACTGTCAACCAGATAGTCACTTCTAGTAAATAATTTATTCACTATTGGTAGTCTGGCATTTCATGCTAGCTTTTGTCCATGTGAGTGTGTTCAGTAGAAGAATTCTCCTTTTGTGCTGGAAGATAGCCCACAAGTGGCCTACAAATATCCAGAAAGTAGCTGATTCTCATATGGTAATACAAAAAGTAGTAACAGTTGGAGTGGCCAGAAACTAAATTCACAGAGGGATGTGGTATAGCTTTTGGGGGTAGGACCCAGCAAAAAAAAAAAAAAAGATTTTCTCTTTGACAATACAGCCCCAAAAATGGAATACAGTATGTAAACAGTAGAGTAAAATGTGATGTGTTTTGGCAGTGAATTGATTGTTTGGTTTAGAACTCAAAGACGAGTGTGAAATAACAGGAGCACTTACCAGCTGTCATTTAATGATCCTCACATGCATCTTGCTGTTTCACAGACATGAAATGTGTTGATTACATCCACCTTCAGGTGTATGAAGCAAGCTAATGGCTTAGTGAGAGATGGATCTCACTGCCCAGGCATTTCCTTTTGCACTGACTGTCAAAGACTGTATGTTATAGTTATATACATCATTAATACAGACTGTGCTCACTTATAAATGGGTAGTGGATGTCCAGGCTTCACCTAAGTCTGTCTTTTCATCTACTGAGATTGCAACTAGAGCCAGAAGGCAAACATCAACATAAGGGGCCAGAGAACTGACTCTTGACATAAAGACAGCTCATCTGGAAGAAGAGAAAATCAAAAAGTCCCTCAGCACAGGAAATTGATATATCAAATATAATAAACCTAGTCAGGCTATGTTACTCCTATAAACCTTGCAAAGGAAAGCTGTGCAAACTGTAATACAGAAATAAAATCACCAGGCAATAATGCAATGATTTAAAATGCGTGAAATTACTTTTTGGCTCATTATTGACTGTTTAACAATTTGCTATGAAAATAATGTGGCCCAGCAGTGTGGAAAGTTCAGAAGACCAAAGAAGCTACCAGTGGAATTTATACAACACACCAGAAAAGTCATCCATAAAAAACCATTGCAACAAAAATCCTTTGAGCTGTGAACATGAACTCCAACACAACAATCAGTGACACCAACGACAGTCTAGGTGTGAAAGTGTCACAATACACAGCTCGTAGAAAACTCAAACAACTGAATTACACAGGCCATATTGCAAGCTACAAACCTCTTATAAGCAGCAAGAAACCATGCATTCCAGATTGAAGTTTTCTGGAAAAAGATTCAGGAAGACAAAGTCAAAAGACTTCGGAGAAAAATTTTATGCGCAGATGAGAGCAAAATTAACCTTTACCAAAGTGACAGAAAGCCAAAATTATGGAGAAAAACATGAAGCTACCATGATCCAAACCAATCCAGCCTATCAGTGAAATATAGAGAAGTTCAGAAATGTGCAGAGGAGTCTATCCAGACGGATTTGGCTGGACCTTTGGCTGGAAGATCTGCAACTGGCCAAGTCAGTCACCAGATTTAAACACTATCGAGTATTTATCTGTTTAAAAGGAGACTGAACAGAGACGTCTCCTTTCAAAGATGAACTGAAGGTACCTGCTTTGAAGACCTGGAAAAGAATTTCAATAGAGGGATCTGTAACTGCTAATTAGAATTAGTCATTCATTTTGGCATGTATCTAGTAATTTCCTCTTTCATAGCCAAAAAAAACAGACTCATTAAATGAGCAAAATGTATAAAATGACAAAATAGGTGTACATAAACAGTATAGCATAAATGCTTTAACCCAGTCTCATTTGTTCCATTGTAGTGTTTAGAAACCATCCAAATGTTTGAAGTAGCAAAAACATCAAGTCCCCCTGTGCTGTTTGGAGGACACTGTATGTGATATATTAACTCCGCCCAAAAAAACATTGTAATTCTCTCATTTTTCTATAACCTGTCACGCATAAAGGTGACAGGCTATTTGATCCATCTGTTCTAAACAGAAGGTGTCTTATGTAATCTATGGAGAGTTTGTTGACAGAGACAGCTGCTTCTTGCCTTTCATTCTCTATGTATTCGTTGTCAAATTCCTCCTCTTGTTGATGTTGGATGTTGAACAAGTGGAATGTAGAAGTGGAATGTATGCATACCAAAGGCAAAGGGAGTATTTGCGCATTAAAGAAATGAGGAGTTCAAGTAGCCATAAAGTGCTCCACAGGTAGATCAAACTGTTGCTAAAAAAGAGGATAATGTCAAAAATAAGCCACATTGAGCTAGGTTGTTCTCAAGCAGGTGTAAACCATGTGACTAAGTACACGGTGTTCCCCATCCTGTGCTACTGTTTTTATTTTGCAATGGTAAACACGGAGCCCATCACAGATGGCGGCTTACCTTGCGTACCTACTGAATTCTTTATGAACTGACCCTGACTTTGGTAACATGATGCCACCCAGACGTCACAAGTTTACCCCTCCCAGAGCTCTGACGGAAAGTTAAGGCATATTGGTTTTCACTGTGTCACAGAGACGCAAGTTGTCAGCCAATAGGAGTCACACAGGGCAGACATAAATGAGTGCATCAGTGATTTGATGCCGCTCCTGATTCTTCACACTCACTGTGAAGGGAGTATATCCTGCAAACAAGTCACAGAAGTGTTTGTTTGGCTGTGCACTTGATCACCGAGAGAGGATCATGCAATTGACGTTTTTTTGGGTGATGAAAAAACAAAATTATTATCTCTATATAAACCAAAGACCAAATGACTACATGGATAAAAAAGGGTCACTTTTAGGGATTTAGCAGTTGCTACTTTGCCTTAGCTCTCTTTGTTTTAATGTCTTTTAAGTTACTGTTTCGGTTTTCTGCTACTTTTGCAGGAAACCAACAACCTGGTATGAGCAAACAGCCCTGATAAACCCACAGTGTGCTACCTGCTCAGCACCAAATGGCAGACAGATAAAGCTAGCTGCTAATTAATTAGGAAAGTGGAGCAGTTGGTGAAGAGCCAGATGCTTTCCTCAGGAGTTGGTGGAGACCAAAAACAGAGCTAAAAGTGGCATCTTTTATACTGTATGCCACATTGTAATTGAAAAGATTACAGTTGCTTTAACAGGTTTTTATTGCTAACTGCCTCCACTAATTTCTTCAAAAAAAAAACCCCCTTTTTTTCTTGGCGGCCCTTAATTGCCCGGTTTTATTCTTAAATTGCCGTTGTTAATTTCGGCTTCCAACGTTTTTTTTTTTTTTTCAGTGACTAAAATCCGTAAAGACAATGTTACCAACTCACTATAAAATAGTCATTGCAGAAGTTTACTCTTGATCTGGATGGGTCTCAATCTGCTTTCAAATGAGTAGAATTTGAAATGACCACATCTCACTGCCAATGGAGACATTAGTTAACAGACACCTGAATCACCTTTCTCTAAAGTTGAGCTCAGGCACCTTACAGAAGAAAACCTGTTTCCTCTATCTGCAATGTCAGTCTTTTGATTCCTACCCAGTGCTCATGACTAATGGTGTGGGATGGATTCTATGGTGCTGCTCATTCTTCTTCGCTAATTCTTTGGGGTCTTTGAATTGCTCTTAGTCTGGATGTTCCCGTAGGATCTGTTTGCCTTTGGAGACCCTACCACGGGCTATCGTCTCAGACAACATACTGGCCAGTTTCACAGGGACATACAAACCCCTTCACTGTGCCAAGGTGGCGATTCTTCAGGGAAGGTGGAGTATACAATTATAATCCAATATACTTTTTGTTCAGTTTGGTGAATTTCTCCTCACTATCCATTATGTGTGTTCACTGAAAAAAATCCAGTGTTTCAACATAACTCTGGCTCTGTAAATGGGTAATAACATGGCTCAGACGTACACTATTCTAGCGTGTATTGTGCATAACTGTACTTGAGCCTGGTTGTACTCTTGCATAGGACAGGGGGACTGAAAGAGGGAGGGGAAAGAGGTCAGTGAGGGCAAGAAGGATAATAAATCTGGACCATGCGAACTTTCTAAATATGCTAACTAGCTAAATATCAAGCATCTTTCTTCAGAATTGCTGACTCCATCTTTAAGTGAAGAATGACATTCATGGAACTAAAGTCAAGTCAGTCAGCCAGTGGAAGATAAACTTTGAACTCTCAGGTCTTGTCAAACAGAAAGCTTAAGAGTTCATCACGGACATTATTTATCCCCAAAACAATGAGGTAACATCCTCCCACTGTTGTGCACTGCTGTGATGTACATTTATATTTAGATTAACTATTTATAACATCATGGACACATGCTGAACTCTTTAACTTACACTTCTTGAACTGGTGCTATTGTTTTGAAAAGCTCTGTTTGCACCCAAGGGAAAGAAAGTGTATTTCAAGTGCTGTCTGGGAGCTGCTTTGAAAAAGTAGAAAAGCCTGCGTGTTGTGAAAGGCGCTGTGCAGCTCAGGCCTGATTTGATAAAAGAAAAGAAAACAGTCAGTGGTAAGTCAATAGTGACATTCGCTATAACAACCTTGATGCAGCTTTGTGTTTTTTCCATTGAAGTTGAGAGTCAAAATGACACCACAAGGCCATAGTAAGTGCTGATGGTTAGAGTTTGGATGGACAAAAGAAGAATGAAAACACTTGGTGGTGATAAATGCAATCTGTTCCCACCATGTTGTGTCTTGTCTGAGTCACAGTGTTTTAGTTTTTAATGGTGGTCCAGGATGCTTTTTCTCCTATGTATTTGTTGTCAACATGTCCCTGTTCTTCTGTCGAACAACTGACCAGTGGTGGTTCAAGAAATCTTCTACTAGGGTCGTCCAGATGGGGCCAGTGAGAATCTTAGAATGGCACGCAAAACCAAAAGCTGTAACTGAATTTCAGAAATCTATTAAGCTGTTGTGGTATAGAGGCTAGTTGAAAGCTATGGTTCAATTCAAATGATCAGCTCATCATCAAGCTCTGCAGAAGCCTGATAATAATCGTGATCATTTGAATCAGGTGTGTTGGAAGAGGGAAACATCTAAAACATGCCGGATTGTGGCCCTCGAGGACCAGGATTGGACACCCCTCTGATACAGCTTATCATTCAGTAATATCACTATGATGCCCTTCTCCTTGGTGGAGCTACTGTGTCTTTATATTGTTTTGAGATTTCTTTCTGTCTTTGTTAGCTAAGTTAGACACATGAAAAAGGGGTGGCCGTGGTATCCACTGGCCCTCCTTGGCTGATATCACTATGTAATTTCCTGCCACCACCATGCACCAGTACATGCAGCTGTTGGTAGTAGCGTTGGCACACGTCATGTTCTTCTGCCCTCATCTTTTGTTACAGCTCTACTGCTGCCAAGACAAGTGTGTCCCTGTGCTTTTGTCATTCTCTGAGCTGTATTTATCTCTGAACACCGTGCAAGTTTAATTTTACAGGTTCAGAGACCAACAATTTAATGCACTGTACACTGTAGCCAGGACTGTTATGGACAGGATAGCAGATGGAGAGCAAGCAATAGAACGAAGCTCCGGATTCAGAGACGTCCGCAGGGAGCACAGGATAGGACCTCGGGGGAAACACAGAGTTAGTGACATGTAATGGTGGTTATAACTGTATGGAGGGACGAGAGAAGAGAGGAGAGGAGCTCAGGACATTGTTAGAATCCCCCGGCAGTCTAAAGCTATAGCAGCATAACTCAGGGACAGTTAAGGTGATCCTGAGCAGCCCTAACTAAAGGCTGTTATGTCTGTCAAGTTTCTGTTTTGTGTGCACATTTTATGTCTTGTCCTTCCTGTTTTTATTTTTTTTGAAATCACTAAACCGGTTTTCTCTGTTCTAGATTCACTTCCTGCACCTGTCTTGTCACACCTGCTTCCTGATGGCTTTCCCGCACCTGTTTCCCATCTCCCCGCATTACCTCGTGTATATTACCTTGTGTGTCTCACTGTCTCATCGCCAGTTCGTCGTACTGTTTCAGTCTTCGTACCAGCATTTCCATAGCCACAGTCATAGTCTGTTTTTTTACGACCTCGCTTCTGTTTTTTGACCTTGCCTTTTGCCTCTCGCTTTTTGGATACCTGTGCCTGATTTGTGTCCACCTGCGTGAGTTCTAGACAGAAGCTTTATCAAAGAGAAACGTTTAAAGCATAACCTTAAAAGTAGAGAGGGTGTCTGCCTCCTGAACCCAAACTGGAAGCTGATTCCATAAGAGAGGAGTCTGATAACTGAAGGCTCTGCCTCCCATTCTACTGGATTTTACAAGGAACCAATGAAGAGAAGCAAATACAGGAGAAATATGATCTCACTGGTTCCTGTCAGAACCCTGGCTGCAGCATTTTGGATCAGCTGAAGGTCTTTGAGAGTTACTGGGACATCCTGATGGTAAGGAGTTACAAGAGTCCAGTTTAGAAGTTCTACATGGATTGCGCACCACTACAGCTCACCTGGTTGAGCTGGAATCGAATCCCGCTCATGGCCCTTTCCCACACATCCTCCCTCCATTCTTCTCCTCCACTTTCCTGTCTCTCTCTCACTGGACTATCGAATAAAGGCACAAAGGCCAAAAAAAAAAATTAAAAAAAAAAAAAGAAGTCATAAATGCATGGACTAGTTTTTCAGCATCCCTCTGAGACAGGATGTTCCTGATTTTTGCAATATTATGTAAATGAAAAATGGCTGTCCTACAAACTCGTTTTGTATGTCTATTGAATCACATGTCCTGGTCAAAAATAACTCCAAGGTTCTTTACAGTAGAACTGGAGGCAAAAGCAATGCCATCTCGAGTAACCATCAGGTTCGATAGTGTGTTTCTGAGGTGTTTAGGGCCAAATACAATAACCTCAGTTTTGTCTGAATTTAAATGAAGGAAATTACAGGTCATCCAGGCCTTTATGTCCTTCAAACATGCCTGGAGTTTGATCAACTGACTGGTTTCATTTTACTTCATAGATAAATATAGCTGGGTGTCGTCTGCATAACAGAGGAAATTTATACAGTGCTTCCTAATAATATTGCCTAAAGGGATCATGTACAAGGTAAATAATATAGGTCCTAACACAGAGCCCTGTGGAGCTCCACAACTAACTCTACTGTGGGTGGAAGAATCATCATTAACATGAACAAACTGGAATCTGTCTGATAAATATGATTTAAACCAATTTAGTGCAGTTCCTTTAAGCCAATTAAACGTTCCAGTCTCTGTGATAAGATGCTGTGATCCACTGTATCAAATGCAGCCTGAGATCCAGGAGAACAAGTATAGAAACTAGTCCACTGTCTGAGGCTATAAGAAGATCATTAGAGACCTTCACCAATGCTGTCTCTAATATGATGCAATCTAAAACCTGATTGAAACTCTTCAGACAAACTATTTCTATGCAGATAATCACACAATTGGCTTGCAACAACTTTTCCAAGAATTTTAGAAATAAAAAGGAGGTTGGATATGGGCCTATAGTTTGCTAAAACGCCTGGATCTAGAGTAAGCTTTTTGAGTAGTGGTTTTATTATAGCTACTTTAAAAGTCTCTGATACATAGCCTGTTAATATAGAGAAACTGATGATATTTAACACTGCAGTATTTATTAGAGGAAAGATTTCCTTGAACAGTCTAGTTGGGATTGGGTCTAACAGACATGTCACTGGTTTAGAAGGATTTACTATCGACTTGAGCTCTGACAGATTTACAGCAGAGAAGCAGTCTAGTTGTAAATCTGGTCCTATGGATGCATCCAGAGCTGCTGCACCTAAAGACCTGCTAGTAATTTTTTGTCTAATATTCAAAATTTTATCAGTGAAGAAGGTCATAAATTCTTCACTGCTGAGAGCTAAAGGAAACAAGGCTCCGCAGAGCTGTGACTCTTTGTCAGCCTGGCTACAGTGGTGAAAAGGAACATGGGGTTGTTCTTGTTTTCCTCAATTAGGGATGAATAGTAGGCAGTACTCGTCTTGCGGATCGCTTTTTTAATGGGCGATGAAACTATCTTTCCAGGCTAGATGAGATTCTTCTGAATTTGTAGAGCACCACTGTCTTTCTAACCTTCTTAATTTCTGTTTTAAGATGCAAAGCTGTTGACTATACCATGGAGCTATTTTATTATAATTTATTGCCTTCTTTTTCAATGGGGCAACAGCATCAGTTGATGAATGCAGTAACCCTGCAGTTCTATCAACAAGATTAACCACCTGTGTGTGACTAAGATTAGAGGAACTGCTCTCCATTGTGTTGGCATATGGGATTGAAGTAAATAATAGTGGAACATTTCCTTAAATTTAGTAGCTGCATTATTGGACAGACATCTGCTGTAATCGAACTCTTTGGTAGGTGTTCTGTAGAATCAACAATTAACCTCAACATGTTTTTGGACTTCTGGGAGGAAGCTGGAGAACCCACACTGCACGGGGAGAACATGTAAACTCCATGCAGAAAGATCCCGGGTGTCCTCACTGGGATGCGAACCAGCGACCTTCTTACTGCAAGGCAACGGTGCTATCCACCGAGCCACCTTGCAGCCTGCTAATAGTTTTTGAATATGCTATTCTTTTTTGTGATTTACAGTAGCTTCTGCTGCTTCTAACCCATTTTAAACAGAATTGCACATTAAAATGAATCAATTTTCATTCAACTGTACATGATTGCTTCCTATTGTAGCTAATATAAGGGTTATTGCGAGGGTCATGGACTATGTTCCTGCTTGTTCTTTGTGTTTGGTGGGCGTGTCGTTTTCCTGCAGGCTGGGCAGGACCGATCGGAGGAAGACACTCACGCTGGCGCAGCTGCGGCTCATCTGCTCATCAGCAGAGAGCCTAAAAGCCACGTTCTCTCAAGACTCCAGCGCCAGAGGATTGTGATACCTACCCTGTGGTACAGTCAGGCCGCTAGTTGCTACACTTCGCTGAGCATTGCTAGCTAATATTGATGTTCTGTAGTTTCGAGCTCATCGTGTGTTTTTCTCTGCCTGTCTCCAGTGTCCCTCCTCGGCTCCAGCACTCAGCACTTCTCCTGGCACACCAGCGTTGCACCCATGTAATCTTCACTACGGGAACCCACGGTCACGAGCACCTTCACCGGGAGAACCTCTACGAGAACCGCTACCCACGAGCACCGTACCCCGAGCACTGGACCTCTGCGCACCGCCCCTGGTTTCCCTCTCCACGGCTCCCTCTCAGCACCAGGAAATCCTCCACGGACAAAAGCACGCATGAGCACCGGACCTCCTCGCACCACCCCCGGCACCCCCCACGACCGGCACCCCTTCACCGGAATCTGCTTCTGCCTCCTGGTGCCCATCACTCCACCACCTTCCCTAATAAATCCTGTTTCCTTTAACCCTTCTCCCCGTCTCCCTTTTCATTCGGGTCTGCCCGCACAGTCACTGAGCACGAACCGTCACAGTTATAATACCAAATACACAAAAGTTTCTGAACACAGGTTGAATGATAATGTTTCACTGCAAATAGGTCTGTTGCCTGAAAACAAGTTAAAAATATCCCAACACAGACCATATAAAAGTATAACACAACTGTGATGGAGATGGATATACATATTCTCAGATAGTTTTTTGTGCTGTACTGTCATGGTCCAGAAACTTGACTGCGAGAGTTACTCCAGTATTATCAGAAAATGTGTCAAGTGATGCCGTCAAATACTGCGTTCGATGTGAAATGACAGATTTTCATGATCCATTTGGTAAAATGAGAATTGCATTATCGCACTACCATTATATAGCAAGCTAATCATGGTAAAACATCATGGTTCTAACGTTGCCATATCAAAATTGTAATAGCACGATGCCTTCACACTTATGGGCAAAATCAATATTATTATTTTCATTTTGCATTATTTTGATATCAGTATGCTAACAAGGGGCACCACAGTGGTGCAGGAGTTAGTGTTCTGAATACAGAACTGGCTGGCTTCTTTCTGTGTGCAGCTTGCATGGGTGGCCTGTGTCTGCATGATTTCCCACCAGGTGTAATAATTTCTTTGTTTAGTCATGCAGGTTTGGGAGACTCTAAACTTGTCTGCTGTGATTGTGGGTGTAAATGGAATTTTTTTTTTTTGTGTTTGCCATTTAGTGGAGTGTCAACTTGTCCAAAATAAAGCCTGCTTTAAGCCGGTATTCACAGTTAGACTCTAGCCCACTGCAGCAGATAGACATGTGGCTATGTTTGAAATAATTATTTTCTGATTACTTAACAATGACATATTAAAAATTAAATTAATGTTCAACTGTGTTTTTCACAGCAAATTCTGAATTCGTGCACATTCCTACTGGTGTTCACACACGATGTTACAGGTAATGACATCCAAACCCACCAGGACATTTAGCACACACACACACACACACACACACACACAGAGTTTGTTGGCTGGAGGTGGAGATGCTTTTTGAAAGTGAGGATTAACAGCAGTAAAGCCGCCCCTCTCTTCTCCCTTGGAACTGTTCTGTGACACGAGGCCAAGAACTGGTCATGGGATCTACAGAGCTCATCAAACCTGGGCCAAGTGTTCTCTTTATGGCTTGTTTTATCTCTCTTAGACACTGTGGAGTGTATACCATGTTGCTGCATGTGAACATACACTCTACAGCACTCTGCTGTTACAGTCTGCACTGTTGTAGTTTTACATTTATAGAGAAATGAAATAAGTATGTACCACAGTGATCAGAGCTTTATCTAATAAGTTTTCTTTGGATTCAAATGCTGCATTGAGTACTGTATTGTGATAGAGCTAACAGTGAGTGTTCTGTACAGTTTGCCTCTGGTCACTGAGAGCCATTCTCACGCTACACAATGAATCCTGTACACTGCAACCTAACACAAAATACTGAGGTTAACTTAGGACATGCTAAGTACGTATACAGTATTCAATTCTTCGACAAAAGATCTCACATTTCATTTTGCCCTTGGTTGTCAATGCTACCATTGATAGTGAGCCTGTAAGGGGAACACTTTTGTCAGCATGTGACTGTTTGATATACAGTGCCTATCAAAAGTATTCACCACCACCCCACCCCCGCCCAATTTTGTTTAAGCTCTATCAGGTTGCACAAGATCATCAGTGAACAACCCTTTCTTGTATTTTTTTAATTTATTTTTTTAAAAGTTTTTTTTTCTTGCATTTTGCCTTTATTTAAGTGCATTCAAGGAGAAACAGGAAAGGTAGGGAGAAGAGAGGTGGACTGACATGCAACAAATCATGCCATGGGTCATAATCGATGCTTTGCCACTGCAGTGGGGACTAATAGCTCCAATTCATCAACCAGTTGAGCTACTAGGATGCCCTGAACAACCTTTTTCTAGTCCAGTCACAAGTTCTCAGTTGAATTGCGCTCTGGGCTCTGATTATGCCACTCCACAATATTCACCTTGTTGTCTTTAAACATTTCTGTGTAGCTTTGGCTGTATGCTTTAGGTCATTGTCTTGCTGGAAAACAAATCCTCTCCCAAGATGCAGTTCTCTTGCAGACTGCATCAGCTTGTCCTCTCGGATTTCCTGATACTCTGCCGATTTCATTTTGCCCTCTACCTTTAAAACCTTTCAGGGCCTGCTGCGGAGAAGCATCCCCACATCATGATGCTGCTAGCACCATGCTTTACCGGTTGGGATGGTGTGTGTGTGTGTGATGACGCCAGTGTTTGATGCCTGCCAAACATAGCGTCTAGTCCAGGGGTGGGCAATCCTGGTCCTCGAGGGCCACAATCCTGCATCTTTCCAACACACCTGAGTCAAATGATCAGGATCGTTAGCAGGCTTCTGCAGAGCTTGATGATGAGCTGATCATTTGAATCAGGTGTGTTGGAAGAGAGAAACATCTAAAACATGCAGGATTGTGACCCTCGAGGACCAGGATTGCCCACCCCTGGTCTAGTCTGATGGCCCAGAAGTTATGTTTTGGCCTCATCAGACAGAGAACCTTCTTCCAGTTGTTTAAAGTCTGTCACATACCTGTGGGATATTAGTTTTTTTCAACAGTGGCTTTCTCTTTGCCATTTTTTCATAAAGATTTGACTGGTACACAATGTTATATGCACAGTCTCTTCCATCTCAGCAGCTGAAGCTGGTTACTCCTTCAGAGGAGTCATAGGTGTCTTGGGGACCTCCCTTGCTACTCTCGTTCTTTCACTCAGTTTTAGAATAGAATAGAATAGAATGCCTTTATTGTCACTATACACATGTACAATGAGATTAAGAGCAGCTCCTTCAGTGCAACATAGAATAAAGAACAAAACGAAGAGCAAAAAATAAAATAGAAGAGATTTAAATATAAAATAAGATACGTTATATATACAGTATAAGTTATATGTTTTTGAGGATAGTCAAATTCTAAATTTGAATTTTGAATTGAAATGCACTCCAGGGGATATTCGGTGACTTGGAAATGTTTTTGTATCAATTCCCTGACATATGCTTTTCAATAGCTTTTACGCAGAGTTGCTTGGAGTGTTCTTTTGTCTTCAGGGTGTAGTTGTAGCCAGGAGCACTGATTCACCAGTGACTAAACCTTCCAAACTAAGGTGTGTAATTGTTTAACTTCTAGCACCAGCTTGCTGTACCTGCGACCTGTGTTGAATTAAGTGAGTCACTTTGAAGGGAGCAAAAATACTCCTTTAGTAAATTTTTGTCAAAAAAGCCAAATTACATTGACCATGATTCAATGTTGAAAAGTTAAAAAAAAGGAACACTTCCAAGGGGTATGAACACTTTAGACACAAGAAAGATGTGAACAAATGTTGTAAATATCATTTATAGAATTTATTAAACAGTTAACCCGGATGAAGCATATAAATTATGGCTGGAAACTAGTAGAAATGTTAGTATAACTTGCTGAAACCTGCAGTAAACTATTCCCAGGTTCCCCCCAGCTTGTCAGGGGGACTTCTGATTACAGTAATCCCACAGTCATTTGAAGCAGATTTAGATGTACTAAGGTCACACTGGCAGCGCAGTGTTAACTTTGAAAGGCAATCCAAATCTGTGTTCAAGTCCAACTGATTCACTGCTGTTGTCAGTCCAGTGTGGGAGAGGTAATCTCAGGTGGGAAGATGTTGAAGATGAACTGGGTGAACTGCTGTGCACCATCTTGAGCCAGTTGTACAGGTACTTCAAACAATTTTGAAGAACCAACAGCAAGTATTGATTGCACTAGTGAGAAATTATCTGACAGCAGATAACTCCAAGAATGCAACACAAGAGTGATTAGGCTTATAATGGCATTTGTGCAGGATTAGCTTGCTTAAAAGTTTTCCCCCTCACGTGCACATGATATGTTTAAACTTCCATCAGCTCCATATACAAGTTCCTTTGCTCTCAGAAGCCTATAATCTGGATCAGTGCATTGAAAAGAATCATCCATTTTCCAGCTCTGAGGGTTTGAAATGTCAGGTTGAGTTCACACATGGATTTTTTTTCTTCTCACATTTCTGGAGGGTGTTTTTTATTACAAGTTTATGTTATTACTCACAATGACTAAACTCAGCAAAGAGCTCAAACTGAGGCATTAAAGAGACAAATTGATGTGTTACAGCATTAAAGCCAATTTTACATTTTATGGACCAATAATAAAGTATCCATTGCTATATTTACATTCAGTATGTGCAGTAAAAAAGAAAGTGAAAGGGTAGTTGTGATACTGGTAATTTTTCCCTCCAATCCCTTCTTTCGTCAAAGCCCCCAGATGGAAATGATAGGCTTGATAGGCCCAGTGGCTGCCAAGATAATGGCTACAGACGAGTAACAGAAAACCCTTGACAGTGCAAACACACGGCTGTTATCCAAACTGCTGCTGCGTTTGGGCCGGAGCCGCCATTGACTGGCATAATCTGCTGTATAAATCTGCAGCTTGGCCCTGTCTGGCTGCTGTCTGGGTTCTGTGCACTTGGACAAAAGCGACGGACACCTTGCCCACTGACAAAGGGCCTGGGCCTAATTGGAGCAGACAAGGCTTGCTGATGGAGCCTTTTTGAGCAATTGAACTTGGTCAATGCATCTTAGAGGACCTAATGAAACATAAGGGACGGGCAGTTTGACTCCAACAACGAGGGCAACACCAAACTGTCCTGTATCTGCCCATCAGCCTCAGGACTGAAGTTGTGCTTTGACCCATAATGACCTTTTATAAAAGTATGTCTGTGCAGAACCTATGAAGACTCTGAAGGTGTTGACCTTGTGCCACAGAAGGGTTGCAGATGCAGTGCCTCTCATTGTTATTGTGGAATTCAGTTCTGGCCATTAAAGGAAAAATGAGTCTAATCTGGCGCCATTCTGTTGTTTTGTTTTTGTCCAGGAACATCACAAGAACAGAGAACAGGCTTTAGAGTGTCTCCTGACCAAACAGTTTGGGATGGAGGACAAGCTGTTCTTCTTTGAAACTTTGAGGAAGGAGACTGGGTTCCTTTTAGAGAGCCGTCAGGAATGTGTATGGGAAAACCTGCGTGGGCCACTGGAATCTCCTCAAAGAGAAGGAGTACAACACGAGTGCAGAGCTCTCACCACGGGAGAGAGGAACCGGTCTTTGTGATCAGAAATGCCATGGAAAAAGTGTGCATTGTTCAGAGCCCAACAGATTTTTGTTCTTCTGGTCCTGTGATTCACCTACAAGGTCTTAGGCTCACTGACCTCTTCTAGCTGGCTGACCAAAATGCCCACACAAGTCAGTGACACCACATTTTATTTCCACTGCTGCAATCAAACAGCTTTGCTGTTCTCAGATTTCTTATTTGCCAAATGTGGAAAATTTACGACTTTTGTAGGAGAATGATGACACACAGTCTTTTCATTTACACAATTTTAAAATTATTGTGTCCAATTAATGAATCAATAAAGCATTCTCACCTCATACCTAGGATACCTCTATTTCATTTTGCCTTTTACGTTAATAAACAATTAACCTAACAAGACAGAAAACAATGCAACAATACTGACCAGAGAATGTGAAATTTATGTAAAATAATAATATCTAAAATAACATCATGTTAGAGATAAATGAAGCGAGCTGTATTCAAACGAAAAAATAAAAATGTTGCTAAATTAGCGTTGCAAGGACACGTGACCGGCGTTGCACTCTGTGTGTCCCTCTCCGGACTCCGTAGGTCACAGCATCGTTTCCATAGAGACTGAAGTACCTCCAGACGCACAAGGATCTGTCCGACTTTTTTCTGCAAGCTAGCAAATGTTATATTAACCTTGACGTGCGGAACAGAATAATATTCAGGCAAAGTGCGTGTATTTAATAATATTGTCTTCTTCAATTAACTCTGTGACGATGAATAGCGAAAGTAACTGACTGTTGACCGGTAGACGAGTTGGTTCAAAGCGGTGACGGATGCTAGTTATATGTCCGAGTTAGTGATGCTGGAGCTGAGTAAGCTCGTCCTCTCTGATACTGATGAAACTAAAGAAGAGCAGCAGCGTTTTTCATGTCAAGAGGACGAGGTAAGTCTGTGAGTCTCTTGCAGAAACAGAAATAAGTTGAGTAAAGTAAATGTGGATGTTAATTAGACAGGTGAGGTTGACTGCAGGCTACTGTAGGCCGCAGCAGCCATTAACTATACTTAGCTTTTTATTAGCATCACATGTGGTGAGATTTGACATGTGTTTTACAGATTTCTGTTGTATGTGTTGTATATTCTCTTTTTTGTTTTTGTTTTTTGTTTTTTTAAATTCAGATCTCTTTGTTGTGTATTTCACCTGGCTTCAGTGGCTTATTGACAGCAGGAAGTTAGCAACTACTGCACTGATACTTGCCATGCCTTCTTTACAAATTTACTGTGTAATCACAGAACTGTTAAGAAAATTAATTTGAGAGCCATGTATTACACACATTATACACACCTCACTAATAAAGTATCCTTTGTAATGCTAAACAGGCTAAGACAATAGTTAATGCATGGATTGTGGACAGCATGGGAGGAATATAAACTCACCCACAGCAAGTCTCTTCACAGTGTTTGTCACACTGACCATACACGCTAATACTTTTTCATATAATCAGGCAGTCATTTCATCAGTTTGTTTCCAGAATACCTAGTGACACTTGCTTTTTGATATTTAGCTACGACACAGCATGCAAGTGGTCTTCCTACCTAACTTACAGGAAAAGCTGAATAACTCTTTCCCATTGCTCTGGTTACAAAAGGTTTAGTCAGTTATGCACAAAAAGTTTTCAGCTGTTCAACTGGTGACAGGTTCTCGACCAATGAGTAAATCCACATTATGGTCAGGGGTGGCTTTAAAGGAAGGTCCTCAATCACACTATTTTTCATCCAAGAAATAATTTCACTTGTGGGAGGACGTGTCCCACATAGCGATCCTGCCCCCAAAATTTCTGCAACTTTGCAGAGACCTTCAGGAAGAGTGGGACAAAATTCCACAAGCAGCATCAACACCCTCTTTAAACCTTAAACTGTGTATCGCAGATGTGTGACTCAACACCGACATGTGTGACTCAACACCGACTTGTAATTTCTATACTATGATGTCGCTCTCCATCTCCTCTTTTTCAGTTCCAATTTAGTGTGTACTTGTTTGTTTCATGACGTCCATTCTATTGTAAATATGCAGTGTGTTGGAAAAACAAATGCTTATTCCGTTATGTAAGAAGGAATGAGTTGAATGGATGAACTGCCCCTTAAATATCCATCCATCCATCCATCCATTATCTATACACCACTTAATCCTCACTAGGGTCACTGGGTGCTGGAGCCTATCCCAGCTGACTTAGGGCAAAGGCAGGGGACACCCTGGACAGGTTGCCAGTCTATCACAGGGCTACACTTAGAGACAGACAACCAAGCACACTCACATTCAGACCTACGGACAATTTAGAGTCACCAATTTACCTCAACATGTTTTTGGACTGTGGGAGGAAGCCGGAGAACCCGGAGAGAACCCACGCTGCACAGGGAGAACATGCAAACTCCACACAGAAAGATCCTGGTGCCCCCACCGGCGACCTTCTTGCTGCGAGGCAACAGTGCTACCAACTGCGCCACCTTGCAGCTCGCACTTAAATATGACATGGTGCATTTAGACTTTTGTTCAGTACAGATACAATACTAATTATTATACCTAAATATTGAGCTTTGTGATGTTGTGATGACACCAGACTAATATGAAACTAACTTTCTCACTTTAGGCCTCAGATGATTTTCCATCGTCTCTACTCAGCTACTTTGAAACCTCAAAAAGCAGAGTAGCAGCTTGTGAGAAACTCATCCTTGAGGAACTTGAAGGTAATGTGGAATAATAAAACTAGAATCAGCAAATTTCACCTCAATCAAATTCTTTACTTAGATGTGAAGAAGAAGACCCCTAAAAGACACTAATAAAGTTGCTAAGATTGCTTCCACACCATAGTAGATATTATCTGTGTTTTTGTTGAATTGCCTTCCAGATTTCAGTGTATCGCATCACACTGAGGGTGCAATAAATTTGCATAATGACCTCAGTAAGGATATGAAGAAACAAAATGAGCAGGTAAATGTGTCTCTTTATAACCTAATCTCAAGTATTTTATTACTTGACATCCAAAATATAATGGCACACAACTTAATATTTTCCTGTTATCCTGATGCAGCTTATCTATAAAACAGACAATGTGGTGAACAAGTCTGATGATGACCAACTTCATCATGCGCTGACAGAGACCCAAGCATTTTTCACTCACAGTCTACCCGTGCCTCCCAGTGATGAAGGTAGAGAACAGGTTTGGTGCTGTATCAACCCTACATGGTTTGTCTCAAATTCACTTTGAAGTATACTTTTTAGTATTTAAGTTATCTTTAGATGTTTTTTTCCAGGAAAATGTGTCACGTTTTTGGAAAGACTCGTCAGTGATAAAACATAATTTATTGCAGTTAAAAAGCATGATTCCTGAAGATCAGTATTGTTTTGATGTTTAATAAAATCCTATGTAGTATTCAGTTGTGAACAACCCTTCTTCATCCACTGAGAGCATGCTGAAGGTCTCTCAATGCACTGTAGCATATGTGGTAATGGAACTGTTTCCCACAAGAGGTCACTGCTGTCCTGTTTTTGTTCTTTTTCTTTTGGCACAGTATGATTGATGGACATAATTCTAGCTTTTGAATACAGAATAGAATTTTAAACTTACCAGTGAAAGCCTGAGGGTGATGGTGAAGTTGATGATTAATATTTTAATAATACACAATTTACGAGTCAATGGAAATACCATATACTATGACACACTAATTGTGTGGTTTTCCCTCTCTTTTCCTGAACTACTACTAAAGCCTTGCACTTGTACTTTTGTATTGTGCAGATGAAGCAGGAACAGATGAATATATGGACAATGAGGATGATTTGGAATTGAAAATCAGTGAATGTGAGGCAGAGCCAGAGACTGGCCACTGTGAGGAGATGCAGGAAAATGAGCAAAGGCGACAAAGAGAAATGGACTTCCAGGAAGAACTGAGGAAGATAATGGAGGCAGAGAAGGTAAGTGATTCTGGACTTCCTTCTCTTAACAAAGTACTATGTCCTAAGGACAGAATATTAAAGCAGATATAGATGTTGGTTACTCTTTTACATGTGCAAATATGGGAACCTCTGTAATTTAATAATTTTATTTCATATTTGTAGTCATATATGCCTTATAGTAAAATAGGGCTATTAGAAAATGGTATGCATGGCATTCATGACTGAAACTGTGCAAACTGCTATCCTGCTGTGTTCTTGACATTCTCTCTACCTGCCGTTCACGGTGAAACCCACACATGCAGAAACCATCCTACCTGTGGTGCGCATGCTTTGACGCTATGCCGGTTTGTTTGAGGGTCAAACACAAGTTCTCCTTAAGTTGATATGTTTGACCAGTTTTAAGCTGTATTCTATGCTGTGCTTTTAGATCCTGTTTTTTAAATTTCCTTTTTATGTTTTACACCACAAAGATTTTAACTATCCAGTTTTAAGTCTACTAGCCACGCCAAGTTGAATGTTGCTGTCAATCAGTCAATCAATCAAACTTTATTTGTATAGCACTTTTCATACAAAGAAGGTAACACAAAGTGCTTTACAACCATTTAAAACATTAAAAACAAGAAAAACCCGTCCCTCCCACCCTCCATATATACATATATACACACACAACCACACATACACGCACACACACCCTTGCACAGGCCCACCCACACACACACACACACACACACACACACACCCAACCCCGACAGACAGGAGGACCCGCACACCGAGGTGGGGAGCCCTCCAACCAGCCGGGCCAAAGGGACCCGCAGACAGCAACCCCAGCAGCAGACCGGATACAGCCCCCAATGTGGAGGACCCCCCCGAAGGAAACACTGGAGCTAACAGGAAAAACTTTAAAATATGAAATAAGATAAAAGGCTTGATAACTACAAATAAGAAAAGAAAGTTAAAACAGTAAAAAATACACAATATAATAAATAAATAATGATAAGAATGTAAGAAGAAATATAAAAGATCAGTTAAAAGCCTGATTAAGAAGGTGGGTCTTTAACCTTCTTTTAAAAACATCAACAGTCTCTCCAGTCCTGAGGCTCTCCGGCAGGCTTTCCACAGGTGGGGGCAATAATGGCTAAATGCCGCTTCCCCGGGGGTTCTGGTTCTGACTACTGCTATGGATAAAAGGCCGCTGCCAGAGGACCTCAAGATCTGCGAAGGTCGATATGGTAAAAGCAGGTCTGATAAATAGGAGGTCGCAAGGCCATTAAGACATTTAAAAACTAGTAAAAGAACCTTAAAATTGATCCTGAAGCAGACAGGCAGCCAATGCAGCAACTTTAAGACTGGTGTAATGTGGGCCCGCCCTTTGGTCCTCGTCAGTACGTGTGCGGCTGAGTTTTGCAGTAATTGGAGGTTAAAAATGCTCTTTTTGGGAACACAGGAGAACAGGGCATTACAGGAATCTAAACGACAGGAAATAAAAGCATGCATTAGCACCTCCGTGCTGGCCTGAGAGAGAAACGGGCGGACTCTGGATATGTTCGTAAGATGATAAAAACCTATTTTTGATATGGGGAATAAAATTCAGCTCAGAGTCAAAAATCACGCCCAGGTTTTTTTTTTTACAAAATGTGCTGCTTTAAAATCTTGTTTTAATAGAAGTTTGTCTCTCTGGATTTCAGGACCTGTAACTAAAACCTCAGTTTTTTCCTGGTTGAGCTATAGGAAATTCGCTGCCATGCCATGACTTGATGTCTAAAATGTAGTTAAAAAGGGCATCCATTGGTCCTGTGTCATCAGGAGACAGCAACGTACAGCTGTGTATCATCGACGAAGCTATGGAAACTGATGCCGTGTCTCCTGATGACGTCCCCAAGTGGAAGCATGTAAAGACTAAAAGAATGGGACCTAAAATTGAACCTTGGGGAACCCCACACCTAATTTTATGGGTTCCTGAGGAACACGTATCCATACCTACATAAAAAAATCGGTCTGTGAGGTAGGAGCTAAACCAGTTAAAAACAGTACCAGAGAGGCCAACCAGGTGTCTGAGTCTTTTTTAATAAAATGGGATGGTTTACTGTATCAAAAGCTGCGCTTGGATCGAGTAGAACTAACACTGTAAGTTTTTTGTTATCTAAATTCCACCTGATGTCATTTAAAATCTTTAAAAGTGCTGTCTTGGTACTGTGGTTCATCCTAAAACCAGACTGATGTCTTTCTAAAATGTCATTTCTGATTAAAAAGTCGTTGACTTGGTTAAAAACCAGTTGCTCTAAAATTTAATTTAAAAATGATAGGTTGGATACGGGTCGGTTGCTATTAAAAACATCTAAGTCTAAATTGCTCTTCTTTGGAAGGGGCCTCACCACTGCCATTTTAAAAGTAGTGGGGAAGACACCCATCTGAAGAGAGCAATTCATAATGTTTAAAATCTGTCCCTCAAAAAATCTACTAAAAGATTTTAAAAGTGCATGGTGTGGGAATTGGGTCTAAAAGGCAGGTTGTTGGGTTTACTTGGGTGAAAACTTGACCAAGTGTCCTTGCATCAACCAGTGCAAAACTCTCCAGTGTTTCCTTAGGCAAGGACAACAGCTCAGGTGTGTTCACAGGTAAAACTTGTTGGGATAAAAGGCTGGATCTGATGTCCTTGGATTTGGTCCTGAAGTGGTCTGCAAAGTTCTCACAAAGAGCGTCTGCTGGCATCTTAAAAACTTTATTAACATTAGTGCCTGTTAAAATATCAAAGGTGGAGAAGAAGAACAGGGGATGGTTTTTATGGTCTGTGATAAGTTGTGAGAATTGGGAAATTCTTGCCTGTCTGACTGCATTATTGTAGGTCTTGAGTTGTTGACGTAAAATATTGTAATGTATTGTTAATTTAGATTTTCTCCATCTCCTCTCGGCACTCCTGCAGCTTCTTTTTAATGTATTGATTGAATTGTTTTTTCTCCACGGGGGTGTAGGTTTTGGTTTATTTTCTTTATTAAAAGTGGAGCTACTGAGTCCAGGGTTGACTTAGTTTACTGTCAAAATTATCGACGATAAAATCACAGGGTGCAGGTAAAATTTCAGCAGGAGTGCTTTGTAAAATTTTAATAAGATTTACAGCCACTTCAGAGTAGTGTTTCCTCACCGTTGTCACCGGGGCCTCCTGCTGGTTAAAAGTGGTGATGTTAAAAAACAAACAGTAGTGGTCAGACACAGCCAGGTCCACAACAGAGGACACACTAATGGACAGTCCATGGGTTATGACCAGGTCCAGAGTGTGTCCCCTGCTGAGAGTCAACTGCGTAACATGCTGGCGTAACCGGCGTGTTTTTAGCTTGGCCAACTAACGGAGCTGGCAGATCGACATTATTTTTATTTTTTTTTTTATTTTTTTTACCACAAACACCTAAAACGGGTTTTACCCCAAGGACTGTATTTTCAATTTTTCACAACATCTGTACTGGACACAGGTGTTCTCCTCAACCACCACCGGATCCCACCAGTCATGCCTCCACTCACCTCTGTGAGGTGTGACAGCTGCTTCGCCTGAGCCAGAAAATTGTCAAGTTGGAGGGGTGAATACTCCACACTTTACCAAATCTATAGAACTGATCCTTGACTCTCTGGCTATGTTTGGGGCCACCTGAGCTGCTGGACAGCTGGACTTGACATTCCTGGACGTCACTGATGTCACTGATGTCCTGGCCACTGGTGCGAAGGCCAAGGCTCCGGATAGCTCCACTCCAAGCCTTAAGGAGTCATGGACTGCTGCAGGTAAGGACAACCAAGGTGAAGTTCCTCTGCCGTCCCCAGGCTCATCACAGCCTGCAGATGGCCAACAAGTTTTCCATCGTGGACGAGCGGGACTTCCTCCCGCTTGCTGGTCACTGCATACCACCATCGACCCAGGAGCCTGATTGTCCTTGGCCTCCTCCTCTCCACGGCAGTGTCTAGCACCTCCATCTCTCCGGTTAATCACCACTCCCAACAGCATACATCCTCTCTCCGACCTGGCTACCTACACTTCACCCCTTGACTGCACACATCCCTCTGACTCTGGCTTCAACCTCCAGCCAGCCTCCTCTGGCTTCACTCATTATCAGCGACTCCATAGTAAGACACATTACATCACAAGCAGCAGCAACATATTGTTTAACCAAAGTTCTGGACCTACTCCATCAGATCCTATCTCTCCTCAGTAGACACCTACAAGCCACCAAAGTAATTGTCTACATTGGCACCATGATCTACCAATCAACAGTCTGAGGTTTTAAAAAGTGATTTTAACAGTCTTTTTAAACTACTCAAGGACTGCAACAAATCTGTTTTTATCTCTGGGCACATCCCATCCATGTTTCGTGGCATTGTATGTTGTAGCAGACTGCTCAGCCTCCACACCTGACTGCCATTTGGCATGCTCCTCACAAAACTTTGCTTTTATTGATAATTCAAGTCAAGAGAGTTTTTAGTAAGTACAGAATATTCCTCATCTAATAACTATAAAATTAAGGGTTCAATTTTAGGTCCGACACTTTTTAATCTATACATGTTATCCCTTGGAAATGGAAATTAGGAGACATGGCTTTAGTTTCAATAGTTATGCTGATGACACACAACTGTACATCGACATGTCTACTGATGACCCCAGGCCAAATGATGCCCTTTATAATTGTTTTTTTTCAGCAATTCAAGGAGACTCAAAAGTTGTGTGTATTGTTTTATTGTATTTTTATTTTCTGTAAAGCACTTTGTGTTGCATTTCTGTTTGCATGAAAAGTGCTATAGAAATAAAGTCTGATACAGAAGCACCATTCTGTTTTGGGAAAAAAAATAACAAATGCATCCTCCAAAATGTCAACACAGACAACTATAAAATGTATCACCTTATCATTCACTGAGACAAAAGCACAGAGAACAAAATATCACTGAGAAAATTCAGAACACAAAACACCATCTGTTTTAAAAAGTAAAGAAGTCATAAAATGTACCAAAGATTCTCGGTCACCTCACAGCAGAAAGGTTCTAGGTTCCAACCTGCTGGTTTGCATGTTCTCTTTGTTTCTACATGGTTTTCTGCGGGTGCTGTTGTTTCCTCACACAGTCCAAAGACATGCGTAGGTTAATTGGTGAATGTAAATTGGCCTTAGGTGTGAGTGTGACTGTAAATGGCTATTTCTTTGTTTGTGTTGAATATGTGGTAGACTGGTGACTGGTCCAGGGTGTACTCCGCCTCTCGCCGAATGTCAGCTTGGTTAAACTCCAACTCCACACAAACCTCTCCAGAATGAAGAATGTTTACTGAATGAATGGGTGGTTATTGTATACCATTATTGTGTTTTAACTTAATTATCACCTTTTGTGTCCAGCTCCATCAGATGGAACTTGAGGTGATGGAGAGAAGAGCTCAGGAAAAGCTTGACGAGGAGCTGCTACTTCAGCAGGTATTTCAGCTGCAGAGGCTCCCGCTGTGAAAAGACACTCTTATTGATGAGTAAAGTTTTTGCAGTTTATTATTTACCTATTTGGAATCAGCACAGTGTAAGCATATGGAAGACAGTGTGTTTTTGGGGATATTTGACTTAAAAAAAAATCAGAGGATTACTGAGGATTACATGAAGTGGTTATAGTTCTTATTACACTTTAGGTGGATGGGATTAATTGTAATTTCCAGGTGGTTTGTTTAATATTGTTTAACTCAACTCAACTGAACTCAACTTTATTTATAAAGCAATTTAAAAACAACCACTGCTGACACAAAGTGCTGTGTATCAAGAATAAATATGTATAAAACATAAAACAAACAATTAAAACAGTTAAAACAATAACGACAATAGCGCACACACACAAAAAAGCACACAATAATCAAAAAATAAGACCTTTGTTGTAACTCTGGTAACTATCTTTACCAATTAGGAACTGCTAAATAACTTACAAAAACAAGTGGACCAAGAGAGGAGGAAGATTGAAGAGGAGCAGAAGAGAAAAAAAGAAGAGGGGGAAAGGAAAATGAAAGAAATAGAAGAGAAGAGGAAAAGGGAGGAGGAAAAAAGGAAAATGAAAGAGCAAGAAGAAAAGAGAAAGATGGAAGAGGAGGACATTAGAAAAAGGCTGGAAGAAAGGAAGAGAATGGAGAAAGAGGAAAAGAGAAAAAACTTAGAGAGGAAAAAGGAGGAAGAAGAAGGCAGGAGAAAGAAGGAAGATGAACAGAGGAAAAAGAGGGAGGAAGAGGAAAGGCGGAAAAGTGAAGAGGAAAAAAACAAGATAGAAGAAGAGATGAGGAAGATGGAGGAAGAAAGAAAAATAAAAGAAATACGATTAAAAGAAGAGGAGAAAAGAAGACTGGTAGAAGAAGAGGAAAGAAAAAGGGGGGAGGAGAAACTGAAAGAGAGGGATAAAAATAAGAAGCAAGAGGAGGATAAAACAATGAAAAGGGGAGATACGAAGAATATGATGAAGATGACTGGAAGGACACTAACAGAAGATGAAAAGGGAAAAAAAGAAATACCGTGTAAGGATGATCAGAGAAAGATGGAAGATGAGGAGAGGAAAAAGAGGGAGGATGAAGAGGAGAGAAGAAAGGAAGGACAGAGAGTAACTAAGGAGCTTGAGATGATGATGAAGCAGGAGGAGATGGAAAAAAATGAGATGGAAAGAGAAAGTGACGAGGAAAGACAAAAGTCAGAGGTCCCAAAGAAAGTTATGGATGGACAGATAAGAAGAAGGGAAGGGGGAAGTAGAAAAATAGAAATTAAACTCAAGGGAAATGAACATAAGAGAAACAAGAAGGATGAGATGAGACATAGTTTGGAAAATAAAGATATGGCAAGAAGTGAAGAGGAGAAGAAAACTAAAGAGGAGGAGCTGACTGAAGGGCATAATGAAGAAATGAGGAGACAGAAGGAAGATGAAGAGTACATAAACATAAACAAAGAAATAAGATCAAAGCAAAAAATGGAGGGATATAAAGGATGTGAAGCAGACAACAGGAAAAGGGAGCACAAAACAGAAACAAAGAATAAAGAGAGGAGGCAGGAAGAGGTGAAGAAATACAAAGAGAAGGATGATATGGGAACAAGAAATACACAGACAGACAAGACATATAATAGAAAAGAGGCGAGAGAAGGCATAGAGGAAAACATAAAGACAGAAGAAAGGATACTGAAACAAGAGAGGGAAAGCACAAGATCTCAAAATGAGAATACAGGTAGCACTGGGCACTCCCTGCCTTCACAGCTGGGAGTCAGCACTGCATTGACCTTCTCAAGCTCAGCTCCTTTACCCAGGGAGTCCACAGCAGGGCCCAACATCTCTGTAACGGCACAACAGCAAGACGCAGAGAAGAACATCAGTCAGACCTCCATATGTAAAACTACAGATCAACAAGATCCAGCAGTGAGGTCTTGCGCTTCTTCCTGCTCATTACCAGAGCACACAGAGCAGAAGAGGCTGTTGTGGATGAAGGACTGTGTCTCGTGGTCCAAACTGTGCCTCCAGACCAGGAGGAAGCCGAAAGGATCTGCCTGGAGTCACAGAGGGCTGAGGAGGGCACCTGAGGCCAGCAGTCTGCCTCCTCTCTGCCCACACACTCTGCTTCAGTCCACAGGCTGGAAATCACTGCAGGAGGTAAAAAAGGCTAAGCCGCAGATACACACACAAAAATCATCATATTTCATACTTAATATTTTGGGTCAGTTGTGTCTTAATCAAGGTAAAAACATTCACATGTCAATATTTCCCTTTGAGACCTCAATGACACCCACCAGCGTCATTAGATACGTTGCACAATACATTACTTGGCAGTAAAACATACAATGTTAAAGAAACAAATGTATTACATAGTCTATTTGTAAGGAAAATCAAATCATTAGTATAACCGTAAATGTCAAACATGCTTATTTAATCTCTCAAAATCCAGACAAACCTTCAAGCAAGCCTTAAAAACATCTTAGCCTCTCTTTCAGGTAACCATGGTGACCTTGGAGGACTTACCAGGATGTAGCTTGTCCACTCTTGTCCATTGCAATCAGCTTCGATCCCTCACTCTCCGACGCTGTGGCCTGAAATCCTTGGAAGGCATCAGCCAGTTACAAGAGCTCTGCTACATTGATCTAGAGGTGAATAGAGAATCAAAGTTTTATCTGTTTCTAACTGCTCAATTGTGTCCTACAGTTTTACATTTGTTTTGTTTCAGGAAAATGACATCTCATTTGTGGATTGCAAAAATATGACCAGCTTAAGAGTTCTTCGACTTGCTCACAACAAGCTAACGTCCATCCATGGTTTAAGTGGTGCTGACAGTTTGGACTTTCTTGACCTTTCTCACAACTCCATCACCCGCATTGGTGAGAACAACAAAAAAAAAATCATTAAACTGTACCTTAGGAAACTCTGACATTAACTCTGTTTGTCCAAAAAGTATACTAGTTAAATCTGAACAACTGTTGTCATAATGTTTGGTTGTATCAAAAACAAGGTCTCCAACTGAAGTTTGATTAGTTATTTTCCTTCCAATGTATATGTAGCAACTTGAAGCTTGACACACCTGAACCCCTGTGTCAAGTCTGCAATACTCCACTAGAGGGCAGCATCTCTCTGCCTTTCAGCTGTGGACTTCATGCACTTTACAATGAAAACTGAAGCATGGCCCTAATATGATACATACAGACTGTGTTATCGTGGACTGTATCATTTCACTTGTGTTTTATTTTTTTGCATATATGCAGAGGAACAGTTTTGCAGTCTGAATAAGTGGCATCTCATTTTCATATCATCCCTAGCTGGTCTGGAGTCTGTGAGGAGACTGCAAAGGTTGTCATTGGACCATAACCAGCTGATCAGCACCAAAGGGCTGAAGGATGTATATACACTCCTCCACCTGGACTGCTCACACAATCATCTGGCAAATGTGGAAGGTCTGGAAAACAACGCTCTGCTCCACACGCTGGATCTGAGAGGCAACAGTCTTACTGAGGTAAAAAGGCAACAACTGAGGACTAAAAATGCTGGATCTGATGTCACTGTTCAGTGTTACAACTTTGTGAGACCTGTTGACAGGTTTAGCTGCCAGCTGAAGGACTTGTAATGCAACTGAATTAAGCTCATATCACTCTACTTTCATCTTTGATTTCCCTCATACAATTAGATGCTTATTTTATTTGATTGTATTTTCACATTTACATCCTCATTAGAAATATTCAGTGGAAAGAGACAAGAAATGTGGGAAAGAGAGCAGGGGAACAACATGCAGTAAATGTCAGGGTGGCCAAGAATCAAATCAGGGTCCCACTACTTCTAGGTATCTATACCTATGTGCTATGCACCTGAACCACTCAGCTATCAGGTTGTACCAAATAGATTTTAAATCTTAAAAATAAAGTGTTACAGTTGCCTATGAGATGCTGCATTTCAGTCAACAATGCCAGTGTCTTGGCTCTCATTACCAGTTTGAACAGATTATGAATGAAGAGATTCTCCTGATGAAACCACAGGCTGGTGTGTGGTGGTCTGATACTTTTGCTTCAAATTTATCCAAATATAATTTTAAAACTTGAGATCATGGCCTCAGAAACCACCTCACCAGTGGGAATTTATTAATACGAAAACAAAACTGAACTGTTGAAAATCTTTCTTTCAGCGTGATTTTAACAACTACCCTTCACTGGATAAGAGGCCTAAATGGGTGGATTAAGTGAAGGAATGTCAAATATATATTTAGATCAATAGAATAGCCCTTTGGGATCATTAGATAATGTAGTGTGAAAAAGTTGATGTGTAGTGTGTTATTGTACAATGTGGTGATAGTACAGTCTGTCCACAGTGCAAATTTGGACAATGAACAAACCAAAACCAAATAAAAAGTCAGAAAAGAAATGACGAGCGGGACAAGCATTCTTGCATTTGGCTTCAATTAAACAAAACCAAGATGCACAATTGGAGCGACAAATGAAAGGCAGCAGTTACTGTTACTAGTTTTGCCTGTGTTTGTGAAGTCAAAATGTCTTCCAAGAGAATACTCAATCAGCAGTAGTTATAGAGAGAGTGTCCAGATGCTTTATATTTCTTGTATAGATTAACTCCTGTGTAATTGAAAAAAAAAAAAAAATCCCAAAACAAAACGTGCAAAGCACGTTGAGGAAAAGTACTCAGTAAGTAAATACACTTGAGGAAAAGTATTCAGTAAGATGGTCTCTATATGCTCAGGGTTTCCAAATGATTACTTCTGAGCTTCCCTTGTGGTCCACACTGATGGCAGTAACCCTAGCAGGGCTAAAACAACCGACATTGATGGACAGCGTCAGTTTGTGCTGCTGGACCAGCAGCAGCAGCAGTGTAAAGTTAGTCTAACCTCACAGTGTGACCAGTGTTAACTGACAACTTCACCCTGTTTCTCCTTCAGCCCCCCAGCCTGAACAACCAGGTCCTCCTCAGAGCGCTGCATCTGGATGACAACAGCATATCCTCCCTGCAAGATCTCACTGCCTGCTGGCTTCCCCTCCTGCAACACCTCTCTGTGGCCCAAAACAGGTACACAATATCCCTCCAGTCCTACTTAACATCTGTCTCATCCTATTTTTAGATGACTCAGGCAACTTCGACAACTTTTAAACTAGTCACATTGTTCATAATGTTTCAGTATTTAACGATGATACGAAAGATAGCTTTAACAGGCTTTTCATTTGTCTCTTTGTTTCTAGAATTACGCAGCTGCCCTCCATGTCTGATTTTTTGTCCCTTGAAAATCTTCGTCTAAGTTTCAACTGTCTATCAGGTAACATGCTGCCGTGCTTAACTGGACTATTCATCCACTTCCCTTAACCATAAAGTCATTCTGACTTCTGCTATGCATGTAGTTTGTTCAAATTATACAAGTTTTGTTTCATCTTCTTTTTACCTGTTTGTCTTGATCTAATGATTTTACATTTTACACTTTTACTGATTTTAGTTTGTTGCCTTGTGTGAAGTATTTTAAGTTTTGAGAAGCGCGGTAAAAGTGAAGATAGTTTTTTTTTTGTAATTTTTTAAAAAATAGTTGCTTTATTCATCCCCTAGGGGAAATTCGGGTATCTCAAGCTCAGCTCACAGGTACACATAACACGTAACATATAGTAGATAAAAGACAACAAAGGAAACAGCAACGACAGTGACATCAACAACAACGACAGCAGCAACTAAGCATGAAAAGTGAGCTGTTGATAATAATGATAAAATATTAAAATATGATAAAAGGTTAGAATCGTATTCAATAAATAAATCTGCTAATAAATAACTAAAAGCAAATAATGATACTGATGATAATAACAATAATAATAATAGAGGGACAGTTATTACAACCACAGTACTTGCATGTTACAAACTCTGACATCACATTCCTTCTCAATGCTCACAAGCCTTCTTTTTTCTCCCATAAAGCTACAGATAGATTTAACTTAACAACAACAAAATAGCAGTTACAATTAAAATAACAAAAGAGGTTACAACAGGCATCAATTTACATGCACCAAACCATTTGGCATCGGCATTTGGTTCTATATATTTCATATGTTGGTGCTGCATTCATTTAGGTGGGATGCAGGCTGTTTAAACATAGTGTGTCGCTTCACTTAAATTAGATCCATAAATTCACATCTCTCAGAAGCACATCTCTGTTTTTTTCACCCAGTTGATTTAGAGCCCACATGACCAGATGAGATGCTTGTTAGACTGAGGAATAGACTGAGGAATAGATATTTACGTGACAAAGTTGTTTTTCTGTTTGCCTCTCAGAGCTACGTAACATATGTGAGAATCTGGAGAGATGTCAGTTCCTGCAAGAAGTCCACCTCACAGGGAATCCTCTTCAACAGGAGAGTGGCTGGAGGTAGGATGAGGGCTGGGTGAAGGGTATGACATGGGCTGCTGTTTTTTAGGGACTTGATATGTTCTTATATAATCTGTATGCATTTGCTTTTAGGACATAAATGGCAATGCTGTTTCATTACGCTCATTTAAATTCACCTAAGGAATTTTCTGGATGGTTGTTCACCTCCTATTTGTGCACATTCTCCTCTGCAGTACCTGCTACACAGTTTCAAATCAAGATAGAGTAATTAGAAATTTCCGTAGGTCTTTTTGTAAATTGTTGGGACCTAAGTTTCAGTTTCAGCTTCCTTTGCTCTGAAATATCAGTCACTGTGATGGATGTTCAAAGGAACATACCAGTGAAAAGCCACTATTTTTCTGTCACAAATTCGGTCTATTGGCTCAGGTAGTCTAAACATTCCAGCCGAACACAAGCCTCCCTGTCCACTTCCCAGGATTACCACTGTGATCCGCGTTGCCTATTAGATTACCATGAGGTTCGACAGACATCTGTGTGTATGTACGCCGCACTAAGTGCTTATAATTCCCACAATATTGATACAGCAGAAAAATAAATTATTTCATTGTCAATTTGCTCATTCACTTACAGTGCCTAAATATTGTACCAATGTTAAGGCAGTTGCAGTGAGTTTATATGAAAAATATGTGATGACCACTCATATTCCTTGTGCTTCTATTGGGCTGTCATGAGCAGTGATGTCAGCTGTTACAGGTTTGCAAAGTTATTTGGCTCCTCAGAGCTACTCACACCCATTTAGTAACAGCCAAATATCCAAAATATGAAAAGTTATACTCGCCCCTCCAAAAAGCCCTCAGTGTTTCAGTTTCAGAAAATTCTCACTTATCTGACATTCAGAGTTTTGTATTTGGACTCTTGGACTATAGTTAAAAAGTTTACCTTTAAGGTATAACAGAAAAGTCTAGTGTAAATTGTGCGCGTCAAACTTTTGTGTCTTACATGCTAATCCCTACTGGGTTTATTGATTCTGACAACGCAAACATAAAATCTTAGCTTTTGATTGTAGAATTACCTTTTCAGTAGACTTTCTCTGTCCAGAATAACCCTATAAACATTGGTTACTTGTGGACACCTTTTCTGTCTTAAGCTTTAACTGTAACATTACCTTAATATTTCATTGAACTTTACTTAACCTCCTGTGCCAACAGTGGAATTAACCCTCAGTATTTCCACACTCATGCCCTGGCCCTTTCATCCCGAGCCAGTGATAACATCTGCTAAATTAAAGCACCAAAAGGCAAACGCTAGGAATTACACTCCCTGTAGGCAGCCCCTGATCCAGGAGACGTAGACGAAGAAAACACTGGGTCTGATTAATCAGGGCCATTTTAAGGGCCTGTGTTTTGGAGGAAGTCTTCACTAAATGAAATACGGACTTGTGCTCATATGGGCTGAAGAAAGAGGTTGAAGGAATGTGAGCCAAAAACAGTGTTTCCCTCATAAAGGAGGATGAAATTTTTGACAATTTGGGAGAGATACAAGTTCAAGTCCAAGGAAATTCAGTGTGGACATTGCTGAAAAAGATTCATAGCACCTTAATTGTGAAGTCCAGCCCTTATTTGGAAAAATTACTTTCAGTTACTAGGTGACATTTAGCCAGTCTTGACAAATTCATGATACTTCAGCAGAAGTATTTATGCTATACAAAGATCAAAACTCCTAAGCCTATTGCAGAGATGATCTAATTCTCAGAAATTTTAATGATCAGTTCACAGCATCTAATTATTTTGTACATTGGTCTACTCTCTGTTCTCACAAGTGTGTCTAAGTGCTGACATTTTTTGAATTAAATTACCCTCCCCACCTCAGTGAGCTCATGTAACAACCAAAAGGTCCTATTTGGGTTTGGTACTTCATTTGAAGACAGCCAGCCACACAACATGCCCAAAGGGTTGGAATCTAATCCCGATCTGTGTTGAAGAGACCCAGTGGGCCACATCAAAACCGTATCCCTCTGACAGTACACAGATCCCATCCTCTGTAGCCCTGTCTTTGTCTCAGGGTGACACAGAAGTTGTGGAAACTCTGTTGCTCTCTGTGCATAATATGAACCATTTATATACTTTTGAATCAGTCATTAGTGTAAAATAAGGTTTATCTTAAGCCATCGATCAAAATTTACAGAGAAAAGAAGTCCTTATAGCTATAGGCTAATAAAACATCTTCCCTTTAATAAGGACAACCGTCTATACTTATGTAAATTATTTTCTCTGGCAAGATTCTTAAACCCATGCGTTGATATTTATATGTTACCAACAGAAAATATCAAGAAGCCATAAAACAAAAAATCTGTAAATAGATTAGTGGTCTAAAGAAGGACCTACTCAAATATTCCCATATGCATCTTTTATTAATCCATCTCAAATGAAGAGTTTGACCCCAACACATGTTTTATCCTCCTCCCGTGACGTGGGAGGCAAGATTTAAGAGCATATGGTACACTGGGAATCAATTTAGAAAACGTTCTTAATGTTTTAAAAAAAAGTTACTTTTTGCAGCCTGAAGGCTTGTATTTTTACGGATTTTATTGTTGCCATTCCCTGGTGTCCTGTAGAGTTTCCAGCTCCACATTTTCCCACTGAACACAGACCACATTTGGCCAGTGTTGCACTGGTAGATGCTCTGAGTCTGTTTCTCTGGCGGATAGTTGAGATTCTTCTGCTTGTACATCCTTAGCCTCAGGCAGCAGTTACCTCTCCCCCAGACTCACAGCCAT
Source organism: Stegastes partitus (assembly GCF_000690725.1). Lineage (NCBI taxonomy): Eukaryota > Metazoa > Chordata > Actinopteri > Pomacentridae > Stegastes > Stegastes partitus. Next base: position 926,138 of record NW_007577748.1, on the reverse strand, counting down.
TCAAGGCTCCCCTAAAGTTGAACGCTGATACTACCTAACATATGTCATTTGGTAAGGGGTTTTATCCAAAGTAGCTCTGTAACTAAACTTATAGAAAACAATATAAAGTTGACAGATTTAGTAACTTTTTCAAAATATATTTAGATTTTAAAGCCAGATCACAGAGTCGTTTATAACAGGGGATTTCTAAATCACTGTAAATACAATAATCAGTCAGACAAAATGTACAAAATGTACAGTGCACAAAACCGAATGTAGCCTTAGTGACCTCATAAAACAGTTTTCTGAGAGCATGTTAAATTAAACAGAGAATGGCTGCTCTAACACTTCAACATCAGAGCAACTTTCTACCCACTGAGTTATACTGCTCTAAATATGGGTATTCAGTAATACACTGATGACAAGTTGGCTCACTGATCAGTATCAGTTATTAAATGATTGGTGTGAAATATAGACTGGGAACAAATACATAGTACATCTGTTCCTCTGAGTCTGAACCTGTTTTTTGATATGTGAGGTCTATTGACAAAAAAACTGAAAGTCCTATCATGCTGAGTCCCTGTGATCAAAGCTTCAATCCTGTTCCATAGCCCTGACAGCATTCTGCCTAAGGCTCATTGTGAACATTTCAGCTGAAATTTCAACCCCTTTTTTTGAGTTCTGTTTATGTTGCTCCCAAAGGCCTTCATTATCTGTGAAAACACAGTTTAAAAAACAAAAACAAAAACAAACTGTAGGCTTCACCAAGTTGTTTGTATACTCTGTGAAGAGCGCTTTTAAGATGCTGTACTGTTATGTACAATGTGCTAGCTGAAAATGTATTAGTGGGTGATTAATTTAAAGACAAAAAGTGCTTGGTTCTCTTTTTGCTAAATGAATACCAGCAGTGATGCACTCTGTTTATGCCAGTATGAAAGCTGATGTCATAGTTTTAACCTTACCATTTTTATAATTTCTACCATTGATCTTATGAGTTAGTTGGACACATTTTAAAAAATAAATAAATAAATACGAAAAATTAGATTCACTTGGCTTTGCAGAGTTTTTTTTTTTTTTTTTTTTTTTAAATAAATACGAAAAATTAGATTCACTTGGCTTTGCAGAGTTTTTGTTGATACAAAAACACAAATATGTGCCTGATATATATCCAGTGTGCTCTCCTTTTCAGATCCACACTGCAGAGAGCAGTGCCTGGCCTGAGGGCCATTGACAGTCAGCAGACAGACTCCTTTCTCCCGCCCCCTGCTGTTCAGCAGGTCAGCTTGGCCTCAGACTCCTTCCTGACTTTCTGTCAGGCTCAGCTTCAGCAGACACATGATTTACAGCAGTGTCACAGCAGGGAGCTCAGGTAAGAGACAAATGGGAAGATGTACTGTGAGTGTGCCCTGTGTGTAGCGTGGATGAGTGCAGGTCTTACAAGTGGTCAGAGAGTGTGGTTGGTTAAGTGTCTATCCCCAAAATTACTGCCTCATGTTACCTCAGACTTGGAAGCTACACCCTTGGAAAGAAACACAGTTTTCACATGATAAACCAGAATAAAATTAAACTGAATAAGACAATATAAATGGCTGCAAACCTGTTTGCAAGAGGCTATATTATAAAGGTTGTTTCTTGTGCTGTTCAGCCTGTCAGACTTGCAGGCATCAAGCAGTGAGGAATGTTAGCTATCCTCATGTTATGTCTGATACGTAGGGCGTAGCGGGCCCTAAGACAACGTCCACCTATTTTCACAAGTCCTTCAGTGTCACTGGCCTCCACACACATTGATGCTCCTTTGCAAGTTGGACCACCAGCACTTAAAACAGTGGTCAACTTTCTGCTTATCTTCCTGACCCTTCCTAATTACACAGCACAAAAGATGAAACGTGGTGGCGGCTACTTGAACGGGTCAAAATGAGGACTCCTATGGCTTGGGGGATAGCGTGGCGCTCCCCTTGCTTCACCCCTCACAGTGTGCCCTCTACTCCCCTGGCCTCTGGACAATGAGCCATTTTGAAGGCTTTGCAAGAGCCAACACAGTCATTTAACCCCTGGGCTGACCTTATGGCAGACTTAGGTTCAGGGGAGGTGAGAAGACTGCCACACGCCAGTCTGCTGGCGACTGTAAGGTGGAAAACTATGGGGTGTGTTCTTTCACAGCATTTCTAATTTTATAAGGTGTAGGGTGGAGGCTGAATACTATGTTCCCAAAAAAATGGCTCGCTTTGACACATACAGTTTATTTGCTGATGTAGCTTAGCAAAAAACAACATTTTCCTCAATACAAGCATCTACTTGTAAAGCAAGAAGATGTTTCTATGGCCTTAAGTGATCATACCTGATTTAAAAAAAAAAGTTTTTCTTTTGTAGAAGAAAATCTTCTTACTTTTTCATCTCTGGGTTATATTCTACATTACATTCTACATTATTGTTACATTACTTGCAACTGAACTGTGCAAAATTCTTAAGGCAAACTGGAGGGTTAATGCAGTAAAATAAAATGAATCTTTAATGCTAACTCAGGGCAATTGTTTTTTACATCAGGATGAAACAAAACACTACAAAAAATGTGCATAAAAATATACAGCAGACAGTATATGCTTCCATGGGATAGACTAGCACCGTCACCATATCAAATTTTCTCTCCTTGACTATCGCGGTCAAAAGAAATGACAGTACTAATACTATTGTGATATTCATAGAAATTATGGGGGGGGGGGGACACGACTGGTACTGGGCTCCTTTAAGGATCATTTCTTTTTTTTTTCAAGTCTGTTATTCCAAATGTGATTCTAATCTGAAGGATGTGGACTAAAAACACACAGACCTTGTTCTGTGCAAAGGCCTTGATGTATTTTAAAGTTCAGCTAAAGCTGATGTGTGGTTTCAGCAGTTTTGGTGTGCCCAAAAGTCATATAAAATTCCTTGTTTGTGATATTATCCCACAGCTGAGCAAGGAAACACACTAACTTCTCTCACCAAAAAGACCACAACAAGACAGCCACTTGATCTTTCTAAATCAGACCGCTGAAGCCTCATATTAGCATTGGCTGAACTTTGGAGGGCCCTGTGGATTTTGTCCATGGTCTTTTATGTTTGAATTGTGCGAAAGGATGTTGTCATGTGCAGTGTAGATAGAAGAGCCAATTAAAGCAACCAATAACTTTTTGTTCTGTTTTATGGGCATTTAAATATTGTATTGACTTAGACTGACAATGCCAACCTGTCCATTTGAGCTTTGAATCTTCTGTAGTTGTGCTTTCAGTTTTTCAAGCTCATATGCCACCACTTTGTTCTGATCTTGGGAGGATATTCTGAGATGGATGTGAAATGCACCATTATAGCCAATGGCATAGAATCAGATCCAGTCAAGAATTTAAAAAACTGAACTTACTGATGAAGGACTTGGCTGGTCTTCAGTTTCTTACCGCTGTCTAACTATTCTGTCACAACAGTGATTTCTGCTGGTAGAACCCACATCATAATGCAACAATAATAGTACGGTTTCAAAATGTCCTGAAATATAATTGAAAAAACAAGTAACCAGTAAGAAAGGGTTAAAGAAAAGCTAAAAATAATTTAATTTGCATTTTTCTGCCATGAACATTGCATGTGCAGCTTTAATGTTATAAAATTCCTTTCCTGCTTTCTTATACCACTGCTCTACATGTTTATGGTGACCCTGGAGTGAACCAGCAGGTACAGGGAGGGGGGTCATTGGGGTCATAGTCCTTTTGGACCTCCTGACTCCTCTCTCAGTCGTCCCACTGAGAATGAAGAGCTAGGTCTTTGTAGAGAAGAAGCTGTACTACTTAAGGCTTCTGGCTTTCCAGACTGGCCGAATGTCTGCGCTCCCTCAGGGTTGAAGACGGGGAGGGCAGCAGAGCCAAGCATTGCTAATAGATTCATTAAGTTTCCATTGAGGTGGCTTTGTAGTCAGTTTATCCCCTCAATGAAAGAGACATTATCTGGTATTAGGGCACACACAGAGCAGGCAGGCAACTCGCTCTGTCTCTCACTCTCTCGCTTTCACAAACACACACATACACACACACACACACACACACCACACACCACACACACACACAATGTTGTCAGAATAGAAGAATAGAATAGAATAGAATAGAACTTTATTGATCCCTTTGGTGGAAACCTCAGGGAAATTGTTGAAAGATGTAAAGATTCAGATGTACTGATCGGGAATAAAATCTAAGAATTAAAAAAAATTGGACATTTCATTAAATTCCTATTGAGCTGAATTTAGCTTCTCTAGTACTATAAGCTAAATCACTGTCCACCTCATATGAATTACCTTTAAAGGGATAGTTTGGTTTCTTTGAAGTGGGTTTGTACGAGGTTTTTATCTATAATCACTGTATTACCTATAGTAGATCACAGTCTGTACATTTCCAGTTTGGAGAAGCCAACAGGAGGACCAGCACATAAGCGAAGCATAGTTGTGGGTGTGGTCAGCAACAAACTGGATTTTGGGCCCAGTTAAAAATGTTGATATCAGTTTGAGAGTGCGCTGTGTTTAGAGCTTTGTTACTTCTTTATGTTGCCATCAGACAGCCCTTTCCAGCAGGGAACTGAAGCATATCAAGCTATGTTTTCTTCAAAGCCATCAATCTCTACTGACAAAACCCATATATTTTCCTATCAGAAAATAAAAGTTTTTGGTCTTGATTCAGTTGTTTGTGCTATTGTGTGACTTCACAATAACATATTAAAACACAATAACAGTCTAGTAACTGCAGTTTTCTAAGAGGGAAAATTGCTGTTATGGAGTCTCAGAGAGTCAGAAAGGGCTGTTTGATGGCATAGTAAGGCACTATAAATATTCTACATTAAACATTTAAAGGTGAACACTGAAACTGATCTTGATTTTTTAGGTGGCTAAAATACATTTTGTTGCTGATCCCCCTCCCCACAGCAGTACATTGCTTAGATGCTGTGTCTGTTTCTCTAACTTGGTGTGCCAACTGTTACTGTAGGAAATATACCTATGGATAAATATATTACAGATCCTCACTATAAAGAAACCAAACTATTCTTTCAAGCATTTAGTTTGAGGTGCAACTGATTTCATCCTCTCTATCATCACACCGCCACTGATTTCTCTCTGTTTATTTTAAATAAATGATTGCATTGAGTCTGGTAATCAAAAGTATTGGTATTATGTTTAATGTGATTTCTTGAATGTAACTATGGATTAGAATTTATTTTAGACACAAAACATTTCATATTTTAGGTGAATAAATCTGGACTGCACAATAGCTCAGGGGTAACTTTCCTGCTTTCCATATCCAATGAGCCACAGGTCTGAGAAAATTTATTAATATTAATAACCCCAATGAATTTTTCCTGTATGAGACCATAGACCAGTGGTCCTCAAATACAAATCCGAAAGGTTCACAAGAACTGTTTTCAAAGAGTCAAAGGTCCGTTTATTGTCGTCAGCCAAGACACAAATCATAATACTCTCATTTTTCCCCCCCAAAAACTGAAATAAAATGCCATTTCTATTTCGACATATAAAATAGTGGGGACCAGAAGATAAATAACCATAAGAAAAGGAGGAAAAAATGTATTACTGGTCTAAGGAGACATAAGTGTCACGGGGTCACTTTCCATCAAACAGGGTATCCATCACTTCAATCATGCACTCTTTAATTATTTCTACATCAGAGAATGGCTTCTTATGCTTACCCAACACCCATGCAACTCCAAGTGAACACTCTGTTGCTACTTGTTGTTGGGTCATGGATCTTACCAGAATCTTGCTGGTTGTTTTATAAGATGATTTCAGTCCATTAATTTTTAGTTTTCTTTGGTCTGAATTTTGAGGAAAGCTCTCCTCAAATCTTTGGTGCTTGGCCTCATAATGGCGTTTTATATTTGACATCTTTATCAGAGCTACGGTCTCTTGGCATATGAGACACATTGGTCTTGTGCTGGTTGGAGGGAGAATGAATGCATATTGCTCGGTCCATTCATCTTTGAATTGGCGATATTCGCTATCCACTTTTCTTTTGCCGGCAAACTTGGAACAGGCCATGTCATCATCGAGGCTCCGACGTGAGTAAAATCGACGCGAGTAAAATCATTCGCGCGAATGATTTACATGTAAAGTCAATGTGAAGACGCGAGTAAACGTCCCGCGGCGCGACTCGCACGATTAGCGCGGTGCGATAGACGCGAATTGAGCGAGTTTGACGCGCGTTTGAGGCGCGTCTGGAGAGAAAGTTGAAAAATCTGAACTTTTGCGATCTGACGCACCGCGATGACCAATCAGCGTTGAGATTCTCTGGTGAAGTCAACAACATGATTCATTCATTTTTTGCAACTACACTGAGATTACTGATTAATTTACTCACCCCAGGAGATACGCAGTTACATTACTGGCCAGGGCAGATGTCAGTGCTCAGCAGATGGGCTGTCCCTCTCCTCCAGTTCACACACAAGAATGCTACTCATCAACTTAGCCAGCTAGCGAGCCGAGTTGCTAGCTATCACAATGCTAGCGGGATAAACCTCCGCTGGCTCCTCGTCGCTGTGGCCAGCGTACTCCGGCTTACGGCCGCTCGTCCGTGTTGTTGTGTGTGGCGATGTAAAAACATTGCTCTATCTCAGCCAGCGCCTGTAGTTAGTATCTTGGAGGGATATCCTGGTACCGATCCTCTCCAACAGGTAGTCAAACTGGGTCCGGATCAGCCGAAAACAGTGCTGGAAGCGGCCGTCATCCAGGCGCAGCTCCTGGAGAAGTTGGGGGAATTCTCCGAGCTGTGTACGTCTCTGGGGGATCCAATGGATCCGGCGTCTGGATCGCGTCCGTCGCGCCAATGACTTGAATTCAGACACAAATCTTGACGCGCGATTGACGCGATTTATACGCGCGAATGAAGCGAGTAAGCTCAGTGCACACACGCGTCCAAATACGCGCGTAAAGCGTGAATAGCGCGATGAATTCGCGTCTGGTGTGAACACAGCATTCGAGTAAAGCACCGGTAAAGGCACAGCGGTGAAAACGAAATTTAAAAAAGTACCTGTCTTGCTGCAGTGAGCGTGTTTTGCGTGTTTTGGACCCGACCAAACCAAAACACACTCAGTGAAGGAATCACCCATTCAGCTCTCGGTCTGCAAATCGATGGCCTCTGGGCCGGACCGGACTGCGGGCCGCCATTTGAGGGCCACGGCCATAGACCGTATATACAGTGAACAATTCAAATCACTACTGGGCACGCATAGTGTCCTTCAGTTCTTGGCCTGATCCACCACATACCCCTCATGTCTGGTTTCAAAATACCAAGATAGAAAGGGCCAAATTTCAAACTCAAGGCTTTTAACCAAAAATTATGTCACATTAGCGAGGTCCGTCTTTTATATAATCTATGTTTCAATCCCCACCACAGACATCAAATCAAAATCAAATAATGAACCCATCCTTACATTAAATGATGGGTCAGTCAGTGATCGGAAGGTTGGCGGTTTGATTCCGCCCTGTAACCTCTGTCATGGTCAAGAGCTGAGCATGAGCAGAGCTGAGCACAAGCAGAGCTGAGCAGAGCACGAGCAGAGCAGCAGCTTCCAGGCCCAGGACCCACCAGCTGCCTCCAGGCCCAGGATCCACCAGCTGCCTCCAGGTCCAGGATCCACCAGGCTCAGGATCCACCAGCTGCCTCCAGGCCCAGGATCTACCAGCTGCCTTCAGGCACAGGACCCACCAGACCCGGGATCCACCAGGCCCAGGCTTAGTGCCAGCAGCTAACAAACAACTAGCTTCAAGTTGTTCCTGGCTGCTGACAGACACCGGTGCTACGAGGCTAACCTGCTGTTGCCATCCCATCATAGCTCGGCAACCTGGTACCACTGCCTAAATCCTTTGGTACAAAGAAAATGGGACCAAAGCAGCAAAGAAACACTAATGAAGAATATGTATCACTCACTCAGGTAAATGACTTGTTAAACAATCAGAAAGACATGTTCACTGCTCTATTACAGCAACAACAGGACATGTTTAAAGACGTTGTTAAAGTCATTATGGACTCGACAAAGTCCAGGATGGATGTAATCACGAAAGAAACGCAAGATCTGAAAATGAGCATACAATTTACACAGAAAGATGTGGATGAACTGAAGCTCACTCAAGGAAAACAGTCTGATCATTGCAACACAACTCAAACAGACATTATAAAGGTATGTGCAAGTCTTCAGGTCATTCTGGACAAGCATGAGTGCCTGGAGAGTCAATTGAGGAGGAACAACACTGTGATTGATGGAATACCAGAAACCCCAGGTGAATCCTGGGCCGATTCAGAAGAGAAAGTAAAAGACATGTTGAAGCAGAAGTTACAGCTACAGAGGGAGATAGAGGTGGAGCGTGCACAGCGCACAGGTAAACTGGAAGCTGAAAGAGAAAGACCAAGACCCATTGTGGTCAAGTTCCTGCGTTTCAAGGACAAGGCTGTGGTGATGCAAAGAGCCAAGAGCCTCAAGGGCACTAAAATATCTATCAATGAGCACTACACAGACGGGCTGCAAGGTAGCACAGTTGGTAGCACTGTTGCCTTGCAGGAAGGTCGCCGGTTTGTGTCCCGGTGGGGGCACCGGGATCCTTCTGCGTGGAGTTTGTACGTTCTCCCCGTGCAGAGTGGCTTAAGTATTGCACATATTAACATAAACAGTCTTAGAAACAAAAATAAATGATGTCACTGAGCTGTTATTTGAACATAAATTGCACATACTTGCTATTTCAGAGACTCATCTGGACTCTTCCTTTGAGAATACTGAGCTAAATATTATAGGTTACAACATTTAAAGAAATGATAGAAATAGATACGGTGGGGGAGTAGCTTTTTATGTTTAGGATTATGTGCCTGTGAAAATGCGTACTAATATGATGCAGTATAATGTTGAAATATTATGGTTACAGTCTCATTTGCCTTACCAAAAGCCTATACTTCTTGGTTGCAGTTACAGACCACCCAGCGCTTATAATGAATGTCTTGATACCATCTGTGAAATGTTGGATAAAGATACTATTGTGGGTCAGGATTTTTGCTTAATGGGAGATTTTAACATTGACTGATTTTCTCAAAACTGTCCTCTGAAGAACAAGATGCAAACTGCAACAAATTCATGTGGCCTCACTCAAGTCATAAATAAACCCACAAGAATAGGTATAAAGCATGATGGCACCAACACATCTACATGCATTGATCATATTTTTACAAATTCTCCAGAGCTATGTAGGAAGATATTGTCTGTGCCCATTGGCAGTAGTGATCAAAACCTGATCAAAGTCGTTAGAAACTCTAAAGTAAGTTGACTTGGACCCACAATAATATTTAAAAGATCGTACAAACTGTTCAATCATGACTTATTTGTTGATGATGTGAAAGAAATCTCTTGGTCAGAAGTGTAAGCATCAACTAATCCTGAAATTGCCCTGTTGAAGTTTAATAATTTATTTTTTCCTCTGGTGGAGAAACATGCACCATTAAGAAAGTTTACGGTCAGGAATGACACAATGCCCTGGTTGGACAAAGAAATTAAAGTAGCTATGAAAATGAGAGATCAAATGAAAAAAACAAACAAACAAAAAAAACGCAATTGTAACAGGAAATAAATGTGACTGGGACTTCTATAGGAAAATGAGAAACTCTGTTACTAAACTTAACAGGAAAAAAAGAAAATATATTTTGAAAATCAAGTTAAGGAGGTAGGAAATGATAGTAAAAAAATATGGACTATTTTAAATGACCTGACAGGTGGGAAAAACAAAACCAATCCATCCTTCCTGGAGGCAGATGATAAGTTCATAACTATGCCCAGAGAAATTGCAAATTATTGAAGTGATTATTTTATTAGCAAACTAGAAAAACTAAGAGAAAATATGCCTAATCTAAGTAATGATATAACTCACCTATGAATAAGATGAAGATTATGACTAGAAAAAGCTGCAAGTTCAAACTGGTAAATGTAAACATAAATAAGATAGAGAACTTCCTGAAAAATTGTAAACACAAACCACCCGCTGTTGATTACCTTGACAGCAGGCTTCTCAAACTGGTTGCTGATGAGATTGCTCTTGCATTAACTCATATTATTAATTTCAGCTTTATGACCTGTACATGTCCACAAGCTTGGAGACAAGCGAAAATAATCCCACTGCCAAGAAACAAGAAACTGCCTTTTTCCGGCTCGAATAGTCATCCTATAAGTTTGTTACCTGTGTTAGGAAAAGTGATGGAAACGATTGTCTACAAACGAATTAATAACTCTCCATGAATAACATAATTTGTAGCTCTCAACATGCATACAGAAAGGC
>NW_007577748.1:867121-915496 GCF_000690725.1 Stegastes partitus | reverse complement strand
CAGTGGGGGCACTGGGATCTTTCTGTGTGTAGTCTCCATGTTCTCCCCGTGCAGCGTGGGAGAGATCCCACGCTGCACGCCTTCCTCCCACAAGGTCCAAAAACATGTTGAGCTTAATTGGTGATTCTAAATTGTCCGTAGGTGTGAATGTGAGTGTGCTTGGTTGTCTGTCTCTAAGTTGAGCTCTGCAGTAGACTGGTGACCTGTCCAGGGTGTCCCTTTGCCTTCGCCCTAAGTCAGCTGGGATAGGCTCCAGCCCCCCTGTGACCCTAGTGAGGATTGAGTGGTGTATAGATAATGGATAGATAGATTAGATAAAGCTAACATAGTAATGTATGCAGATGACTCAACCATATACACATCAGCACAAACTAATAATGAATTAAAAACTATTATAAATAAGGAAATAAAAGGTGTGGCTGAATGGGTTAATGTAAACAAACTGGTCCTGAATATATCAAAAACTAACTGCATAAATATAGGGTCAAATTATAATATTGATAATAATCCTGCATTAAATATTAAATTTAATAATATCACTATACGCCATGTGCATGAGACCAATCTTCTGGGAGTGACAGTTGACAATAAATTATCAGGGAAAAAACACATTAATAATATGATTGCAAAGATGGGTAGAGGCATATCAATTTTGAGGAGACACACAACTTTTATGACTCCAAACATCTTGACAACAGCAATTCAATCACTAATCTTATCCCATCTTGACTATTGCCCAACACTTTGGTCGAATGCCACCAGGGACATGTTAAACCAACTACAACACATACAAAATAGAGCTGCCCGAACAATACTCAAGTGTGACTACAGGACAAATATCATCTCAGTGCACCAAAAGTTCAACTGGTTACTGGTCAAAGACAGACTGTTATACTCACTGATAATTGCTATAAGAAACATATCGGTTTTAAAATCACCTCTTATTTTGTTTAAAAACCTCTACTTTCGTGCATCCATCCATCCATTTTCTATACACCGCTTAATCCTCATTAGGGTCGCGGGGGGGCTGGAGCCGACCCAGCCGACTTAGGGCGAAGGCAGGGGACACCCTGGACGGGTCGCCAGTCCATCGCAGGGCCACACTTAGAGACAGACAACCAAGCACACTCACATTCACACCTACGGACAATTTAGAATCAACCTCAACATGTTTTTGGACTGTGTGGGAGGAAGCTGGAGAACCCGGAGAGAACCCACGCTGCACGGGGAGAACATGCAAACTCCACGCAGAAAGATTCCGGTGTCCCTACCGGGACGCGAACCGGCAACCTTCTTGCTGCGAGGCAACAGTGCTAACCAACTGCGCCACCTTGCAGCCCATAGATATAGAGAGAGAGACAGAGAGAGAGAGAGAGATATTTATGATACATAGGGTATACTAAATTATATAGTGTGGATATATTTTGTAATGTTATATGTGAATTTATATATATACATATATATATATATATACAGAAAATTCAATATAATAATGAAATGATAATGCACAAGGCTATATGACATAGTTTCTCATAATGTATATATCAAAATGTGAGAAAGTGTAAAGCTCACTTGGCTTTTGTTTTGTTTTGTTTTTACAATATTTTCTGTTTTCTTGCATGTATAATTCTTTTAGACCCCAGGAAGAATTGCTGTGGCTTTGCTGCAGCTAATGGGGATCTTAATAAACTAAACTAAACTAAACTGTTACAAGTTGCATTGCATTTCCCCAGTGTGGTCAATTTGTTGAGGCTCATAAAACACAAACCATCATTCATAACCATTATTAATGTATTTCTTGACCAGACAGTCAGTCATCTCAGACTTCTCATGCAGTGGGGTTTTCCCGTCTACATAAACCACTGCATACAGTAAATCCCATAAGTAGGTTTGATTGGAATTCAGGTGGACTGGGACCAACTGCAGCAGGTTTTAAATGTAGTTTTCCATAATGTGTGTGGGTCACTTGGTCCTACACTTGTACAACAGTTAATGCAGATTTTTAAGACTGACTAACCATTGTACCTAAAGCAGTGACTTTTTGTTTTTGTTTGTTTACAGCAATGCTTCATCTTCTTTGGAAGCGGTGAAAAGTATCTGCCGGCACTTCACTATGACTTTGAAGCTGGCTGAGGACCAGAGATTTGCCCATGAATGTGGTGACACCACTGTGCCTGAGGAACACTGGGTTGGAGACCAAACACTACCTGAGAAAATCCTGCACATGGATGGTATCATTGCTGAAAAGCTTTCTGAATGCCCCAAAATGAAGTCCACTAGACCTCCAGCCATTTCAAGAGCGGACAGCATCAGATGCGGCTACTGGAGTTTAGAAGACACTCCAGCTGCAGAGAGTCACCATGATACGTTTGACAGCGTCACAATTAGCCCAAAGACAATCCAGACAGTTACAAAAACAACCTCCGCCAGTCTTGAAAAAGCACCTGTGCCCAACTATCAAGACTCAGACCTCAAAAAGTAATTCACCAAATATTTTATCTGACCAAATGATATCTCCCTCTCCACTTCCATTCCAGTAAACACCACACTATGGACAACAGATGATCTGATATAATGTATGCAATGAAAGCCTCTGAATTCTTTCATGGTACACAACTGGACACTGCCGACTTAAAGCAAACACACTGCCTTTTATATTATTCTTTTTATAGCAGCTCAGCATTTTATTAGTTTCTGCTGCAGAGCATTTGTCATCATTGGAACCTCCTCTATTTGATTTACATCAGAAGATGTTGAAGACCTTATTCATTTTAACACGCAGCTTTATCATTAACACTGTGCTATCTTTGGGAGGACAATAGATCTTTGATATGAGGGTTGGCTCTGGACAGGCTTAAACTCTCCAGAGTCCTGCTCTCCAGATGTCTGCCTAGAAATAAATTCATGTTTTGAAAGATGAAGGTGCTATGACATCATGTGTATCCCCCACTTTGTGTGTGTACTTAACTGTGTGTGTGTTCTTTCTGAAGCAGCACAGCAGCAGTCGTGATTCAGCAGTGGTGGAGGAAATACAAGGGGAACATTAATGCTCCCCCCTTCTCAGAAAAGGGAGGAGATGGAGGAATGCCAGCGTCAGGATCTTCCATCATTAACAAGAGTGCTGTTGACAACTATGCAGCGACTGTCATCCAGGTAAAACCTTTAGCACTTTGTCAGACATTCAAGCCTCTCCATTTGCCTTACTGTACAAGAGGTTAACTCCAGAGAGTAAAGTCCAGCCTTGCTACATCCAAAACATACCAGCACTCGTACTGTGCCCATTTTCAGCACCCTACACTGAACTACATTCCCCTAGTAACAACACAGACTGGTTATCCAGGATAGCTGACTTGAGCTGTTTCCTGGTAATAATAATTTATTTTTACCAGTAAACAGTGCAGTCCATTTATCCATTAGGCCATTATGTCCATGGATGCATTAAAATTCAAGTTAACCTCCGTTAAAGCACCAGTTACTGAATATTGTAAATATCAGTACTAGTTGAGTTATATTTTTTGGTTCATCAATTATTCAGTGAGTTACTAAAATGTCCAAAAAAAAAAAAAAGAAGAGAGTTAAAAGTACCTTCTTAGTTTCCTGTAGCTTGAAGTTGTATCTTCAGAAGAGACTTCTCATTTACCTGCTGATGTGTAATTATTGGTAACTCTATAATTTTCCAGAATTGTGGCCAAAGTCTGAAGTCACTTTCACTTTGTTGATACCTGAAAATGTCCATTTTCTTCTTTGAACATCAATCTTCAGGCCTCAAACGTGCTCTGGAAGCTTACTTGGCTAATCCTCTGCACAGAGGTGTAAGCTGCTGTTCTGAAAAACATGCTACTCAACACCTCTCTCAAATCCCTTCTCAACACAAAAAGTGTTTGATGAGTCCTTTAGGGCTCTCCAAGGTAGAAGGTGGGGGTTGTAGTGTAGTAGAGTAGTGTGTGTGTGTGTGTGTGTGTGTGTGTGTGTGTGTGTGTGTGTGTGTGTGTGTGTGTGTTGGGGGGCTATAGAGTGATTAATCAGATTCCAAAGAAGTGCAGTAGTAAGAGTTCTAGAATTCCTGCGCGGCTCAACTTGAAGTGAAGCGTGCCCCCCCAGCCCGTTGGGAATTGTTGGATTTAGAGGCACACTAGAGCTCCATTTGTCTCTGAACAGCCTGGAGTCATGCAGAGTTCAGACAGCAGAACACTCAGCAATTAAAAGAGAGGTTAACATGTTTTATCTCCACAATGGGATAACATGTAATATTTACGTTTGCTCTGTGATTCATGGGTAGATTTCTATGATTTCTTTTCTCGGGTACCTTCAGGCATTTTGGAGGGGTTTCATTCTAAGGAGGAGGCTTGCATCTGCTCTTGCTGCTGTCAAATGCCCCGGCGAAGGAGTGGATGACAACTTTGAGGAGGTGGACGTGGATGAATTTGTCTTTGATGAGGTATGCACACAAGTTCACGTGTTCTTCACTTTCATGGTTCAGTAATTCCCCCACCCCACGCCCCATCAGACACACAACGTTGCACAGAGGCGGCTACAACAGTGCACAAAAACATATGTATACATACGCAACACTAACTGCGTGCAAAATCAAACCTGTGTGCATGTGCACACAAACCTGTGCATGTGCACTGGAAAGAACACAAGAGAAATGTACGTTTGCACAGAAGCTGACAGACATAGAAGTGTGGACACACACAACTACAAAGACAGAATAATGCAGAGATATTTTCTGTCCATGCATATTCCCAAATCTTGAGTTACCATTTTATTATTTCCCTCACTATTATGTTATATACACTACATACAGTACATAGTATGCTGTATCCATATGTATACAGATGATGTCAAATTAAAAGAAAGCTTAAATCCTTGCCCCCTACAGTGAGAAGATCTGGTGGCTCTGTTATGCTGTGGGGGCATTTTGCTGGCATGGTTGAGAGTGCTCTCTTTAGGATGATTTTGAATGGTTTGATGAAGATTATGTGAATCTTATGCTACGGCCTTCACAGTCACCAGATCAAACCCCAGCTGAACACCTATGGGAGATTTAGGACTGATGTGTTACACAGCACACACCACCACCACCATCATAAAACACCAAATGAGGAAATATCTTTTGGAAGATTAATGTTCATCCCAGCAGAGTTGGAGAATCAATACGACTGATTGATTAGTGCACTGAAGCTGTTCTGGCAGCATATGGAGGCACCTTACTTGACATTTTATGTGGCGATTTCCTTCAGTTTGTCACCTAACTGTATATTATGCACTGTGTGTTATGTTTGATTCCAAAAATCTTTTCTCTTATATTTTTAAAAGGAAGCACTAGAGAAACACTGGACACTGATGCTTCCTGAAGACTCACCTCCCATACATTACCCTGACTCAGAGCAGCCAGTATCTCTGAAGGTAAAGTCCTGGGATATTACCTATCATGAGCTTTTATTACAATGAAAGTACCCGGTGAATTTTGGTATTTACCAGGCCATGTCACGTCAGTTGAAGTTACTATCTCTCCCTGTCCCTTCCTCATGTTGCTTATCGCTCCCTCCAGGATTCATCTCACCCTCCCTGATTGATCTTTAAATTTATTCTCTTGAAAAACAAAATTGTTTCCTGGAGGGCTGAAGGTTGCTCAGCACCAGCAGATGTCATTTTTCACGCTGGCTGGACTGTCGTCCTGTTTTTTTTCTCCTTCATTTACCTCTCACTGGATCTTTTCTTTGGAGCGTGCTCAGCACTGTACATCATGGTAGCCAGTTTAAGCCAGCTGATGCGGTGCAGCTGCTGGTGTGGCCGGCCTCAATGTGTTGACACTGACGTACACATCAAAGGCAGGGATGAACAATTTAGTGCTCTGACAAAGAGAAAATGGAACCTGGAGGGTAATTAAGCTGTTACTTTGACTTACATATGAGCATTCCATGAGTGTGAAAACTCACTTTTTAAAAAGGTATCTCCCTAACACCAAAAAATGAAAATATGCACTTGAGTTAAATGTGACTGGATGTCATTGCATACATTATATGTAATCTTCCCTAAGGTATACAGGGAGATTAAGTTCTCTAGACAGAGGTTAAACTTTTTTTTTTCACATAAAGCTCCAGCATAACAACCTTCTGAACACACCTCAAGTGGTGATCCAGATTTTACTGAGAGAGATATTAAGTTTCTAAAGTTAATACTGAAAACCTGAATTTAAAGAACCACTCACTAAATAAGAATTTAAAATGTATTTTGAAGCGAATACAGAGATTTGCTGCAGTGAATGCTTTTATTTAAAAATCAAGGTATTAAAAACCTACTCAAATGAATTAGTAGGAGTTGAAGGATTACATTTTTGCTGACTCTGATTTGCATTTGTGTTTCAGCCTCTTAGTCCTTGTCTTGATGGTTCACAGTACATACTCCCTCCGACACTTGAACGGAGCCCAAAGCAGGCCTGGGTCACTGGGGAATATATGGACTCGGCTGCGCTAAGAATTTCACCAGAGAGTTCCAACAGGTAGAATAACCCACAACCTAACCACTGGCGAAAGCTGTGGGTTGATAATCTGCTTGATTTCTGCTTCTCACAGTTTACGTAATCATTTGTTTACATTCGATACAAAGAACAAAAAAATACTGCCTCACTCTGTTTTAAACCATCAACAATTTCCGCAATAGTCAAAAATAAGCTCCCAAATTAAACCCTTCATTCTGTGGTGTAGATATTATCCCAACTATGTTATTTTCTGTTGAAGAGATACTCCCCTCTGTTAGTTATTTTTTAATTAACAGTTGTTTAACTTGTGGTATTTTTCCCAGTCATTTTAAACATGCAATCATTCAACAGTTACTGAACAAGCCAAGTTTGGATCCTTTATTACTCAGTAGTTATGGACCAATGATTTTTTTCAAAGTGCTTGAGCAATTTATTTCAATTTACTTAATATTGCTTCTCGATATGAGCAATATATGCATTTTTTTTTTTTTTTTTACTTTTTTTTCCCAGTTTGACTGTATTTATTGCTGATAGAGACTGCAGTGCCCTCAAGATTTTAGATTTGATGACTGCCTTTGACACAGTCAATCATTCTACTCTCACTTACTGTCTAGAAACCTGGGAGACACTCTTCATTTGTTACACTTGTACATCTCAAAGAGAACCTGCTCTTTAGACATAGCAAATGTCTACTCCACCACTGCCAAACATAGCTGTGGTGTTCCTCAAGGCTCCATCCTTGGCCCACTGCTGTTTTCAAATAACGTTCTCTCTAGCCAGAGCATTCGGAATTATGGTATCACAGTCAAACCAACAGCACCAGTAACAATATTGTGAAATTTTGTGTCCCAAAATGTTATAAAATTTGGTGATGTTAGTCTGATGTTATAGTCATTGGTGCCAGTACTTCTACCAGAATGCTTCACAGTAAGCTTGGTCCCTTGCCCAAAAATATTAGGCAGTTTATTAGAAATCTCTGAGTTGTCTTCCATGTTGGATGCAGAGCTCTTTCTTGGTGTTCAAATACAAAGAATCAACCATGATACAGCAAATTGAAATTAGATATTGATTAACAGTCTGTCAATGAAAGTCATGACAACTCATGTCTAAATTCCAGGCCATATTCAAACCCACTGCACCATTGGATCTTGTTGGTATAGAAGGAGACAGTTTGAAGATTAGAATACAATAAGAAGCTTTTTGTGCTGATCTCTCATGATGATCAGTGGGTATCTGTGATAACATGTGTATCACTTCTGCTGTTTTCACTGGGTGATACGTAAATATGATTGTGTATAAACATGCATAGCAACATTTGAAAATATAAATTTGTAAATTTTTGCATCTCTTGCTGTCTATTTTTAAAGATAATAATCACTTTATGATTTCAGAAACAAGTCTCCTCTTTCAACCTCAATGCTTTGCGGTCTCTCCGAAAGATCAGAAAAGATTATGGAAGAATGGTAAATCATCATTTTGTTATTATACATTGTGTCTTCCCGACTACAATTTGTCTTTTGTTGTTTCATTGAATGTGATTTTCTGTCTTTTTTTTTGTTGTCTCCAGGGGCTTTACTGACAGTCACACAGCTCTTCTGATGCTAAAGAGAGCTCAGAAGATGAAGTCAAAGAAACAACAGCAGAAGAAACATAGGGGTATGTTCAGAAGTATTTCCATGACATTAATCCCTTTTTGCTGTATTTTTCCCTGTAGTTTTAAGCATACAAGCATTCAATGGAGACTAATAAAGCCAAGTTTGGATCCCCTTTTACTTAAATTTACAGAGCAATTTTTAAGCTATCATTTTTGTTCAAGGTGCCTGAGAAAGTAATTACAGTGTTGTTAATATTGTTTATGAATAGTAGCAATATTTTTGAGTAGTTTTCTGTTTCAGTTTCAAAAAGTTAGCTTTTTGTTCATGACAACTAAACATGGTGTTAGCTTTTATATAGCTTATCTGTTTAAATTGTATTAGCCCCCAAAGCTATGCGTGAGACAGGTGGGTTCTGTCACAGGACCGTCCATGGCTCAGAGATGTCTGCATCAACAGTCCCAGCTACAATCATGCTCCACCTCTTTGCCTATTTTTTGTTTGATGGGAGTTCAAAGGAGTCAGGCACTGCCTTGATAGCAGTGGTTGAAGCCGCCACACTGAGTTTCAAAACCACTGCTCAGGAAACTTACGGGTGATGTCATAGAGGGTTTGTCTATCTATATATACATTATATGGACTGTCTTTATTACACTGCTTGTTTCCCTCATGATGTATCTGCTAGCATGTAAAAAACACCTTATGGACCTGTTGACAAACTGAAAACTTGTTTTTACTGGAGGGGGCCATTAAGTCACTTCAACTACAATGCTTCCATTGTTCAATAATCCTTCTACACCAGAACTGATGTTTCTTTCTGTTCCCTTATTTTTAATCTTTGTATTCTTCCCTATATGGAAAGAACTCCTATTAGGACATAACGTATTTTCTCAAAGGGAAAAAATCCGCACTAATTTTTGACTGTTTTCATTCTCATCTTTGTTCCTTCAACCTTGCTTCAACAGCAGTGAACCTTTCCACCCCATGTATGTTAACAAGCCATAACAGACAGCAGAAGCCAGTGCCTGTCGCCTCTTATTGGGCCTTATTTGAAAGCCTGCAAAGGAAATAATGATTGCCAAGAAACCTCTTGACAAGTCATCTTGTGATGACTTTCATTCCAGTTCATTGTAGTGTTGAGTGTAGCTGCAGTGAAAGGTGACCTCACCTCTGCTCTGCTCCAAGAAACAGTAGTCCTGCCACAGCTATCATGCCATGGTCATGTAGAGGAAGGCTGCTCTTTGATCAGAATTGCAAATGCATGATTCCATTAGCAGTGCTCTTGTCATCTTGCTCCACCGACGCACAGGTCTATGTCGGCTGTAACTCCTAATGGCATCTGCCTCAGTGGAACCAGAGCGCTGTTCTAATATTTTCCGAATGTTGGATCCTGGTTTTCTGCTTCTGGTTTTAGGTCTGCCTTGTCCTTCTTTGACCCTCTCTTTCTTACTCATAGATCACTTTGCCCGTCGTGCTTTGTTCAAAAACTGCAATTACCAACTGGGACCAGTGGAGACTCAAAACAGGCTTATACGACACAACAGAAATTATGTAAAAGGTAGGATGTGGGACTTACTACACATTTGCTAATTCCATAGTATAATCTGTAAATTCCTTTTTATTCTCAGCATCTTTATTATTTTTTATTCTTTATTCACTCTTTGTGCATGATTAACCTGTGCAAACCTAGGACCTAAATTTGCAACATGCAAGCTACAATTTACAACATGAAATAACTTCCTCATCCATGGATGAGTCTGACACATTGAAGTAATGGAAACACACACTGTACTTATGGCCCATTTATAAGCATGTGCGATCCCTGTCGGACCTAAAAATCTATCTGGAATCTGTGAGTGACAGTTATTTATGAAGTGTGTCGATGATAGCATTTGCAGTCTGTTTAAGCAGTGCTTGCAAGTCACTTTTATGGAAAACTCTAGATTTGAGATTAGAGACAGGATAATTGATTTTATTGGTTAGGATAGTGTTGAATCTACTAAAGTTGCTTAGGTCTCGGAATACAGTGGCATTGTTGCCACAAGGTGGGAATCATTGCCTAATCTATCAACTTAGGTTTAACCAGCAGCTAAGTGTAATCCACTTTAACTCTCAATTGTGTACCCTTTTTCTGTTGTGTGTATGTATTTTACAGAGCAGGTTTTAACCTAACACAGATGACATACTTCTTTTGAGAGTTTTTTTTGTGTAGTGGATATACAGTCTTCACCAGACCCTACAGACTGACTGTAGTATGAAGTAGATTGATCTGAGAAGAGGCAAATTTCTTCCTCCATCTTTTTCTGCTGTGGCCTGGTGCCCTGCCCTGAGGTGCAGAGATGATTTGGCATTGTGACACACACAGCTAGACTTAAAAGGGAGGGAAGTGCTGGAGGGAGGAATGGGGGGGGGGAGAAGAGTCTGCTTTTATCATGAGGGCCTGTCTCCATCTTTCCTCTGCACCCCAACCCACTCCGACCCACCAGGGTCAAGGCCTCGCATCCAGAGAGCACGACGCTTGCGGTCATCCAACAGTCAGAGGGACGCTGCTGCAGCAGCATTTGCCAACAGTCAGTGAGAGTGACTGGTCCAAGTCCAATGGTGCTATGAGCATGAAATAGCCCTTAATGAGCTGTGAGGAAATACTGTATATTTGCTTGTCATTTCGTGTTACTGTTTAAGAAAAATTATGTAACCTTTAACTTTAACTTATCTGCTTTGGGTGTAACATTTTAGTAATTTGTTAGTACAATAGTTGTGAAGGAATCCCCTTATTTTTCTTAAAACTGAGTCATAGCTCCACAATTGAACATCAACTAACAGCTTCTTTCAGTGTTTTCAAAGATTTTTTAGAACGTTTTGTCAGCAGCCACTAAATTGGCAAAGTTACGAGGCACTTTTTTTTAATCACACAGATGGACAACTATATCAAAAATAGACCAGAATTTTATTCATGGTCTTTGAAAATTTTTACATATAGAACTTTGACTCATAATTTATTTGTTACATGAAAACATGACTTTTACCATGACAGCATCATCATGTCATCTAGTGTTTGTTTAAACTGCAGGTGTAATATGTCAACTTTCCAACACAGTGATTACTGACACTGGAATCATGTCTGAGCACAATACCGGATAAGCTCTCCGCCAACTGGCAATTGAGGAATGGTTCTATCCGAATGACCTATTAGATTACAACAATATTTCCAGCTCTGTTTTTCCAGTATTCTTATCTCTCCTCTCCACCCCATCTTGATAATTTATTAAACTGCAGTGATTGCAATGAAGCATTTCATTGCTTCATTTCAAAGACTGAAATGAAGCAGCTATAGCAGCTGATAAAGGAATGACAAGATGCTGGTTAGGATGTCATCTGTCCTTCTGCTTTGTACTCTGTATCCTCAGTCACATTTCTGATCCCACTGAGTGGGATCCTGTAAAAGGCGTAACTCTAACCAGCTTGGTTCTGGAGGAGACGACTCCCGCTGTCTTTTTACAGGATGACCATGAGGCCAGCGCGACGGTGGCGACAGAGGCAGTGTGTCGGGAACTGACTTGTAGTGCTGTGATCCTGGGTCCCTGTAAACAGGCCAAGGCTAAACTCCCCTCTTGCTCCCCTGGTCCTGACCTGTGTAAGGCACCCCCTCCTCCGGATCCATCCCCAGTGCCCGGGGCCTAGCCAGCCCAGCCCAGCCCAGCCTGGCCCAGCCAGCGCTCCCCGACAGGGGCTAACGTTTCAGGCTTTGAGTCAAGGCCCTTCTGGAGGTGATTAGCCCCAAACCCATGACAGATTCTTTCCAAGATATCCGACGCGGCGTGTTTATTTTATCCGGGCTCTTTGTGTGGATGTGCTGGACATGAGTAACCCACTTGAAATGGGTATCGGCTTACATACCCAGAGAGAGAGAGAGACACAGAGAGAGAGAGAGAACAGTGCAGAGCCACAAGAAAATGTCTTTAGAGGCAAATATAGATATGCTTTTCTCTATTTGATATGATTTGTATCTTCAAGTGCCTGGGTGCTGCAAATGTTGAAGATGTTTTGTGCCTCCAAGCTTTTCTCCTCATTTCTACTCTTACTTTCCACTCAACCCCCCCAGGCACATGCACACTCTTCCAACCTCCCTCTTCCATCCAAATTGAGATTGAACCCCACCAGCCATCCGTCCTCATGTCACAGGAACACAAGGGTGTCTATATTTTATGTCAGCCTGGAACTCCTTCCTCCTGAGCTCCTAACTTGATTTCACACTTCAAGTCATCAACAAAGTCTTACTGAAATACAATCAGTTTGTTTATCACCAATCATCCAAAATAACATCATATTAGACTATTTATCACCATTCTCATGCATTCAGTTCCACCCCAGTCATCTCTGAGCTTTTATTTATTTCAGTCAGCGGAGCTCTTTCCTCATAGTATATGTTTGAGATGCACTGGCACGCTTAACAAGCATACAGAACCAATGTACAGTGGTGCAGCAATCTGACTCACTAACAGAGACAGACATCCAACTAAAAACACTGAGTCAGTCAAATTTCAGACACGCTCTGATTCTTCTTCCATTTAGTGAATGCCATGAAAACATGATTCTTAATATGCTTTTCATGATGTTGTTTTTTATTTGCCAACATTGTGGCATATACACAAAATATGAAGCAAAGGAAGGGTTAGCCTCATTCTAGTTGTTTTTAAGTTGCATGGGCCGAGTTCAGTATTCTCTATTGCAGGTCTTCATAGGAGAATAGCAAGCCAAGGTGCTCGATTCCTTCCTGGAGAAACTGTCTGAAAATGCGTGCGTTAAACACTTTGATTTTTGATGTGTTTGGACAGCACACCGTTTGAACTAGGTCTATTGGAGCAAAACCCAACCCTTACAGTGACCCAACATTTGATCATGTTCTTTTCAAAGCAGTGGTTTTTTCACATAACTGACAAATGGTTGTTAAAATAATTAATGAAAAAAATGGCAACAGACAACTTTTCAACTCCCCCACCACTTGCGGTTCCAAGTGGTATTACTGTTGGCACTGGTGTTGCAAAGACCAGATTGCTTTCAGTTTTCCGACAACACAGGACATGAAATGATCAACACCACTTAGACAAAACGAGGGAAGAAAAGCATGTGTTCAGTGAAGAAGTAAAGTGAAATAGCACTAATTTTATATGGAGTTATAAGATAGTTTTGAGTATTGCTTCATCAGGGTGGAAAGGAGCACAGAAGAAAACGTTGGGGAAAAAAACTGTTAGAAATTACTCTAAAAATCCCTGTCTTAAATAGAAACCCCAGTCTCAGTGCTGTGTAAAGGCAGAGCAAAACACCTGGTGTACAGGTGGCAGGTCTTGTTGCTGACTGATCTAGTAAAAAATATGAAACTGAATGGCCGTTTTGAGTCCCAGTGGTCTCTCCATTCAGTGAATGCCAGTCCAAGGCTTGCTACTCTCCATCTTCGTCTTCTTTGCCTCCTTTGACAATGGGAATCCTTTTTTTTTTTTGCCAGGTAGAGTGTCCACAGTTACTACAGTCCACTATTTCAGCTAAAACTACAGGCAACTACTGGGTAAAACAAAAGAGCCATCATCTTCCTGTTTTAGTTTCATAATTGCAGACACGCTTCATTTGTGCTGTAAACTGAGCTTTGTTTCCGACCTGGTAGCAGACAGAATTAAATAGCGAAAGTGAGGCTTGTAATGAACCAATGTCTTTATAGCCATTACACTGTGCAGTCAACATTTACTTCATATTGATAAGTTAAAGCAAAAAAAAAAAAACAAAAAAAAAAACAACACATCTATTGCCACTTTTAAAGATCATTTTACTGTATGACTACTTGGGTCATATTTTTTCTTGTTTTATTTTCATAGTTTAAACAACCAAAACCAGCCAACATATTTGAAAGAAGCAACAACATTTTACCGGCCTCAGTCTGCTTCAAATTAGGTTCATGGACATGTTTGCAGAAAAGTGTATGGAATAGTCACCGAACAGCACATGAAGCAAACTTTTGGGGGTTGGAAAGTTGGACATACTGACAGTCACATCTACACATAGGCCCAGATGTGCAGAGGTGGAAAAGTAGGCTTGACATTCTCGGTCAAGCTCATCTTTCATTCATCAGACATCTTCTGTCACTTTGTAAACTGACTTTGTCTTTTGTAAACTGATTCTGGGCTTTCAACTTGTTGTTGTGCATGCACACACTTTTACTGCTTAACGCAGAAGTATTACCAACAGTACAGGTGTGATCACTTTGTTTTGCGGAAAAAAGTAGTTTTGGCATCTTTATGACCGGATTGTTGTTGTTTTTTTTTGTTTTTTTTTGCTGTCATGTTGCATGATTGCTTGTTTTTCTTGCTGTATCCTGTTCCCATGTTTCAGCAATTACTTTTGTAAAGACAGAATTTTTCCTTAAAAATGTCAACACGGCACACAATCATAAACTCATTTATGACACTGTTTAATTTCTCACTGGGATCTGCACTGGTTCTGATCTGTTGCATGTCTTGGTGTCATTTGTTTCTCCAGTGAGGCTGGAGGGGAGGAGGAGGAGGCTGTCAACATTGTCTCTCCTTCATCTGTGGTTTGCTGTGGGCCAAAGCTTCCACCCTCCTCCTCTCCAGGTCTCTGATACTCTGAGTCAAAGTTCTCCCCTCCTCAGTAGGGACGAGATCACTTAATGTGCTTAAGAGCCCCCCTTAACAGGCGTGACTCCTATAGGCCCCCTCCTGATGTCCTGGAGGAGTACTGGAGGGGGATTTAGGAGGTTGGAGGAGGTCAGGAGGGAGCTTCAGTTGGGGGTTCTGAGGGGAAAGGGGAGAGAGGTCTCTCTATGTTACTGGAGTGCAACAGAAATGTGAACATTTTTCATTGCACTCATCTGGGTTCACGCTGAACATGTGTTTGCAACAATGCATTCACCATACACTGAGTCTGAAGTAATCATTCAAAATCTTCGCTACTTATGATCTATCCATGTAGGATCCTGTGATATGGATGTCAAAACCATTACAGTTATAAGAACAGGATTTGAGCACGTTACTGTTTAAAAAACATTTTTGGGAGAATTTTTTGGACTGCATTTGCCCTTTCTGTCTTTGTATTTTCAGCTTTGGGAAGTGCAAGTAGCCATTTCCTGGCCTTTGCTGCCCCGGGGGGAAGCATCTATCACTTGACATTTTTAGTGGGGCTTCTCAATTAACCCATGAAAACTGTAAAGCTTTTCTCTTCTTTTTACAACTGAGCAAAAGCAAGTAAATGGCTTAAATAAATGCATCATTAGTTCCAGCATTGGGCTGTCAAAATTCATTATCAGTTTACCCTCATTTACGGCAGCATTACTGTCAGTGCAACATAAATGTTTACTTTGAATTACGACCTTATTATGGGATTTCAGCATAACTCGTAAATCAGCAGGCTTTCAGATTGCTCTCTTTAACAAACTTTTGGAACATTGCTTGGGCTCAATTTGACAAAGAACCACAAGCCCCAACAATTGTTGGAGAGAAGCAGATCTGCTTCTGCTGCATCTTTCAGCAGTTTTACATGTATTATAGTAATGCCCTTGAGTCCCGCAAACAAATACACAACTTTAAGCCCCAACATAAACACTGAGAGCTTTGACTACTGATCTCTCCCAGCATGGGGAAACCTGGCCCACTGTAATTACAATGACACATTTCCAAGTCTGCCACACATCAGGCCCCTCAGCTGTTTATTTGTTGAGCTTGTACATTGGTCAGCATCTGTTAACACAACTCCTTGCAGTATTGATTACGCCTCCTGTCATTTAGAAACATGCTACCTTCTCCTCATCACTTGTTGATTTGGCTTCATGCTCTTTTTTTCTTACCACTGTCTTCAAGAATGTTAGTCTAGAATAGGGATAAAATATTGACCTGTGACGTTTATTTGATGTTTTTTGTTGAATGCAGTCGGTGAGGCTGAGCTGGGCCTTCAGGAAGCAGAGAAGCTGGAGCAAATGAAGCAGGAGGAGGCACATCAGTGGCTGCACACTCAGGCTGCTCAGTCTGACAGTCATTCTGAGAGGTGAGGCACCCAATGTTGGTCAGAAGGTGAAGTAGTTATAGTATTGACTAGCTAATATTGCTCTCAAACAACTCTTCGCTAACCCTGCCCCCAAAGTAATTTACCATAGTATTTAGCCTTGCACATAGTTTTGTTTTTACTTGTGCAGATTTTTGAAATGATCTATTTTTGAAATATCTATGTGACTTCACTGCGAGGTCTGTGGATTATCCAGTGTGCCTCCGACATTGTTTTTGGAAGAACAGTCCATAACATAACATTTCAATTTTATAAGCACTATTATTTCACCTCTATTGAACTGGAGAGATGTCAGATCTGAGAAAGATATCGTAGAAATTTTGCAAATAAATCCAAAACTAGTCGTATGGCATCTTTTAAAAAATAATATTCTTTTTGTAATAAATATTTGTTTCTGATGTGTCCTTTGTCCCACTTTTTCAGTTAAAAAAAAATTACCTCTTTAGCTTGAAACACAATCAATATTTTCCCCCAAAAATCTAGGAACATGAATAAATTGATTTCCTCACACAATTATCTTTCTTTATTAAAAATCCCATTATGTGTGTATCAAGACAGTATCAAGGCTTTAGTTTTTGCATTAGAGAATGCTGCATACTGAATCGTGACTGGCTTCTACACTAGTTATGCTGTCACAAAGTCATCTTGTACATGCAGGATTTAGGATAACCAGTGAGAACTTTTTTTGAAGTCAGTAGATTAATTTGAAAACCTCTGCACAGTAAAAGAAAACAAATGGTGTGAATGGAGAGACACTTTCTTTTTACTTCTTGCAGTGTAACCAATGTCTAACAGAGGCACTTGGCATAATTGCATAGAATTCAAAAGAGAAAATCACTGGATTGATGTGAAATATGCAAAACACTATTTGCCTGAACATGTTCTGTCTTGTTCTCAGTGACCATTTCTTACCAGAGATAAACTCTTCCATTCTGAGTGGAGGCAAAGTGCAGCTCGTGGTGAGTACTGTCCCCTCCTGTTTTTTCTTTTACTTCGTGAAATGACAGTGAATCTTGATTTGAATCCGCTTTGGGGGGGCGGCGGCGCAGTTGCATGTATGTGAAGGTATGCAGTATTTACATTCACCAGTCAGAGTCCCGTGCTGTATGTCCCCTCTCCTGGAGCCTGTCTCATCAGCTTCGATTTAAAGGGAGGAAGGGGGGTGGGGGTGTGTGGGAGAGGGGTTGAGTCTGAGGCTTAGCTCCACACTGACACTTCCAATTGGATCAACTGGCTGCAATTTCTTCATTTCACTTGCAGAAATCCCTGTGTCACTTTGGAACAGTTTGCCTAAACCTGAGAACGATGCTGATGCTTGTGAAGTCTTTGAAGTCAGAAACCGCAGGTCTCCCTGTGCCGTTTGAGTTATGATCACTGGCAAGAGAATCCGCCCCCTTCCTCCTGTTTCTTAGATATGTTCAGACTGCAGGGTTGTTGAATGTTTTTCAAAATGCTCGACTGCTTGCGTGAGATATGTCATTTATGTGTGTGTGTGTGTGTTTCTGTGTGGCGTGTGTGCAGGCTGACCCAGCATACGCAGACTGTCAACACCACACCAGTGGATTGTGGGCCAACAGCAGTTTCTCTGCCCAGCCTTGCAAAGTGAATTGCTATCCTCGCAGAAACTCCTTGGGTCATGCAAGTGAGTCTTGCGAACTTTACAGCCATTTTTTTTTTCTTGCAGGGATGACGTGTTTGCTGGGAATTATTGGCTGGTCTTTCAATAATCTAAAAAGTCTGAGTCAAAAAAAATACATATAGTAAAGTGTTGTGAAAAAACAGGACTCAACTGTATCCCTAAAATGAATTATATGTGTCACTGACTTATTTTTGGACTTTGTAGTCCAGAGAAACGATCATCAGACATCGACAATTTCTTTTCATTTAGAGGCTATTTAGAAAACTTCACTAAGCACTGGGAGTTATTTTATACATACATATTTCCAAAATATATTATGAAAACTTATCAATTTTTTGATTTTTTAAGCTGACATGTCTAAAAAGTTGCCCTTGTTTTTGCACTGACAATAAAATTTACAACTGAAAATTTAAACTTGATACAAAACTGAGCTAAATGACACATACATGAGTATTTACACCCTTATATTTGTAGTTAGATATGTTGTTAACCAGTGGCTGGATGAGCATCTATCAGTCTGTTATTACTACACGAAAGGGGGGTTTGATTGACCGTACTCAAACTGCATGTTTTTTTGTGCACATTGTGTGTGTGTGTGTGTAACCGTACACTTATTACATGTGTGTGGACATGTTTTTAAGTTTGCATACTTGCACCCTTGAGTCTCGGGTCACACAGACCTGAGTGCGGGGAGTCATGGATAGAGGCTGCTGCTTATTCAGCCTAGACTGAGTCCACCGGTCGGCTGCTGTGGGAGGGGAGGGGAGCCACAAGGTCGGGCTGGGGACAGGGCGCCGTGAATTTCTCCTCTGACAGGAAACGGGGAGAGAGAGTGAAAAAAAAAATCAGTCCTTTCAGTGAAGAATGACTGGCCCTTCTGTCAGGAGAAGCGGGGCTCAGGAGTTTGAGTGACAAAGATGCTACTGACAGGCAGACAGCAGATGACCACATTAAACAAGCCCAGGAATCCAAGTGAAGGAGAGCCCTGTCCCTGTTAACGAAGCCTAATTGGATTCCGATGATGATTTCAAAATGATATCCACGAGGTGCAACAGCAGCAGGAGTGTCTTCGTGCTCAGGAGGCAGACTGTTGTTGAAAAAGAAAGCCTCGTTGTCTGCATTGATGAAAACACCACTTATCAAAATTGTTGAGGGCAAATTGAAATATGAATGTATGTGTAAGGCAGAAGCATTTTTAAAAAAGCCAATTAAATACTTCATAAACTTGGAAAGGGCATTTATTGGTCATAGTTTTATGTCATCCAAAACCCATATCAGAGGGAATAGGTGAAACTGTGAAACTGGCAAACAGAGAAAAAAGATATAGAGTTTTGTCGATGTAAATCTTCATATTGAGAGTGCGACTCACAAAACAAGCTTTATTTATCAAGAAGTTCTATAGGCCTTTGCTTCTGTAGTAACACAAATGCATCAAAGTGAATCTTTAAAGTCAGAGGGTTCACTTAGTTTGCCACAGCAGTAAAGGCAACATAAATACTCTATAACCTGTTGCAATGTGATACTCACCACTTGCTGGGACAGTACCATAAAATGCGTTTCCAGGCTCACAAAATATTTTCATTACGTGTGCAGAGGAAACCACTTAAGTTGCATATCTGCTCCCTCAATTTTGTCCGCTGTTCAACCCTAATAGGAGTAAAATGATCGAAAACAATTTGTTTGGTCACAGCGGTTGGTTCAAATGTGCAGCCATTTGTTTATCTCTGTACCTTTAAAATCTGAATGCACAACTTGCATTGAAATTAGCAACATGTGCAACAAGTTGTGTGCTCTGTTTTTGATTTGGAACACATCATTGGATAAAAGCCTTTAATAAACTAAATTCAGCCACCAAAGCTGGCCCAAAGTTTCTGAAAATAAACACAAAGCACGGCGGTGGTTTATCTTTAAACTGTATTACAACAAACCATGAGGAGAGGGAGAAACACACAGCGTTAACACTACAGACATGAGCAAAAATCAAAACCTAGAGAGGTGCGATTAGGTTTGACTTGTGAGTGCATGGATATTCTATACAGCGTGCCAGCTGTGCAGACATTTGGAGCTGGGTCAGTACCTGCGATGCTTCTCAGGCCTCCCACCTAAAGAGCCCTCCCTGCTGTTCGGCTCCCTGTGTGGGGCAGCCGTGGAGACAGCAGGCTTGGGCTCTACACGTGGAATGCATCATACCCGGTAGAAGATCTGCCTTTGTTCTGTGTGTTTGAAAGGCTTTGTACTGATCTCCAGGTGAAATGGAAGCGCCTCTGATAGAGCACACGTTGCTCCTGAGAGAACAAAAACACTAAACTTACCTGCTCACACTTTAGTCTTTAGTACGAGATTTAATATAGTGCTGTCTGGGGTCTTCTGAGTCAGAGACGATTGACACGTAATATTTCCAAACTTGGACATAAAAAACCTACTTATTCTGATTTATTACAAAACAAAAGAATCAACATTTATCACTCTACAGTCATTTTAGCTTTTATATTTCCAAATGGACCTCATTCCTTCAAGTTGAAAATAGACATTTGTTTCTTTTTTTTTAGGTTTTCATGGTTCACATGAAATAACCTTTCAGATTTTCTTACTCAACATATATGAGCCTGTGAATTAAACTGTGGCAGCAAATTTTCAGATTTAATTTCCCACAAAGGTTTTCTTGTCTAACTGACAACATGTCCTGTGCCTTCATGTTAGCAAGTAAGATTTTCAATAATTATTTAAAAAAACACTGCATTTTGATAACATCTTTCCTGGGAATTTAGAGGAGAGAAGAACATGAATTGACAGTTTATACCACTTCTGTTACAACAGAATCCTATTTTATGATTTTGATTACTGATAATAACTTGTGTTATCACAGACTATAAAAATTGGTTGAGCACACAAAAAGAGCATAGCTGGTCAACAAAAATAAAAGCTTAGCATAAAGTATGTAATTTCACTAATCCAAATGGTATAAATGACCATTTGAAGTGTATAGTCTATAGTGACGCATTCCTCTTCCACTCTGTGTCCAGGAAAAGAAGTTCCATCTCCTAAGCGAGTCTCATCTGCTCCGTCAAAAAAGGAACGCATCTCCTTCCGAGACAACCCCGTCCAGCTGAGCGGTGGCTGGGGCGGAGGCAAGAAGAGGGACAGAGTGTACAAGTAAATCACAAACTCTTCCACTACAAGAGACCTTCTTTCCTGTCCCGATACATCTGCTTGCAAAAAATGTGTCCATTGGAACAGCTCACAGCCACAAGGGATTTTGTTACGGTATTAGCATTTTCTCTTGCAAAATAGAACAAATTCAACATATTAAAATATTCAATCTTACATGCTTAAGTCTATTTCTTTAAGGAAAAGTGGTCTGTTTTATTTCTGCCTTCTTTTTTTAGAAACATTTTTTATGCCTTGCGTGGAATTCTCCTGCAGCTGTCCTTCTTAAACTCAGCTAAAAATTCATGCTCCCTCTTCTGAACATTAATTAAGACCAATAGGACCTGCACCAGCCCAAATATCTTCAGGCAGTTCCATTGTGTCCATTCTGCTCAAGTATCACTGCCTGAACTTGATCACAGCCAACTAGCACCAAAACACATGGAACAAAGTCACAAACCTTGAGTAAATGACACGCTTCATATGCAAATGATGGCAGGAAATAAGAACCAGGATCTTCAATATCTGTGGATTCATATTTCTCAGGATGTTGTTTCTGTGCTGATTTAGAAATAGAGTTTATAACCATGAGAAGAGACTCACTCATGTTCGCTTAAGTGTGAACTTTGATGAAGCCTAAAGATTTAAGTACAGTTTTCCTATTCTGCGATTACATTTAGCTCTTGCTAGCCAGTGGTGAACTTAAAATTACTGCTTTTATGAGCTGGGCACAAACATTGGTATTAGAATTAGAATGTTGCTTTCTTTATTTTCAGTCCTGGATTATAATAACCTTGTCTGTGTATTTGAATATGGAGAGCTGAGGCGTCTGTCCACAAACACTGCCCTACCAGAGGTGGTGAACCTCAGGCTTTGAGGTTCCTTGCTGGGCCGCTGCCTGAAAATGATAAGTTAATGCATCTGAAAACAAATAGTCAGAGCTTCAGAGTGGCTCCCTGGCAGGAAATGCGTGCCTGTCTGTTTATTTTCCTGCTATCGTTCTCTCACACACGTCTGAAGGATGTGTTTTGACTGTGCACGAGCAGATTTTCGTCTTGGAGAGTGCCGTGTGCCAGAGATGTGGTGGTCCTGCTCACTGTCCTCGTTCAGTGGGGGGATTCCTTAAACCTCCTGGGGTACACAAAGGGGTTGTATGGCATTACACTGGCAATGGATGAGTCAGATTTTGATTGTACATACAACATTACCAGACAGGTGATATAAAAGGTTGTATATGCATGTCTTGTCACTAGTATTGTTTTATTTGACACCAGTTCAGAATTGCCAAGGCTTTAAAGTTCTTGTCTGCAACTACTGCTTCTGAAATTCTATGGCTAAAACATCATCCACCAATCTTCATTAGATTTGTTTACTTTTGGGTTATGGCTAAATTACATGTAACCTAAGACATCCAAAACCCATTGCCTGGTGAAATGAGTGCTCCACCACACATTTAGATAAGACGAAGAATGTCCCTCTCAGCTCCGAATGGCCCTGCCAACCTCACCTCAAATCAGCTAATGCTGTCAAACGCAGTCTGGCAAAAGGGAGGTTTTGTATCCAGATCTCTCCAAGTGCTGTCTTCAAATGCCTTCAAAGACCAGAATAGTGTGTGTCCAAGTTTAAGCTACAAATTATGTATGCTGTACATTTTTACTAAGCATTTTTAATGGATGCTGTCCAGGCAGTCATGACTTTCCATTAATTTCCATATGTTTGAAAATAAATTACCGCTTGGAACTTTCATCAATGTTAATGTGTCAAATACACTTTATACAACCCTGATACTAAAATGAATAGTCGTTTCCAATCAATAGAAGCCAGTAACTGCTTGGAAAGGTGTCTAAAATACATCAGCATCACACACAATTTTTTTTTTTTTTGGCGACATGAGTGCAAAAAAAAAAAAATGCTTTGCTGAGTCACATTATGATGAAGAGGATGCATGTTGTGCTGAGAGGCAGTGCAGAACGACATACAGCAGACAAATAGATGTGTGCAAGTACTGTTACACACACCTTAAAGCTGTCTTATTGTTTAAGTACACAGTCACAAAAAGACGACTACAGTGATGAGGATCAAAGGTAAATCCTGTAAACATAAAATGATGTAGCTATTTAATTTTACAGAGATAAATGGCTTTACTCAGGAGGGAAAATACTAAAGCATGCAAAGCAGTAATTGATAAAGAAAAATGAGTGAGGAGTTGGTCTTATTTATTTCTGCCTCATGACACGAGCAGCCAGCTCTTTTAGCCAAAGCAAAGAAAAAGGAAATGGATATAAACTCAGTGGAATGTGCAAGCTCTCCTGGAAATGTGAAACCAACTTATAAAGAAATTGGAAATAAACTCACATAAGCAAAACCTCCTCTGTACACGACTCCAGTAAAAGTCAGTGCTAATGTTCCACCCAAAAAAGAGAAACTGAAAGATTATTAAGTCATTTGTAAAATAAGATTAAGACCGAATGCTGAGAGTGCAGTTCTCTGGTAATATACAGTTAAACAGAAGGCACTGATGTAAGTAAGTGCAGACACATGCATCTGTGTGTAATGTGTCATTAAAGGTAAGTTTCACCTTTTGATATTTGTTTTTTAAAAGGTGGTTCATATTTTGTTGTTAGTTTTAATTTAAAGTAAATAATAAAAAGAAGTGCATTTATTTTGGAATTGCAACATATCTGAGAAGAGAGATTATGGGAAGAAAGCTATTGAAATTACATGATTTATTTTAGCCTTTGTATGTGGAGCAGAAGTTCTTCCACGTTTGTCTAGTTTGTGTTTAAATGATAAACAGACTTTTCTTGTAGCTACTGGATTCAATAATTATTATTGAACAAACTGTTTTCAGCTTCATCTGCTTGTGACCCTCCACTGTTCTGTTATAGGTACGATATGTGTTTATGCATCTCCTGCCCACACCAAGTGATCACAGAGGCTCCTAGTTTTTTTTTTTTCTTTTTTTCTAAATCCATGAAATATATTTTAAAATATTTAGAAAAATTGTTTTAATGCTAACATATTGGTTCATCTTGCTTTCCCTAAATCCTCCAGTTGTTGCTGTGTCTTCTGTTGAATTCCATGAAGTGCTGTTAAAAATCTTCCTCATGTTGCATTGTTGTGCTCTGGTCCTGTATGATGGCGTCTGGACTCAGCCGGACCTGCCCCGCTGACCCCTTCACTCCGTTCTACAGGTGACCAAACTGTGTAACATGTTAACATGAGCCTTGGTGACTTGGTCAAGTGACTGAGAATTGAAGTCTGTCAGTGCTCAGGAATGCCTCACTCCTGGAAAAAACAGAAGACAAACAAACAAAATGAAAACACACTTTTAAAGCTCTAATTCGCTCCTTTCACTTTCTGAGAACTCAGTTCGGTGAGCCAAATGTTCTGCAGACTCAAACGGCATTTGTAAGCTCCACAAAATGTGTGCTTTTGGGGAAAATAAACTCTGTCCTTTCTGTGTTTCGTGGCTAGCCAATGTTTAAAGACATTTCAGTGGATTGAATTAGACCCATGCGTGGCTCTGGGCATCATGATGTCATGTTTCTGCCTTCTGAAGTGGCATGTTTTGGCCTCTCAGGCCTCAGTTTGGTGGTGTTGGACCACATTCAGTCACATTAAGGCTGAAATGACTGGTAATTAGTTCAGTTCAATCATATTTTGACCATGATGAGTGTTATAAGAAATTGGCAGTACATGCTTTTTTTTTTTTTTTTGTAAGTGAGTCTGTAGGTCTTTCCAGGTGGCTCACATGACATATTGGCTGCAGCACTTAAAGAATTAGTCTGACTGATCAACCTATGGTGACTAACTTATCAGCAGCAGTTATTGTGGCTGGAATTTCCAGCCCAAGGCCCACCAAACCACATTGAACTTTTCACATTTTCTCCTCAGCATGAGCTAGTATGGAGGTCATCTTAGAAGCCCAATAAGACTCCCCCCTCCCGCTACTTAAGAGCACCTCTATTTATTTTTATTTTTTTCTCCTGTGGCACCGTGCAGCCCCAGGTAACTGCCACTGACCCCACAGCGAACCAAAGCTATGCACGGTGTGCATTGCAGGTGACTCTGGGTGGAGGTGAGGAGGTGGGAGATGGGCTTTGGTTAGTGGTAATATAATTCCTCCAATAAGAAGAAATAGAAGACCGTTCCTTTTTGGAAAAAAAAAAAAAAAAAACCCTCCCTGCGGAGTGCTGTGTGTCCGAGGACTCCTGGGTTCAATGGAACGTTGCTGGATGAGGAGGATGTTTGGGCTTTAATTCCTACCAAAAAAAAAATAAAAAAAAACAATAAAAAAAAAATCAATACTTCATTTATGTAAATATATTAACCATAAGTCAGTTATTCGTGCCTTATTTTCAGAAGGGATTAATTCACAGAGGCCAGAGTAAGACTGAGTGAGCAAAAGGCAGCGGTTCGTTTATTCTTGCAGCTTGTTCAGGCTTTAGCTGGAATCATCACCACATTCACTTTTTTCCCCTTTTGGCAAAACTGCATTTTTCTTTATTTAGTTATTTTTGCAAACATCTGACCCAAAATGCACATTTTATAGCTGCATTAGTGAATAGGAATGCAAACTGTAAATTCACACACACAAAAAAAATCTATATATTTTAAAAACTGCGCGTTTTCTGCAGGTTCTTGGTGCAACTCCAAATATAACTAGTAGTTTGCAACGTGTTGAGTGGAAAAAAAAAAAAAAAAGGAAATATATATCAATGTATACTATATGTTTTTTTATTTTTGTTTGTCAAAAAAACAATGTTAGATTGCGAATTAAGTGTGGAATGTGGCTGCGCTTCTGTCATGTAGGAGAACCGCCTACAAATAAAGAACGGGGAAAAAAAGAATCCTAATTTTTTTAATGAGTCAAAGCAAATGTCTGTAAGCAGCAAAAAAATAAAAACAAAAAACACATCTTCCGTTTTAGTTCGTTGTAATTCCAAGACAGCATATATTTTTCTTTTACGTCAAATCTGTAAATTTGTGACCTTTTGGAGGCTTGAAATTCACTGTTTGAACATATTGGGCAGCAGCTGTTGCTTTTTATTAAAAGAAGCCAAAAATCAGATTGCTCAACCCAGAGGTCACTGAATAAACCCTCTAAATAAGATAATATTCTGTGTGCGCTTTTCCCTGCATGGTTAAAGTACATTTGAGGAGATTTGACTGTTAACTTGATTCCAGTGCAGGTTCAGATAAAACCAGCAGCAGAGATCAGCGACCTTCTACAGCATCCGCACACTCAAATTAAATCCCAACTTGTAGCTGCGCCGCACATAAATTATTGCCTCATTTTGGTTGTGTAAACATGCTGTAAATTACAGTCAGTTTTGATTGTTTCCTCGGAGTCGTTGCGGGTCTACAATCACTTGGAGCTGCTGCTTGGTTTGGATTCGGGGCGTGGGAGGAGTTGGGTGCTGCTTCATATTCAGAGAGGAGGGGGGCTCTTTTAGGATCTCATTCTCTTTGGGGCTATAAAGACGTTGTTGCCTTCAAGACGGAGCAAATTAACTCCATTGGCGAATTATTGCATTACAAGACATCTCTCCGCTCATCGGTGCGCGACGGCGATTAGTTTCTTCTTCTTCTTTTTTTTTTTTTTATGGTGTCATTTGATGAGACCGAGCGAGTTTCGGCGAAGATGATGGAGTACATGGAGGATAAGTTCGCCTTGAAAAGCCAAGCGATGAAGGCCAGCGATTACTACATGGACCAAGTCATGGAGAGCCTGGATAGCGCGCAGTACTTCACCAAGTCTTCCCCCAAATGTGTGCAGGCCTTCGGGCTGCAGAGCGCCGAGCACCGCTCCTCGCCCTGCGGAGACCAGAACGGTGAGAGAAAACTTGGTTTGGTGACTTTTTGCGCACTTTTTTTTTTATTGCAGCTGCTCTGCATCTGAGTGCGAGATAATGACGAAAGAAAAGTGGAACATTTTTCAAAAATTCAACATCTAACCGTTTATTTGTATTTATTTATTTTTTTCTTCATGGCGTTCAGTTATTTTTTTTTTATTAATTTTGAAAGTATTTCACGTTTTCGAAAATGTTCCTATAATATGACTGTAACTTAGATTGTTTTGTATTTTAGATTTTCAGTGAAGCTGCGTCCACTGGGGCAGCAAGTGTAACTTACTGTTGGTCATTTGTCACTTCTTCCTTCCAGCCAGTTACGGTGTGCCAAAAACAGACGACGACACTTTGCACTCGGACCTCGGCAGGTCGATGGACAATTGTTGCACTCTGCGGGCGTCTCCGGTGACAACCGGACAGGAGAAAACCGATTTGGACGACATGGGAGACAAGTGTGACAGCAACGTGTCCAGCAGCAAGAAGAGGAGACACCGGACGACCTTCACCAGCGCGCAGCTGGAGGAGCTGGAGAAAGTGTTTCAGAAAACTCACTATCCAGATGTTTATGTGAGGGAACAGCTGGCCATGAGGACGGAATTAACAGAGGCGAGAGTGCAGGTATAGTTTATTACCAAGCTCATATTTTTAAGTTTCACTGGAAGCCATAAAATCAAATCAGGGTTTTTTTAGACGATAAAACACGGACGTGGAGGAGGAGGCTGCTGTGCGTAAAAATCCAAATTTATGTACATTTATAGAATATACCACGAAATAATATCATAAATATTATAAATTAATTTCACAGCTTTACATACACTTTTAGCATTTCTGATTTTATTAGATTTTATTTGGATTTTAAGATCCTGCATTTGTTTAAAAAAAAAAATCCCAAAATCTTCTCGGACTATTTTTTTCTTACAATTCTACAATTTCATTTAGCAGACACTTTTATCCAAGGCGACTTACATCTGGGAGCAGATACAACACAAGCAAGGATCTAGTCAGGAGAAAACGACAAGTGCCATAGAACAAGTTCAAGTGTGTCAGGGCGGTGATGCCAATAGCAGGCTGTGTGGGAGGTAATAGGATTTTTTTTGTTCTTTTTTTGTTTGTTTTCAGTTTGTCAAGTGCAAAGGTGTTCAGTGGAGAGCTGGGTCTTTAGTCTTTTCTTAAAGACTGAGAGCGAGTCAGCAGATTGAACAGTTTGGTAACTCGTTCCACCACCGGGGAACCACAGAGGAGAAGAGTCTAGCTATCGACCTCGGGCCCTGTTGTGGTGGTTGTATCAGGCGTCTTTTGTTGGTCGAGCGTAGTGAGCAGGAGGGAGTGTAGATCTGAATGAGAGAGTTCGGGTAGGAGGGAGCTGTTCTCAGATGCAAAACCGTTTGAATATTTGTGAAAAACTAACAAAAATATTGTGTTCTATTTTGCTCTATTTTCTCCTTTTTACAACAAGGTGTGGTTTCAGAACAGAAGAGCAAAGTGGAGGAAAAGAGAGCGCTACGGACAGATCCAACAGGCCAAAACTCACTTTGCAGCAACCTACGATTTATCTGTGTTACCGAGGACGGACAGCTACGCACAGGCAAGTTGTACTCAAACATTTTCATAATCAGTGTTAAAAGAAGCTCTGCTGGGAATATGGAGCTATTTGTCAGCTGCGCTTATTGGACGCAGGCCGTGCGTAATGCTACACGGCCTGTCATATTCCTAATTCTCGCTCAGTCCTCTCTTCTAAAATACTCAATTCATATAAGTCAGGACAAATTGCATAAAGCAGTCCCCTGCCATTACTGCTCTATTAATCACATATTATGAAAGCCATCTTCAGATAAGAGCCTGGACGCTGATTAGAGCCTCTGTGAGGTGTCACGGCGGGATTAATGGCCTTATATCAGATTTCATGTTGGCTGAACATTTATCTTGCTTTTTGGACAGAGGTCAGGTACAAGATGAGGTGAGAGGAGACGCGGGATGTCAGTTTGTCATTTTGGTAGGTGTTTCCTATCACAAACTGAGATTGGGCCTCCAAGTGTTGCTCTGAGACGGAAATACGCAGGCGGCAGCTCCTCCGACGGGTTTGCGCTCACATTGTGAGAAGGAGTCCCTGCTCTGCTCCGCCCTGGACTCAGACCAGGTCAGAAATCTGCTGGACCGTCTCGCGTTTTCCTCGCACATGTTTCTGATAGATTCCCCTGGACAGCAGCCATGCCCGTCCATACAGCTGATCCCGATTACTGTCATTAGATGCTCGATCCTATTTGTAACTGTATTGACACTGGCTGAGTTTTTCTCCCTAAACGCACTGGACAGGGACTGGATTCTTGTGGCTTTTTAAGAGTTTGGTTTTTCTTTTGTTGACTGTAAAGTTTTGGAAATTGTTGTTGCTTTTTGGACAGAAATGGAAGTCCTGCTTATCAATGGCACATGTGGTCAGCAGGATACTGTTAGGAAACATCTGAGTGGCCGAGCTGATCCTTCCTTAACAACCACATTTTAGGCAACAAAGGAAGTTTATCTGACTGTGAATGTAGACTTTCAGTCTTTACCAAACCACAACTGGTTTGTGGAATTTGTCATCATTTTATGGTGACTATTCTTCGGTAAAAATAAGGCTCAGTTTTTATGTACTTTGAAGTGTTTTGAATTTCTCAAAGACAAATGCATATTTCTTTATTGACATCACATTTATGGAAATATTTTGGTGCATGTATTTGAATTTATTCCTACTTGGTATGCCATAGTGAGGGAGGTTCTAGTGGCACATTTCAATGACTTGACAAAGTATAGATAGAAACTAATTCATTTGCATGCTGCTTCCTTACTGACTTGTCCTCTCAGTTTCTTCATAATCACGGGAAGTGCATGTAACCATGAACCTTCTCATAGTGAAGCTTCCACTCTTAAATCTGTGTAAATCCAGCTCCTCTCTGGCCTGTCTGCTCTCTGACCACCTAAGAAAAGGGCAACAGAGGCGGCACGAGCCTCTTAAAATTCAGACAATATTTAAATTTGTGCAACAATAACAGTCTGTTCACAGGACACTGTGTGTGAAAAGACAGATATTACAGAACAAGCTCCGAAACAATCACTGTGTATAAAAAAGGCATTTTTGCCCACTTATTTAAACACATCACCTAACATTACTTTAACAGCTGCATTACAATTGTAGTTGCCAAACTATGCTCACACTGCAGAGAAATGTTGTTTAGGTACGTACGTTCTATTTTTTGCCACTTTTTTTTTTTTCCTTTGGTAACTCCTTTAGTTTCCCAGTGGTGCAGTTAAGTTGCAACAGAGTGTGTGTGTGTGTGTGTGTGTGTGTGTGTGTGTGTGTGTGTGTGTGTGTGTGTGTGTGTAGACAACAGAAGAAATGTTGTTCCTAAATTTCTATTTCAATGCGGTATGCATAACTTGCCTCCTTCTTGCTTTTCTTTGGTTGTTTTTATGTTTGTGATGTTTTGTAAAGCAAAGTACATCTACAGCCACCAGAATGTAGTTTGCTTTTTATTTTTTATGTTGTGTCTTAAAAAACAGTTTGAAGTAAATCTAGAAAAAATGACAAAATAGTTTCAACTCAGAAGGTCTACAATTCTATGTGCTTAACAACATTTCATGTCTTGCAAACTGAGGTGTCTGCTCGATACATACAGTTTGAATGAATTACCAATAATAGTGCAATACTATTTGGTCTCATAAATATGTGAAGGCTTATTTTTCTCCCTTTTTTCAGCTTTAACATATTACCTCACTCCCAAAAGGTGGACGTCTTTGCAATTTCTGTTAATTATTAGTTCATTAAAGCTAAATTTGTAGCCTGTGTTTCAGTGTATCTTCATGACATTCTCCTCCAGTATCTAACTCTGTGTTTATCCAACAGATCCCAAACAACCTGTGGCCAAGCCCGGCTCCCGGTGGCTCCGTGGTCTCCTCCTGCATGCTGCCCAGAGGTTCCCCTCCCTGCGTCACGTCTTACTCACACTCCCCTCGCTCGGCTGCCGGTGCTGCTGACCACGGCTATGTGGGCTTCCCCAATCAGCAGAACCAGTTTGGCCACGTCTCTCTCAACAATTTCTTCAGTGCAGACTCCCTCCTCACGCCGGCTGCAAACAGCCACCCGGCCTTTGAGACGAAGCCTGAGTTCGAGAGGCGCTCATCCAGCATCGCTGTGCTGCGCATGAAGGCCAAGGAGCACACCGCCAACATCTCCTGGGCCATGTGATCAGCGTTCCTGTGAATGTCTGGAAAGTCTGGATAATGAATGAAAAAATAATTTTTTAGAGTTTCCAATTTTTACAAAATGTAGGATTTCCCTAAAGAGCCTGAAATCATATTCACAAAAAGCTGTTTGTCACTCACAGTGAAGATCAAACACTTTTTTGTCCTCTTTTTAAAAAAAATCTACATCAAACTCTGACCAATTTTTATCTGCTGAGTCAAGCAACTCCATGTGTTAGATAATAATGTACCAGGATTTATGGGTCTCTGCATATTTGAATAGCAGCAAGTCAATAAGCTCAAGCTGGGAGCAAAAACTTAAATAGCTAAGATGTGAAAATCAGCTGTGGTTGTATAAGTAGGGCAGAGCAGGACAGTCATTAAAAAGAGTCTTGCAGCAAGCTGACAGGACAGTTTGTTTTGAAAGTGGGAAACCCTAATATAGTCAAAGCAATATATCCCTATCATTCAGAGTTTCAGGGTAATGTCTGTCATTTCTTTAGTCCACAAAATGTCCTGTCTGGTCCGAAGAGATGTTTGATGAGCGCTTGTGGAGGAGAGAGCTGTGATATGCAGAAGCTCTCTTCACTGTTGGATGTTGGGGAGTAAAAAAGTGAGACAGTAAAAACTAAAGGCTCCAGTGGGATTCAATCCCAGTGTGGACTCATGTGGATCCTGAGGGAGGGGTCCCAAACCACTTCAGTATTCCTAAGCACTGTGAGTAAGCTTTCTGTACCTGCGTTTTTATTCCTCCTCCCTCGTTCCGGCTCAGGACGGAAGATGAGCAGGGCGGAGAAAAACTGACTTGACGTACTAACGTGTCTGTGTGCTTTGCAGCGAAGCTCTGTAATCTCTGTTTTTTCTGCCTTTGTGCTGTATCACAGGCACACAATGCAGGCTAAGGAGGTGGGCTTTTGAATTGTGTTTGTGTTTAAATCTACCTGGTGGAAGTATAATAAATGAATGTCAGTTGATCCTGGTATGACTGCACTTTTTCAAGGATTACAATGAAAGGTAGGGCAGGTGAAATTTAGCTGTTACTGTCAACAAACTTCATGAAAACACCCAAACCTACAATTAATTGTTTGTATTGTCTTTGTATCAAAGGCCCACATAGTGTACTTTATTCCTCTGTGCCACAGAGACTTATTGTCATCCAGAGAGTATCAGACACATCAGTGTGCTATTATCCATCATTATGGTCAACGTTGGCACTATGGTCTTTTTTTCACGAGTCTATTCCATACGGAGCACCACTTGTGTACTGTGCAGCTGAATATTTCCAGCTAGTTCGCCGTTTACGTTGGTTTGAGAAACTGCTAAAAACAACAGAGCCCAGCAGTTAAAGGAAATTGCTTGTTAAAAATTAAGCTTGCTATTTTAAGCCAGTTTTTGAAGATTTTCATCTTCAGTAGGCGTCAGTGGCATTGGAGCTGATTGCTACAGGAAGGCTGGGAAAGTCGGAGCTATTGAGAGGCAGACTAATGCAGCGTTGTTGCATTTCTGCTGAATGTATTGACAATATGGAAGGCCGCTGACTGCATCCTGCCGGACAATTAAAATCCTACATTTCCAACAGATGAATGAAAAATGATTCATTTAATTCAATGTATTTGAATAACACACATCATTAATAGATATTTTGTGTGATGTGAAATATAACTGTCTTCAGTTACAAGGCTTTAATTACTGTCACTTCCAGTTACACCACTGTATGCTGTAGGGCTGCAACTAAGCAATATTTTTATTGCTGATTATTTATGTCTTTGTTGATTGTGTAGTCTTCTGATAAAATGTCAGAAAATATTGGAACATCCCTTTTAAGTTCTGCTAATTCATTTTTACAAAGATAAGCCAAAACCAGTATTTTTGCTGGATTAATGACACACATGATCAGCTAATCATCAATACTGTGGATTTAAATTCTGTCACTGCTTGATTAACAGTGAATCATGTCAGCATTATACCACTGCACTGTAAGGGACAAAGCTGGAATTTTTCTTTATTATCTAAATCTCAGCAAAACCCAAACCAGCCATGTGCCAGTCTGTCTGTGTGCTTTCTCATTGGCTCTAAGCCCACTGCCTCATACTGAACATGTACAGCTTTAAAAAATGGTCACAAATATAGTAACTTTAGAAAAACAAATAAGCTGCAGAATAAGTTTCATCAAAGGTTATATGTAATAGTGCATGTTTTATGGACTTTTTTTTTTTTTTAATCAGTGGATTAAAGCATATTTTAGTTGTATATCTTTCAGGAGGACTGTATATGACTGACTCAAATAAACTACAGTTCCCATATTTATGGTAAAGAAGGAACTTGTCTCCTACTAATGTGGTGCAGCTTACGGATGCGTTTTTAACTACAAGATATATCAGGCTATGCTGAGATAATACTTATGAGTATAGATTAACTGCTGGACTTGATTCTGAATGGGATCTGACGACAGTAAGATAAATATGCAGTACAACCAACCTCATCTTATCCAAACTTTGGTCCCACCCTCATAGTCTGGGAACATCCATGTCAGCTCATTAAACTCGGTTCAACTCTTTATTCATCAATAGTAGCCGTTTCCACAAGGCCCCAACACTACATCTTCCTGTGAAACACAGTCACTGTTCTTTAATCTATCTTCTGTCAAGTAATTGGGAGCATGTCTTCTCCTTCTCCTCTGTTTCCTCACTGACATCATCTTTTTGTTTTGCTCTGAGATCGCAATCGGTGGTGGAGAGCCTTTTTTCTTAGGGAAACCCTGTCTATAGGAACAGTGGGCTTGATTTAATTAGGACTGTAACTTGTGTCAGATGCTTCAGTTTGGACACAAGTTTGTTTCTTTGGGGTACTTCCTGGTCGCTGCCATTCAAAAATACAAAACCAAGAGCTTTATCTGCACGCATCATAACACGGAGGCTTTGATCCTGAAGCGTGCAGGGAAACAGCGTAGGATGTGTTCCATAATATAGTAGTGAAAGCTTTGTTAGTGTGGACATCAAACAGAGACACTGCTCACAGCATCAAAGTCATCTATACTGAATATGATATGTATTTGCCAGTCTTTATCACATGCCATTGACTTGAATGATAACTAAAGCTGCATTTTAGCTTAAGTCTGACGCATTGTAAGCC
The DNA here is from genome assembly GCF_000690725.1 of Stegastes partitus. Taxonomy (NCBI): domain Eukaryota; kingdom Metazoa; phylum Chordata; class Actinopteri; family Pomacentridae; genus Stegastes; species Stegastes partitus. The sequence continues at coordinate 881,362 of NW_007577748.1, read as the reverse complement.
ATTCTTAGACACGTCTTTTGAGCGCTGATTATTTGGCAAGTTGACAGCAGCTTATGATAGTTAAGTCTTGTCGTAGTAATGTGTTAAATGGTGAAAAATTACTGATGATCTAAGGAGGACAACAGCTGCAGTCTCTAAACATGACTTTAGGCGCAGAAATACACAAACCAAAAGACACTGAATTTACAGTTTCAGAAGTCCATAATACTTATCTGTATTCTTTTTATTGTTTCCAACATAGTATATACGTTTAATAGCGTTTCAGGATTCTGAAGACAGTTTGAACACTTGTTCTATCATTATTTAGACCTCATTAAATATTTAACTCTTTTTTTGCCATTTTACACTAAAAACAAAAATCCATCAGGTTACCTCGGGGATATTTCTTCCATGCATCACTCTTTCTGTCCTCATTTATCCTATTATTGGGTGTCAGATTTTTCTCTTAATACTGACCAGGTGTTTGTGCAAGCACCAGTTAGTTTACAGGTCACTACTGCAAGAGGTAACAGAGCCAGACTTACATTGTTATTGTACATGAGCGGTCCTTGGTTGATCCTATGTTTGTCATGAAACAGGTTTCAACTCAAGTGCAGACACAGGAACAGGCAGAGACAAATCAAGAAATTACAGAGTTTATTTTAAATGATTAACAAAACTTACAAGAATAGGGGACACTAGCTGTAAAGGAAACTAAATATTAAGCAACCAAACCTAAAACCAAAAAGGGGTGAAATTAGAAAAACATTAAAGATCATTAAACTAACAGAGAGACAAATATACAAAGGCTGGCTCAAGTTAACAAAACAGGGTACAAAGGGAATGGCAGACCAGCTGTGGGGAGGGAGTCAGGATCAGGCAGAACAGGTCAGGGTGACGAGGGCTTGGCAGGCACAGGCTGTGGGCAGGATTGGATGGTGGATGGCAAACCAAGAAGCAGCTGAAGAATCCGAGGCAGTGTGGAGATTTTCTATGGCATGGCAGCAGAGTAGCAGTGGCAGGGAAACAGGTAACTGAGTCGATGATCTGGCAGAGAGTGGAGGGATGAGCTAGTTTTTATGGAGCAGTGGTGATTAGATCCAGGTGAGTCAATTACAGCAGCTGTCACTGATGAACTCATGAGTACTGACAGGAAGAGAGAAGGAGAACAGGGAGAGACCAAGAGGGAGACAGACAAGGGCCAGGGCCAAGGCTGGGGGGTCATGACAATGTTTGTCTGAAATGCTAACCAACCACCACAACTACATCCATGTATGTACAGGGCAGCATGCCATGTTACTCCTGACCTCTGCTGACCTTTCTGAGAAAACCCTCTTCACCAGAAAACACTAGCATCTTTTGTTTAGACACCTTAAACTACCTGATTCCAGGTCTTCCTGTCAGTGCTGTCTCTGAAAAGCAAAGGTTCAGCTGGGTGAACCATTTGTTTTGTATCTTTGACATCAGTGACCCTAATTAGCATTTTGTCTTCTGCTAAGAGTAAACATTTGTTTCTTTTCCCTTCCAGTGAAAATCAGATTGTTTTACCTTGTTAGTATGTGCGTATGGTGTGTTTAATATGCATGATGACACATCATGAGTGACACGAGCAGTCAACATCATGGCTGAACATTTTCCACTTGCGCATTTTTGAAGAAGCACTGATGTAGACTTTCATCTAAGTAATGTTAAGGCAGGAATAGATTATTTTTTAATGGACAAAAATAAATCTAAATATACAGCTTTGACGCAAAGAGATGAGTTTTTAGTGGTTTAATCAATGACCAGAGAGGAACTTTAACAATAACTGAAGTCTTTCTCTAAACAGGTAGTTTGAGTTGCTTGTGTTGTAGTTGTTCGGGTTGTTTAGGTAAGGATTTGTTCTGAAAGGCCAGAACCTCATGTCCTATCACTGAATTTGACAACAGCTCTAAGAAAAACTTTAAAAAGTGAATGATAGAGAGTTTGTAAAATCTTTCTCATCAGTGTTTTTGTGGAGCTGCACTAGCAGTATCTCTCAGTGATATGATGTATCTATACAGTTATCTCACATATAGCCACGATGGTCAAAGGTTCCATAAAAAGGGCATTTTCTTTCTCTATTTTGACTTCCTTCTTGTCCAGCTCCTGTCGCTCCACCCACTGACCCACCTCATCCACTGACGTGTTATCCTCCTCCATTGTCTCTGGACAACATGCCTATAACTAAAACTCCAATGTGTTCTTTTATTGTATCCATCATCTTGCTTTTTTTCCCACCACCTCTGTATCCCTGCTGCCCTGCCCTCCACATCATCTTTTATGTCTCTGCATGGCGGTGGTGATCTCGTTGCGACTGGACATGCACAGACTGATCATGCACTCAGTGTGTGTTTGTGTGTTAGAGAGAGTGAGAGAGCTCCTGCAGACCAGATCCATCAACAGCTCCAATGGGTTTGACCCTTCCAGGTTAACCGCAGCCATTAATATAAGAGCTTCCCTCCCCTGCCTCCCTACTTCCCGCACAACCTCATGTGGGGGAGGACAGGCCTCGGTGTGTGCACGTGTGCGTGCACGAACATACGCACACGGCTGCCGACATGAAGAAATAGAGGTAGATCAAACGTGCGGTGGCAGGCGGCTGAAAAATGGCGTCGGTGGTCACGTATGTTCCACAGCAGAGATCTATACTTGTGTCTGCTCACTGTTGTTATTCTAATCACTCAACACTGATGTTCTACTTCTTCTGCTGCTCTGGAATGGATAGACCAGCTCACCACCACTCATCTTCTTTTTCTTTTTTCTTTTTTTTTTTTTTAAAGCAGAGATATTTCTCACAAACCTTCTCCCTGTAATACTTTCAGACCGATTCATGGTTCTTTAGAGCTCATTTAATATGAGACTTTCTTGTAAGACTGTGGCAAAGGCAAACTTCATGAATTATAAACTTATGGTAGCTTTTGGATGCAAGCCTTGCTTTGATTTACATCAATAATGCAGTTTGTAATCTGAAACAAAATAGACTTAAATGGCAAAAACGAGGACTTGATTTTGCCCTCTGTGCGACTTCACCTGACTTTAGACCTGGAGGCAGAAACATGATCAGTTCTGACCTGGTGAAAACATGGGAAAGCTTGTGTATTCAATTATTACACATATGACTCATGGTTTGTTTGGCTAATTAGAAATTCAAGGAATGGAATAAAATGCTTCATGCTTTGGAGAACATCAATACAAGCGTCACGGAAACCACATCATCTACTCTCACATGATTTCTTGCTTTTATTTAACATGATGGTTTTTAGAAAATGATCTTTGATATATTTTTAATATTGGAGACTATATTGTACAAAGAAGCAAGCTGATCAGGCTTTTTTGTGTTTTTATTAAAGTTCTACTAAAAAGCACAAAAACAACTTGGTTTTGGTTGTGTAACAATACTGTTAAGAAAGGCTGGGAAAGGAAACATCCACCTCAAATAAAACTAATGCTTTGTTTTTAGAAACACAGAGGACTTTATCTGAGTCTTAAGACTTGACTGCTATTCTCATATACAAACTGTCTGTATCCTCCGAACACCACATTGCCATCTCCTTCAATATTTCACATCTAAGCTTGCTTGATTTACCTTGTCTTTGTACTGTTTTTTTGTACATCAGCAGAACAGGATGAAGGACAAACTGTTCTTGTTTTACATACAGCAGTTAAATATTTGCTAATTCATATTAAATATCCAAAATGTTGAAATGTGGATACTCTGCCTTTATATTTTAAGCCCTCTAGTGGTCTAATGTGATGCTGGTAGACCATAAGACTTAATGCATGCAAATAAAATGACATGACTCTGTTGGCAAAGCTCATTTAAATCAACAGCCCTGATGACAAATGCAGTAATGTTTATTTTCTTGTTGTTTATAGACACTTTCATGACATATTTCCATTTAATTGTAAAGGCAAGCACATGCATGCTTCCATATTTATATTTGCACTTGAGGGTTCTATTCAGAAAACTTGCTTTAATGTGCAAAAATCACCTTGTTTCATTTGTTTTCTCTTGTTGCAGCACTGCTGTGCACACTAAGACCCTCCTCACAATTTTCCAGAGTCTTTCACAATATTTAGAAATCTTCTTATGAAACCTTTTATTGTTGTTTTAGGAGATAGGGTCAGTCTTTTTCTTCTTTAAAAAAAAAAAAGAAAAGTTATCTTGTAAAATGCTTCTTTGCGATAGCATCTTTACTTGTTTCTCTCTTCTCATTGTCTGCGTATAAAAACACCCCCCTGTCTGTCTTTACATTATATACACAGTGCAACAGAACCCTGAAAGCCTATTGTTATGGATCAAACAACATTTCATATTTATCCTACTGTAGCAATTTAGGGCTTCTGCATTTGCTTATATTGAATGCTGTGCACTTCATTTTTTTTTCTTTGTATTTCTCATTTCCTGGCTTGAAAGTGAAAGTCAAACATTGCATTGTACAGTTGAGGAAACATCATGCAGTGAATGCGACGACTCCAAAATTCAAAATTGACATCAGTTGGCAGTGGCTCGGCCTTTTAAACGTTACAGCCTTGCACTCATTTTGTTTCCCTGTTTTTTTAAGCACGTGTTCTGTTGTTGTCAAAGCTGCTCAAAATCTACAAGTGCCTAATAGCCCCGAGGAATCAGGGTGTGCAGCCAAAAATGCCTTTCAGGAGGTCCCTTATTCTCAGCGTGGGGATGAAGTGGTCCACAACAGGCCCGAGGCGGCTTACAAGAGGCTATTAGAGGCCTGTGGCAGGATGCCTCACAAATCCAATTAGGAAGAGCTGGGACTGGATCTCTGCTTTCTACTGCAGGCTGTCAGTCAGGGCGGGAGAGAGCAGGTGTCCAGTTACCAGAGATGTCAGAGTGGAGCATAAGCATGTGTGTGTGTCAATCTTTGCTTGAATAAAAGTCATGCATGTATATGCATGTGTATTGTATACAGTACATTCATGATGTTGTATCAGTTCCCTTGTACATAAAGCGCTGTTAGCAGTGTTGCCGTGTGAAAGCTGCAGGCTGGGTCCCTTGGTAAATGTAGTCCAATCCACCGTAACCAATGAGGAATCTATCTGACTATTACCTAATCACTGATGTCATCTCCCTGCTGTACATGAGCTTTGACTGACATCACTAGAGGCTGCCAATCATTGATTTTTTTCCCCCCCAAGTTAGGACAACTCTTGCTGTAGTATTATTAAACTATTACCTTTGTGACAGCCTCATTGTGAAACGTCAACATGATTTTTGTCACTACAAGCACTTAAAGCACTATTTTACACATATCCCTAAAACACGGTTTGACTGGTTCTGTGATGTTTACCATTTTTCAGATTTTTTCAAAGTTCGACTTCTGTGGTGCTCCAATAGCCATTGCTGCACATGCTATACACGTCTTTTCTTTGGTTTATAAACAGAAACACACACCAGTCAGCCACAACATTAATCCTACTGACAGGTGGAATCAATAGCATCAATCATGTCATAATCCTTCCAGCAGCTAGGATATATTAGGCAGGAAGTGAACAGTCAGTTCTTGAAGTTAGTGTGTTGGAAGGAGAAAAATAGGTAGCGTGAAGATTTAAGTGACTTTGACAAGGGTAAAATCGTGATGGCTAGATGACTGGGTCAGAGCAGCTCCAAAAAGCTGTTTCATGGTTAGTCCATACAGAAGCTGTCCAAGAAGGACAACCTGTGAACGGGTGACAGTGTCAGGGGTCCTCAAGGCTCACTGATGCAAATGAGTAGTGAAGTCTGATCCCGCACTAGAGCTACTGAAACCCAAACTGCTGGAAATACTATAATAGAATGGTGTGAGAACACAGTACATTGCAGCTGCTGCTTACGGAGCTGTGTAGCTGCAGACTGCTCAGAGCAAACATGCTGACCACCACTCAAAGCATCGACAATGGGCATATGAGCGTCAGAACTGGACTATGGATCAACAGAAGAAGCTGGCCTGGTATAATAAATCCTGTTTTCTTTAACATAATGCTGGGTGTATATGAATCACTTATCTGGGGAAGAGATATCAGCAGCCTGCAAGCCAGCAAAGGCAGTGTGATGCTTTGGTCAATGTTCTGCTGAGAAACATTGGTCCAGGCATTCATGACAGGTAGCACCAACCTATACACAAACCAACTACACCCCATCACAGTAACAATATTCACTGATGGCAGCAGCCTCTTCTCCAGAATGACGCTCCCTGCCCCACTGCAAACATTGTCAAGGAATAGTTGGAGGAACATGACGTGGCCTCCAAATTACCCAAATCTCAATCTGACCCTGCATGTGACATACTGGAAAATGAGTCTGTCCATGGAAGCTCCACTTCACAACTTCCAGAGTTTAAAGGATCTGTTAACACCTTGGTGCCTGATGCCATAGGACATCTTCAGAGAGTCCAGGCCTTGATGGGTCAGAGCTGTTTTTGGGTCACAGGAGAGACCTACATTGTAATATGGTTTTAATGTTGTGGCAGATCAGCATAAAGCTAAATGTTGTTACTATTATGAAAGGTATAATAGACACCAGGGATGAAAAGGTTTCAAATCAAGTTATTTGCGAATTCATATTATAATTTTCAAAGAATGGTTAAAGTGATGAAACAAATTCATATAAATAGCTTTAGTTTCTTGGAGCCAATATTCTTTCCTCTGGACACCAAAATATGGCTCCAGGGCGAGATGGTGTCTCTTTTCTTGAAACATTCAAGGTCATAATGTTTTCTTTGATTAATTATCTGCATTTCCCCCCCAGTTTTTGTTACTCTGTGGAAGTGTGCCATGGCCAATTCAAGTCCACTGTTGACCTGATCTATGCAGGCTGAAAACAGACGGCAAACATTGTGATGCATGCTGGATTCCCTCTACAGCTCCTCTCCTGGACAAAAACATTCTTTTCAAATCAGAATTCATCATCCATCTTTAGGCTTCTGCTATTTCCCTGTGCCATCCTGGAGATACAGCCCTGTTCTCCCACTGACATTGTGGTGGACTGATAATCAAAGTTTACTGATAGATAGACACACCTCCTGCTGCACTGAAAACTGACTCTGGACTCTTGAAATGGGATTTCACTGTCAGTCCTCTTTGGTGGAGCAATTTATCTGAGAGAGACTCTCTCTCTGTTCGAATGCACTTACTTCATCGCTCTGCTTTTCTCTGTGTGCTACAGACAGTTCTGGGACCTCATTTATAAAACAGGCTTAACATCAGTTTTGAAAACCACAAATAAGTGGTCATTTATAAAACCTTTGACATGGAAATGATTTTATCTTCAAGCAATATCCAGACTTGACAGAAGTGATTTTTCCCACAGGTCATGTAGCCAGCAGGTTGCAGGTTGGGCATATGTGTTCAAGTCTGTTGGAAACTTTGCATGAGTTTTGTTAACCATTATGAATAAAAGTGTGAGAAATGAATTGCCAGATGCCCCACCTGTTCACTGCAGGGGTAACACACTCCCAAACTGCATGTTTCGCTGTGATTGTCAACTCACTATTTAGTGCAATGAATAAAACACATTGCCTTACTTCAATCTTCCTATACCATGGCGATGTTCTAAAGAGTTCACTTTTCTGTTCTGTTCATGTGTATTAATACGTACTGTGCTAGTGTTATTTAAGAGTAAATCCCAATCACCAGGTGTTGTGCAACCAAAGCGTTCCATTCCAGCAGATGTTTATCTGATAATTCGGTCACTAAATCTATGGAAACAATTCCATCATTATTTTCTTCAATGCCATATGCCAACACAACGGAGAGTAGCTTTAACCTTAGTCCCACACAAGTGGATAATCTGGTTGATAGGAGGGCAGCTTTACTGAGTACTTCAATTGATGCTGTTGCTCCTCTGAAAAGGAAGGCAAAAAATCATAACAAAACAGCTCCATGGTATAATGAACAGCTGCGTATTTTAAAGCAGAATGTAAGGAGATGGGAAAGGCAATGGCGGTCAAATAATTCTGAAAAATATCATCTAGCCTGGAAAGATAGTTTTCTCAACTATAAAAAGGCAATTCGTAATACTAGAACCGCTTATTATTCATCTTTAATTGAGAAAAATAAGAACAATCCCAGGTTTCTGTTCAGCACTGTAGCCAGGCTGACCAGAAGTCATAGTTCTGTGGAGCCTTCTGTTCCTTTAGCTCTCAGCAGTGAAGATTTCATGTCCTTCTTCACAAATAAAGTTTTAAATATTAGACAACAAATCCAGACCATGTCTTTAGGTGCAGCGGCTCTGGAAGCGCCCACAGAAGCAGATGTGTGTTTGGAAAGCTTCTCTACTGTGAACCTCTTAGAGCTCACATCAATCGTTAATTCTTCTAAACCAGCAACATGTATGTTGGACCCCATTCCCACTAGACTGTTTAAGGAGATCTTTCCTTTAATGAACAGTACAGTGTTAGATATTATCAACTTCTCCCTGCTAACAGGTTACGTACCGCAGGCTTTTAAAGTTGCTATAATAAAGCCACTTCTAAAAAAGCCTACTCTAGATCCAGGTGTTTTAGCCAATTACAGACCAATATCCAACCTTCCTTTTATCTCAAAAATCCTTGAAAAGGTCGTGGCAAACCAACTATGTGATTATCTGCATGTAAATGGTTTGGCTGAAGCATTTCAGTCAGGATTTAGAATCCATCATAGTACAGAGACAGCATTGGTGAGGGTCACTAACGATCTTCTTCTAGCTTCAGACAGTGAACTAGTGTCCGTTCTGGTTCTATTGGACCTTAGTGCAGCATTTGATACTGGATATAGCATCCTATTACAGAGACTGGAACATGCGATTGGACTTAAAGGGACTGCGCTGAACTGGTTTAAATCATATTTATCAGACAGATTCCAGTTTGTTCATGTTAATGATGGTTCTTCCAGCCGTACCAGAGTTACTTATGGAGTTCCTCAGGGTTCTGTGTTAGGACCAATATTATTTACTCTGTACATGCTTCCGTTAGGCAACATTATTAGGAAGCACTGCATACATTTCCATTGTTATGCAGACGACACCCAGCTATATTTATCTATGAACCCTAATGAAATCAATCAGTTACTCAAACTCCAGGCATGTCTGAAGGACATAAAGGCCTGGATGACCTGTAACTTCCTTAATTTAGCTCCTGAACTACAGCCGCTGGCCTCACCTTGTGCATCCTGCTGCCCCCACCACGATGCCTCCTGTTACCTCCACCAACTACGAAATGGAATATTTCACTGGTCCATTTGAAATGGAGGAACAAAACGACAATAACTTCTAATAACTTCTAATAACTTGTTTAACTGTACACTAAATTGTATAATTCATCCTACATCCACCCAACCGGTCGAGGCAGATGGCCGTCCCTCCCTGAGCCTGGTTCTGTCAGAGGCTTTTTTTCCCCTGCGGGGGTTTTCGGTTCCTTCCCACTGTTGCAGACTGCTTGCGGACTGCTGAAGCTTATAGGGAATCTAAATGTTTTGGATTGTTGGGTGTTTCTGCCTTTGTTAAGCACTATGAGATGACTTGTTGTTGTAAATATGCGCTATACAAGTAAAATTGAATTGAATTGAATTGAATTGAATTGCATAAGCTACAGGTGAAATTCTTCGGACTGCCTTAAACACTTTTTCATGCTCTGCATGTTTTCTGAACTGAATGTAAGCACATGTTCAGGAAGAATCTTAAAACTAAGTTAAAGTGTAAACATAAGAACATTTTTAGAACAAAGGCCCCTGGATATTGAGAGAGGTACACTCAGGTTGGACAGCATGTGACTTGAGGCGCTGCGTATCTGCATCAGGTCAAGTAATGATGTCTAAAAAATGACGTCAAACTTAGAGCCACTTGGTCATTAAATGGATCTGGTTCAATAAAATTTAACTAATTCTACATGACTCAGGAATTAACTAATCCTCTATCCTCTGTAATACAACAGGTCAGTCTGCAAGGTGACTGTGAAGCCATTATTTCAGAATTACTTGACGACATTTGTACATAACTTAGTGCAAGCTCCTCCAGTGTTTATATACAGAATCATGTAGCAGTCATTAGCCAGTTAACAACACTAACTGCATTCCTGTTTGCTATGCACCATCATGATCAGCACCACGATCTGATGTCCTGAGTGTGAATATGGCATTAATTTTAAATATCTGACAGTGATCTAATAGTCGTCGACTTAGTGCTGACATTGAACGTGCCGAATAAAGATAAACTAAATAAAGATAAAAACTGCTATTCCCACACAAAAAGCTGAAAAAAATGCTCTGATGAATTAGAGCATCAACAACATCATTAAACACTTAAACACCACACACACACACTTGGACACCGAGTCATCTATCAGCACAAAAGCATCACGTTGGTTCGAGCAGCTGCTTCACTCATGAATAGTCAGATGAGGCAGAACCCCTGCTGAATAATGATGTTTACACAGGCAGGAATCAGTCAATAATTGACAACAAACAAACAGACTACACTGATGAGACTGGTGGGGTTTCTGGTTTGACCTTGGATGTGGACAAACCGTAAAATATAGTTTATTAACTATATTGTCTCAGCACGAGAACATATCTACCAATAAATACAACAAAGTCAGTTGACCTTTCATTATCGAGATTCAGTTTTTTCTGCATTTCCTTTGTACTTGATGACAGACTTTGTCCCTCTCAGCTTGGATGATACCAGTTTTTCACAAATTTCTGGAACGATGTTCTGCCACTTTTGGAACTCTATAACAGATAACAGATATTTGCTGGAGAGGTTGTGTTGCTATCTTTCTCTTTTAAATGTCCCAAAAGGTGTTCTGTTGGATTAAAGTCAGGCCACATACTTGGCCAGATAGTTTTCACTTTTTTCTTCTGTAGAAACTCCTGTGACTCTGGCAGTAAGCTTTGGATTGTTGTCATGCTGGAATATTTCTCTTCTGCCAAGCTCCTGCAGACTGCAGACAATCACCTTGTCAGCCAGAATTTTGGTATATTTACTGGGATTCATGGTGCTCTCCATAAATATTTCTAAACCTAGAAACTACTTTGCTCTCATGCAGCCCCATATCATCACACTCCCATCTTGTGCTTCACTGTCAGGACTGTGCATCCACTATGGTAGTGTTGGCCAAGTAACTGTGCTGAACTCCATCTGACTTTAGCAAATATACTTGGTCTCATTTGACCAAAGAATTTAGTCCCAATATACCTCAGGATTCTTTTCAAGTTCCTCAGCCGAGATTCATTTTTACAGAAGGCTGACATTACACAACATCCTTCACAGTGTCTGCGGTTTCACAGAAACTCTGATTTCACTGATGACCCCTGTGCTAAGTGTGAAGCCAGGCTAGGATTGGGGATCTCCCTGAACTCGCTGTAATGATTGTGCCTGGAAACAAGATGCTCATTACTGCTGATGTTGGAACAGCCCCTCGTTTAGCTCCACATTGTATTATTTCTGTAAATATGAACATTATGACATCAGATAATTAGACTAGTTCAATTGTTGTTTTTCATACAAGTGTTTAAAAAAAACCCATTTCTGACACATTTAATATAATGATTACAGTATTCTGTATTCTATATGATTGTAACTCAGTGATGGGGTTTAATGCATAAACAAGTGAGTGAAAGTTATGATTTTTTACACTTTCAAAATCCTTCTATCTTGGCTCATACAGCATTTTATTTATTTATTTATTTATTTATTTGATCAGGGACCATGCATTTAACATAGAAAACATCTGATGTATTGCATATAGAGTGTATAGCATTAAGCTAATTTTCAACTCCTGTCCCTGGTTGGGCTTTTCAGTAAAAATATATATACATATAGCTCATAACTTGGCTTAACTGTAAATCGTTGTTCTGATTCTATTCATGAACACAATGAAATAATTTAAACGTGATAGAGTATGTGTTTTTGTTGAATGTATCACAACATTGTTATGTTCTAAAGTGCTTAAAGGTGTCACAACCAGTTGAAGAAATAAGATATCAAGGAACAGTTCCATATAAGCAGCCCAGAATATGAAAAGGTACATTTTTCAGCCATAGAAATGGGACCATGGAGGGATAGCACTCATCCAGCTGTAATCCAGTTGCCTCCACAGAGATGAATATGAGGACCACATGAAAGCTGACAGGGGGAAGATGGCTCCCACTGTGCGGTGGCCAAACCAAACTGCAGCCAGGCTCCTCTGCAGCTCCTCAGTGGCTCATATATCTGACATGACTGTGTTTGGATTCCACCTCCAGGTAGTTCATATGTGCCATAAATAACATGGGAGCACATGTACACAGGCTGAGGGAGGGGTAGAAAACTTGGATGAAGCTATATTCAAACCTCTGAATCATACAGATTAAAAAAATAAATAAAAAAATTGCATAAATCATGCGTTTGCTGAGATAATGACAATGTAGTTCACATACATGCCATACATCAAACTACACTAAAATGTACACGAGTGTAGAATCTGGAAAGGCTACTAAATTAAGAACATGTAGTTAAATTCAGTAATCTGGTGAAATGAAAAAAACATAGTTTATAAGGCAAAGATATAAAACGTCCACTAGATGGAACCACAGGATCACTCCAGTCCAGTCAATTTCATTTATAAAGCACATTTAAACAGCAGGAGTTCAACCAAAATGCTGTACAATAGATAAATAACAGAGACAAATACATTCACACAGCTACATTTATTTATGACATTCTTGGAAACAATGAGGGAACACCTACAATTACAATCCTGCAGTTTTACGCCTGTTTAAATAACATTTGACCAAAAGTGTGTGGATATTTTTGTCTATAGTGAGGGAAAATCTGTTACATTTTGAACAACAGTGTCCTTCCAACACCCAGTAACAAATGCTCGAGCCACACAGAGGCCTGCCGTGAACCCCACACAACACCTTTAGACTGGAACATCAGCTGTGAGCCAAAGATTGCGTCGACGTCACCACAACCAAGTTCTGAAATCTTGTGGGAAGTCACAAGAGTGGTGGCTGTTACAGCAGGGGAATAACACACCTGGTTATGAATTGGTATGTTCTACATACTGTGTGTGTGACATGTGCTTAACAAGGGTGATAATTAACAATTAACACTTCTGAGTGTGTCTGAAAGGGTTTTAAAGTTGGTGGGACGACTAAACCCACAGGAATCTTTGTCTTTTCAAATGTTCATACAGATATTTTCTAAGTGTTTGCACATGAATTCAAAAGTCAGTCCCATATGTGCCAGTTTCCACATATGTGGTCATTGGTCGAACAAGGATCTAGATTCTTTGGTTAGGTAAAATAACCAAAACATCTATGTAAAAAATATTCTGTAACGGGTAAAAGTCCTGCATGAAAAATCCTACTTAAGAAAAAGTAGTAGCATTTAAATGCAAGTATTAAAAGAAAAGTACTTCTATGGTCCCTCTGACTCATGTATTATTACATATAACACACTAAGATTATTGTCAGTGCGATGTCAGTGTGTCAGCAGCATGTTGTGGCTGCTGGAGTTTTAACCACTTCATATCCACTTGTATATACAGAAACAGCAGGTAATCCTGAGGGCTTGTCACATGATTACTAGGACAGAGAGGGGAAAGAAAAACCACAAATCTGAGTTGTTTCATCAGATCTTTGAGTTGAGGTGAGATATGAACATTCATTGAAATGAAACCTTTTGAGAAGTTTAGATGGATTTTTTATTTCTTCATATTTGATAGAGCTGTAAACAACTCATCGACATCTGAAATGTGAGCCTGGCAATGCTATGCTTTTTGTATTATGCCAAAAAGTTTGGAAACCACTTGTTTAATCCTTTATTATGTGTGGTATTTTTTAAAAGCTTGTGAATATTATCCATTGTGTTAAATCTGCATCTTAAAATTAAAATTAACTAAACCTGTCAGATTAAAGCATTGGAGTGGAAGTACACACCGGGCTAGATGAAAGTAAAGTATATGTACCTCAAAATTACACTTAAGTGCAGTATTTGAGAACTTTACACCACTGCACATCTGTCTTTCATAACAGTTGTCACAAACTTCACGTGCTGTTCAGTATTGTCAAAAATATCCCTTAATTTTCTACTAAGAGGACCACAGAAGATGAGTTCAAACAAGAAAAAGTCCAATTAGGTTTAATAATGCATTTGTCCTTTTCAGTGCCTTGTCCTTTAGAAATGATGCCCAGGTTTTAAAAGCTCTTCACTATTGAATGCCACTGGGACTCAAGGCAGGAAAGTAGATCAAAACTTGGGTGCAAGCATTAAGAGGAAAAAAA
>NW_007577748.1:865686-866903 GCF_000690725.1 Stegastes partitus | reverse complement strand
AGTTCAGAGTTAAAATAGCGGTGCAGATTTTCTCCTTGTTCATCCAAGAAGTTTGAAGTGACACATGTCATTTGAGTTTGAGGGAAGGCACTGCAGGGCTGCTGTCCTTCTTCTGCCAGAGTGCTGTTTCTGTGAAAGCATGGCACAAGTGGCTCTAAAACCACTTAAAGACAATGGGGTGGAGGGGGACACCAGGTGGGACTGAGCGCTGCACTCTCTCACCTTTTTCATCAGTGAAGATGGAAGATGGCAGAGCTCTGGCGTTATGATGGGGCACTTAGTCTGTAGAACCAGAGAACAAAAGGGGAGATGAATGCACTTCATACTCAACACTTGGAGACAAGAAAGAGTGACTGGGTGGCAGTATACAAGACAGAAGTGGTAATTATCCTATTTTTATGTATGTACTTTCACACTGATAAACTTATAACCTCGATTTTAAGATGGACAGTGTTCCCACTAAAACCTGAGCCAAAACTGTAAATACTTAAGGTTCTCCACAGGGAGATCTAAGGTCATGCTTAAAAGCCTTCGGCTGGTACAGATCCAGTGTAACGCTCAAGGGCTCTTGAGATTTCAAAGTAATAAACTGGTTGAAATAATCAGATGAAAATCTCACTGGACCACATTTTGCCATTTTAAATGTAAAGCATCTTTGCCAAGTAGTCTTCAAGCTGTCCTGAAAGATCATTGTGATCCAACATCTTACTAAGACAATTCACGATGCTGTTCCATACTTTCTCATTCATGTGTACATAATATACATGTGAAAGTTGGTGCACACAAAAAACTTTACAGTTTCTGTCTGTGCCTGGACATGGCCACCTGATCCTTCTTGTGGACAATCATGTGGGTCATCTCCTTGCCAGCTCTCTGCCACTGTCCAACTGTAGCCTACCACTTACTGTGCCACCACCACATTCACCTCCTTCGTCACCAAAACAGTCAGCAAACTATCCACCAAGCAACACACCATGCTCTGAGTTAAGATAAGATAAGATAAGATGAGATAAGATATGCCTTTATTTATCTCGCAGTGGAGAAATTCACATAGTTGACAGCAGCTTTACACATAGAGATACACACATACTATACAGAAAAATGTATATATAAATATAAGTATAAGAAATAGTGCAACAAGTATAAAAGTACACGTAAAAGGAGAGTAGTGCAAATGGAATATGAGAATGGGCTTCTGAATGGGGGTACATATAAGA
>NW_007577748.1:858935-865676 GCF_000690725.1 Stegastes partitus | reverse complement strand
CAAACATAGAGTATAAGAATGGGCTTCTGAATGGGGATACATAGAAAAAATATATATATAAAAGATAAGGAATAAAGATATAATAATAATAATAATAATAATAATAATAATAATAATAATAATAATAATAATAATAAGTAGTGCAAATGCAAATCTATACGTACATACATGATGAGAGGTAGTGCAAATAACCAGTGAAGTTTAAATAAATATTGTTAAATATGAGTATTGCTCTTTGGTTTATTAACTGGGGGATATTGGGGATATTGCACATTGTGGGTCTATTGGGAGCACAGCTGGTTGTAGAATCTCACAGCAGAGGGGAGGAAGGACCTGCAGTACCTCTCTTTGGAACAGCGTGGATGAAGAAGCCTGGCACTGATGGAACTTTCCAGGGCTTTTACAGTCCCATGTAGAGGGTGGCAGGTTACCAGCCTTCAGGTCTCCCCTGGTTTCCTTTTTCCATCACCAAGACCAAGTATTAGTCTTAATTAACCTTTTAAAACTTTGCAACCAATTCTGTGTTCTAGGCCTAGAAAATCTATTTGCCACAACAATTAAGCTCTTTTTAAAACTAGAAAATGTCCTCATATATCTGTTAAATATTGGTTTGAGTGGCATCAAGTTTTAGTTTGTCACTAAACATACATAAATGATTCATTTATTATACAGTAAAAAGACAAAGGCCCCTAAAAAATGGATGTCTAAAGAAAGAGAAAATAAGAGGATCTCTAGAGTCGTGTTTTTCCTTCACATGCTGTACTTTCACCTTAAAACTAAATTTGACATCTGACACAGATTTACAGTGCTCTCAAAGTTTTCTTTCATGCATTTCAGGTTAAATAAGGTCAGATTCATTCTATCATTATCCTACAATGTTTGTGTTTTTAAGTGTTTGCAGTGTGAAATGCATGATTTAGAAGAACTAAGTAAATATGCAGCTCCGGGACTGAAGGTTGTGTTGTTGAGATGAAAACAAAAATCTATGGAAAGCATGACACTTCCATTATTCTGAGGAGAGAAAACCAATTCTCCAACACACCTCTCATCCTGTTACCTTGTTAAACGTGTGAAAATCTCACTTGGCTTGAAGCCATCAGTTCCAGGCTGACAGTGCACACATCAGAGCTGTGCACTGTCAAGTCGCACAGGAGTTGGTTCATGCAGGCTTTACAATCTGTGTATTAAAAGAATCACATGGTAATAACGAGCCTTTTATTCTTTAGTTCATTACTGTGTTTGGTTTTACTCTTACTTTATTGACATTAATAATTAAAAATAATGAGACAATTACAAGAACCTCTGTGATGTGATGCAACTTTAATTTTCAGCCACGTCTTGAACACGTATAGAGACGGTAATGTTTGTCTGTCAGAGTGTGTTGGTTAGGGTGTGTACCATATGGTCAAAAGTGCCCCTAGCAACATAATACCCTGCTTGTTCTCCTCACATTTCCTGTCCATCATCTCCACTACTATTGAGTAAAGGAAAAAAAAATCTTAAGACTGCAGCCTGAGCTTCAGTTAGCGCTTTGTGCCAAAAAGCAGACGTTAACATGCTAACACACTAAATTAACACGCATTTTGCACAACTGAGCCTAAAGCCCTTTATAGGCATTGGATATATAACATTTCTGGCTTCATCATCTGTTAAAGTGATGACATTCTGTCATTCAAGCATCCCAACCACTATGATGGAGAGAGTCATGATTTGTCATATAAGCACAGTATATCAATTGATGTGTCATGCATAATAATGCAATAATAAACAAAGAACTAAACATAAACCAACAGCAATCTGATAAAATGGTCAGAATAATTAAGAGTGTAGTTTATTTATGACTTTTGAAACATGGAAAATTCTGTACATGTGTGATGATGCTCTAAGTACTCCTCCACCAGCAGCAAAATAAAAGCATCACAACTCAACCTGAGAATGGCCGCTGTGTCACAAATGATGTAGCTGCTGCTAATAAACGATGACTCTGTGTGACAGCTCACCTGTCTGAGGTGAAGAAAAGTACACAGTGTGACTTGCTGTTAGATGCTGATCAATTCTGGTACCATGTCAGGGATGATTTAAAATTCTAAGTGATTAATGAAGTTACTGTTCTGCTGCTGGATCCTGCTACTGTCTGCTGATGCAGGTAGTAAATAAGTGCAATGGAGGGACATCAGCTGGAAGCAAAAAACTGAACTTAATCACAAGCTCCTTTTCATGTTTTGTTAAAAGTTGGGTTGCATTTATCATTGATTAGTATCATTAATCTGACCTGTTTAAATTTGTCTTCATCACAGTAGAGTCTTTTTTCCCTTGACATTTCTTTTTTAATAGATGTGAAATTTAATCAAATTGAAGGAGAAAGACAGGCAAACCCTGGACCAGTATTGGTGCTGACATGTGGAAAAACCTCCCTAAATTACACTGTCACTCTGTCACTTTTGTGTGCTTATCTGTTAAATTCAGGCTTCTGACATGATGAGGTGTAAATGTTACTAGGTCTGATCAGGTAAGTCTGCCGATGTGACTTTTACAGAAAAGTCACCAGGGTCGTCATTCACACATGAATCTGACGTATTCAGACGCCATCGGATTTACAGACAAGAATGCATTTTTCCATAGTAGAGGAGGCAGCTGTGCTCGGGCTTGCAGCATCCTATTTGCTTAAGTGTGATAAACTTTTAATACGAGGCTAAAAAAGCAAGAAAGCAATTTACCGTCAGTATTTTAACACAGTTGTTAAAAAAGGACCAGTTAACAGTGAAATATGTCAAAACAGGAAGTCCAAACCACATAGGTCCAGGTAGAAGCTACTAGACTCCCAGGTTTAACTGGTTTAACAGGAGGAAAATAACTCTAATTCTTGACATCGTCTTCTCTGAAAAACATACAGCGCTGGTTGTTTGTTCAAACACTTGAAATGGTTTATGTGTTGGTTGTCTGTTTTCTTGCAGTTCTGTGAATAATGTTTATTTTCTCTTACAACTGATGTGTTAAAGATGAGCTCAAGTGTTGGAGACTTGTTTTTGGGGATGTCGAGCTCTCATTCGGGCCAAACCTGGGCCAACTATGGACCCCATATTGGGCCCTAAAAGTGGAAGAACATTTAAAACAATTCAGGTATATGATTGTTTGTCTGACATTGGTTCAACAACCAGGCAGTGGCCATTCACACCTAATCTCCTTGCTGAGAAATGGGAAAGAATCTTTTCTTTTGAATAAGTAGCACAAATAAGTTATGTTTCCAAGATTTCCAGGATGTGAACAGCCCAGAGTGAAATGTACAAATGACAAATGTAAGGAAACTGACAAACAGAGCTGCATAGAAGGATTATTTATGGTGTGACTTATTTGACTGAGTCACTTTGGCATCTTCTTTTATCACTTCTGTTCTCTTGAAGAATTTTGCTTCCATGCCTGTGACTGGATGTACAGCAAAATAGGGTTAAGATGAATCATCGCTGTACATTTCTCGGCTGAGCGACTCCTTCATAATGCATCTTCAGCTCAGATGAACAAAGACAGAGCAAAACATTACTGAGCTCGGAGAAAGAATAAAAATAACTTGAAGCCAAATGATGTGATGACATCAAATTTTCAATGGATACTCACATGCAAAGTAATGGAAAAAATTTGTGTACGTTTGTGTTGGTGACATAATACAGATATGGAGTTTGGAGTCTGGAAGTATGTGGGAAGGTGACTGGGGTTTACAGGTAGAGTAGCGTGTTTGCTGGGTTGGCAGTTTGGTCACCAGCTCCTCCTGAGTGTCCTTGAGCAAGGAGCAAATTCCTAGATTACGACTGATGGTTAAGGCAGCATCTTTCTGTTACCATCTCTGTAAACACCTCATCCATGAGTCTAATCTGAACATGATCAGAAGGAAAAGCAGAGCCACACAACCTGTTTGGGGTTGAACACTCATATAAACTTAATGGTATTATCAGTTGTTGCTGGTCTGACTCACTGGATGTAGGCAGTGAGTGCAAGCCTATCACAGGGAACATCGAAGCCGCATCCTTCATCTAGCTCCACTCAGTTTGATTGTGACTGGTTTTAAGAAATACAAACAAGTTAGAAGGTTTTTATTTGTTCCTACAATAGCAGCCTTTAATGATGTGCACAAGCAAGACTTGCTTGATAAGACTAAATCACAAAACACTTAAGTGGGTTATTTTAGAAGGGAACATGTCACTTTGCACAGGAAGCACTGTAGATAATCTGTTTTGTTCTGGAGGAATTTAGTCATGATATGTCTTGCTACTCACATGCAAAAGGATAACCACCAAGTCCTTACTGCATCCTGGTAATTTTGACTGAGGCCTTGAGTTCTCTAGTGCATCAGTATCCATGCTTGTATCTGCTCAGTGATGTGTTCATTTCTTTTAGGTTGACATATAAACACGGACAGAAAAGGAACAGTATTCATTATCCAACTAATCAGTAGGACCATGACAACCAAGTGGCTGTGATGTTGGACAAATCACCTGTTTTGTCATTCAGGTCTGAGGACTGTTTCCTCCATTGTGGGAGACAAATAAGAGCAGCACTTGTGTTGAGAGCAATCCTGAAGTATATTGTCCAACACTTCCTTTATCTGTGAAACACTCCCTGTGGGTATTGTGGTCCACAGCAGAGTGGTGTCAGGGTATCACCTCATGGTCCCATATGGATGCTAACACGACTGTAATGCTCTTGCAAGAGGAAGAAGGCTGTATCTTATGTCACACAACAATAGCCTACATTCCTTATACACCTACTGGAGATGCTTATTTGCAACCCATTGCCTATATCGGCCTCCTATCATGTTGCAGAACAAAATGCTTCACACGGTAGGATCAGATTTTGTCCATCGCTGGTGGGCATGTCTTTATATCAAGCAGCTCACAGCACCGAAGCTTTATGTCTGCTGTGTGACATGCAGGCTTATTCCAAGATATGCCAGCTGCATAAATCGAGAATTGAGTCACATTTTGATAAAAGCAAACTGAGTCCAGGAACAATGACAACCAAACAGTTTGATGATTCATGAACACAAATGAAATTTCAAGGCAGCATCTGGAGGCTTGTAGTATGAAGAGCGTTATTTCACTTAGCGCTAAAAAAGACTGCAGTCTGTCTGGTGAGAAGGAAGTTTGAGCTCTTATTGTGCCGCATTCTGTTTCAAGCTCAGGAGGAGAGATGGATCCGTTTTCTCAGTTGGATCTGTGTCTGTCAGTGAATTAGCTTGTCTTTGTGCCATATGTCAGCGCACACTGTATTTCATCATAAGGTGCGGCTGCCTCAAATTTCTACAAAGAGCTACAGATGACAGACATGACTGGCATTTTCACTTGGTGAAAATATCACTATTTTATTATTGAAGAGGACGTATTGGAGTTTAGTTAAGAGTCAATTTCTACTCAAGCAGAAATGACAGCTGGTTATTTTCTTTTATAAACTTCAGCAGCAGTGGACTCAGAATGACTCATAGTCTGACCAACTGTCTTGTTACTGATCTCTAGTGGTGAGAAATTCACAAATCATCTCCTGCTTCATTGTAGCAGCAAGGATTCTACTTTGTTCAGGTGCAGAAGCAGTAATAGGTGGGATACTTGTTAGTTTGCTTTTGTTAGAGAACTCACACTATGGTTCTAAATCAACAGTGCTAAAAGGCTGCAGACCAAAGTCCATTTCAGAATTTGTGGCATGACCTGATAACTGCTTCAAAGAATAGCAAAGAATACAATGAAGAAGGAGGGAAAAATTTCTCAGATGTGTTGCTCAGTCCACGGAGAGTCGGTACAGTTTGACAATATGTCATGCCTGCTTATTAAATATGTTTTAACAGTGTTTTGGTTACTGTCATTTTATATGTTGTTTATTGGTAATTTGTCTCATTGTAGCAATTATTAATTTATGTGTTTTCTTGGTAAAACTATGAACTGAGTTGAATGGAAACAAAGAAAGGCTTTCCTGTTAATCACTTAAAGGTGGAGTCTGCGATTCTGGCAGCCCAGTTTCCCAACAGTTATGTTCCAATATAACTAAACTGCATTCTCATTTGTATTGTGGATGGTGTTTGTTTGTGATGTATAACAAACACATTGTTAATCAACACATCTTTCCATTTATTTTATTCGCCCTTTTTTAGTCAGCCTATCATACATTAGATACAGCAGGACGTGTCCTGAGAAAATGGTGGAGAAGCTTCAAACATGCGGAAAGTTAATATTTCAAGCCAAACTGTGGTATTTCCCTAAACATAACCAAATAGTTCTGAGGGTTGTACTATGAAGCAAGTTTGACATAGCCAAGCTTTCTTTGTGTAAGCTGGCTCGACAAAACACGAAAGCCCCAGCCAGAGATTATGTGTATCACAAAGGTGGTTGTGAACTTTCTTTGTCAACTCAGACTTTCTGCTTCAGACTCTGAGCACGTTCAGATAAAATTGGGCGTTTAACTCGTCATGACACTCTTCTTTTGCACAAAATGAAACAATTGTGTGCAGCTGCTTCAGTCAGCACGTTGCTTCAATGGAGAACAATGCGGAAAATAAAACAAAAACTATAACGGTAAAAAGCGCCCTGACAGCAAATGGTGTAAGACAGAAATGCTGGTAGAAAACTGTTAAATGTGTTAATATATAATATCTTACAGTTGCAGCCGCTTATTTCCAACTGACAGCTGCACGTTAAAGTTGAACTTTAAACTTCATATATTTAAACCTAATCTTGTATTGAAGTGCATTTAGGTCTGACA
>NW_007577748.1:854963-858700 GCF_000690725.1 Stegastes partitus | reverse complement strand
CCTAAATAAATAAATAAAAAATGGTGAAGGTGAAACACATGAAGCATGAAAGACAATAAAACAACATAAAAATATAGAAGAAAAATAAAACCCAGTAAAAGAAGACAATTAAAAGACAATAAAGGAATGTTGTAATGCTAATGACTGAACATTTTCTGTAATAATTACCAATAGAATAATAATTTTTCTAATCTGTGTTCTATCAGCTGTAGTACCAGCAGAGCAAACGGACTTGACAGCAAATCAGAGCCAAATATACAATATATTCATGTGATGTCTGCATCACTAACTAAATACATGTCGGGTTCCCATGGCAATGTGATATCTACAGTGTGTGATACTGTTACTATACTAACTATTCAGTGATGTTAGTAACGCACACCTCAGCATGTTTGCAGATAAAACATATTCCCTCAGCTAAGAATCTGTATCACTCACAAACAGTAGTCAGGAAATGATCTGGTTAAAGGGAGACGCTCTTTCCAGCCAATTTAAAGCCTAAACTCTGAACATAACCTGCTCCAGACCAGGTTTGCTCGACAGTACCAGTTACCATGGAGATCTGACAGGCTAAAGAGAGAGACACCTCTGTGACACTGAAAACTCTGACTTTAGGCTCATCATACCTCGTTCACCCACTCATCTCACTTAGTAGCATAGCCCTCTGGTCCTTAAACTTAACCAAGCTTCTAACCCTAACTCTAATCTGGTAGTTGTGTGAAGATTTGGAGTGAAAAATTAAACTAAACAACAAGTGACAATGAAACTTCATTCTTAACATAATGGTCTGGCACAGAACATGCTGCTTGGTTTGTTTCCTATTTACAGAGGCAGGACTTTGAATTACACAAGAATTAGTTTCAACACACACCTACACACACACACACACACACACACACACACACACACACACACACACACACACATCTATGGGACTGTGGAGAAGATATGTGCTGAATTTGACAGAAAGTCGATTGGATTAGAATCGTTAATTCTGCCTTCAACATTAGGCTCTTAGGTGCGCAGCGAAATCAGAACCAAGTGCATCAGAAAAAGGCAACAGGACTTCTCTTTTTGATTTTACTAAACGTTCCACGTCTCATCCAAGAGGTCTTCTCAGTTCTAGCTGATGAGACTATTTACCGTAATTGGACAAACATTTATCAATAATCTTGCATTTAATTTTAGCATTAAATTTTAAAGAATGTGTAAAGATCTCCTGTCCTTAAAGGCAAGTAGAAACAAGGCGAGGTAATCCCCAGTGAATCAAAGGATTAAAAAACAAAATCTAAGTCAATATTTTTTATAGGTGCTGTATATGCTGTTTCATGTCTTATGTTTAGATTTTGCCCAGTGGAGATTTCCCATGATCTGAATTATAATCCAATTCACAATTGTTCCAAACAAGTGCCACATTAGTTTTTCCCAAGAAAGCCATCAGAGCCACTGTGGTCAAAACAACCAATGCTTTTGTGAACAGAGAATGTTGATACAGTTTCTCTTCTGTCATTTTAAAATGCAAACTTACATCCCTTCATTAACTTAACGTCCTTCTTTACGGTTGTTTAAACGGCTGTCAGTTGCTGCGGTGGTACTGGTGATTCATATACAATGAAAATCTTGACTATGGTGGATCATCACTTAAAACGATCATGATTCGGTGCCAGGCCCGCTAGGCCTCAGCTGGAGCGTTGGTCTCCAGGGGACTCTCCTCTGCAAACAGAAAGCAGTGCATTAAGATTCAACATGAGATTCAGAAGATGACCAGTCAGCTGTTCCAATAATGTCAAGGCATTATTGATCATTAGCAATGCAGTAGTATAAAGCATTTGGGAGGGAGCATGGGGATGGCGTCAATGTGAGATTTATTAATGTCTTATTTATTATGAAAAGGGCAAAGAAAGATATCCCTGTGGGCTTAAGCTCCTTTTATCAATTTATCCATTAAAACAAGGGGGATGTCTCCTCCCACAAGTCACCTCATCTCTTAGATATTTTTTTATTCATTGATTTCTTAACTATTCATTAGTTTTGAACAATTATTGAATAACCTTGAATGAAATCTGAGTGAATTACATTTCTTCCAATGTTTCCTCACTTTCCACAGATAATTTAATTTGATCAAAATTGCATTTGAAAGTTTTAAAAAATGAATACAAAAGATGTTCTTTGCTATGACTTAAGGCAGCGAGTCTTGTCTTTTGTTGACTTTTGCATTATGGATTGAAAGACATCTGGGATTATAATGTGTTGACATTTGTCTTAAGGCTTGACAAGCTGCAATGTTATACAAAACATGGCAGAAACATGTATTAAATCTTCACAGGGTGTATATTGGCTTACAAGAGCTCTTCATGATCCAGCATTTGAACTGTGAACTTAGACATTTGATCTAGTATTATAAAAACATAAATACAGTGTGGGGAGTGTCTGAGAAATTATATATGAGTTGAGCTTTCGGGCAAGATGAGGCAATTAGAGGGTATTATGGGGTAAAATGGTTTTGTAGCCCTAAGGAAGCCAAATTGGCACAATCTAGCTCTGGGATTTACATTCTATCAAAACACAATTACAGGGAAAGCCATAATATTATGCTTAAGAGCTTTTTTCTAATGTTACAGATCATATAACATCACAAAGTGTCACGCCTGCCTCTGTATCTTCCCCTGACAGCGTCTCCACTTATTGTGAGTGAATCTCCCTAAGCTGTTGTGTTCTCCAGTGTTGTCTGTCTCTCTGTCTGTGTTTGTCTGAGTGGAAGCAGGTGTGCAGGAGTCTGAAGGGAGCTTGCGTCAGCTGTGCATCATCACCATAATCAACCGCTCTACAAATACCCAGTTCTGCCACCACCATCCTGTCACATCGTAGCCTCTGCTGTAGTCAGTCTGCTCTTATTGCCTATTTTTTTTCTTTGCAAGCTGTTATTCTGCTTCAACTCGTTACCTGTTGCTTGTCTCCTGAACCTTGGTTGTGGTCGAATACTCTTTTTTGCTTACGAAGCTTCCAGCTGAATTCAGTAATCTGGAAGTATCTAAGTATCAGCCATGATAAATTCTGTAATTACCAGAGAACGCTGCTTTACTGCCTCCTTTCTTATCTCCTTTCATATAGGATAAGCTAAACCATGCTTTACGAATAGAAGGAAAATAATGCCACCTTATAATTCCTTGTGGCAGCAACATTCACATTGATGCAACATCCATGGCAGACATCTGTGGATTGTCTTAGGGTTGCCTTTCCTAGTTCCTTGTTTGTCAATTTCTCTCCACATTTTACCTCAGTCTTATTTTTTGACTGTTTGACTGCTGTCCTTGTCTCCTGTCTCCTGCAGTTCCATCTGCTCAGTCTCCAGTCCTAATCCCAGTCCTATGATCCTCTTCTTGGCTCCCTGACTCCACTCGTCATGCTCGTGTTTCCCCCTTCTTGTTTTGTCGCTCAAGTCTTGACTACCTCACCAGCTATCTCCCAAACCTGCTCTGCTGATCTTCATCCTCATCCATAGCACCATCATCTCCCTCTCTGTCTTCAATAAACTATTCTTTACCCTACCACCTCCATACCCCTTGCCTTTATCTACACCTGGGTTCTGTAGGGGGGAAATAAGGTAGACTTATCTCCACAATAAAGAAAATTATTGCAATAATTAAAACTATCAAAACCAACCTTTAAATTACTTGCCCAGTGATATTATCTCCGAGTCAGCACAACATAACTCAGATTTTCTGACCATGACCATG
>NW_007577748.1:851534-853891 GCF_000690725.1 Stegastes partitus | reverse complement strand
AAAATTGTCGGTCAGTTCCTGAGAGACGTGCATGAGAGTGCTGTGCATGAGATGCCCAAGCCCGCTGACCAGAGTTGTCTTTGTTGCCAGGTGGGCTAATAAATGGGAAAAGACAGTTCTGCATTCTACTCTTAATAAAAACAAACACAACGCAGAGTCGAGGGGTTACACTGCAGTTGAGAGAAACCTGCAGAGAGTGGAGAGACTGCTGTGTGTTTGCTTTAACAGAAACATGGCTCCATGACAACATCCCAGACGGACACACAGCTGGAGGGGATGACATTATTCTGGGCAGACAGACAGGCAGTGTGCTCTGGGCAGCATCTGCGGCTTCAGTGTCGTCACACCAATCGTGTGTGTCTTTGTGTCTCTGAAGACCTACCAGGGCCTGGGGAGGTTCGCCATGTTCAACGAATAGCGGCGCGCATGGACGTAGCGGCCCCTTTAGAAGGCAGCGACAGCGAATGTTTGGTGTCTTATCCCAGACGTGCATTTGTTGGTTGAATAATCCTGAAGAAACGCTCTTTCATCTTGCCTGTACTACTCAGTATGTACAGTAAAATGACAATAAACTTGATCTGATTTGATTTGATTGATAATTCTAATAAACTGTTCAGTCTTGGTGATCAGTCAAGATATACCTGTTTATTATTACATATTATAATGTCACAATTCCACTTTAACCTGGGAATTAAATTTGAGCTTAGGTAACTATAAAAATTAGATACGTAAAGTGATTGAAAGTGACTGAAAAGAAAGCACAAGAAACAATTGTATAAGCACAAAACATTTATTACTAACTACAACCAACAAATGACAATAACAACAAACATAAAACATAAAATACAAATAATGATGAAAATGCTGAGAATCTGAAAGTGAGAAACCAAATGTGGAGCAGAAGTGTGACCTGGAGACTTGGAAAGTCTTTTACTGAAAGCAGCAGATAGGGAAGTTTGTTTAAAGGTCAATTGTAATTTTGCAGCACCACTTTAGTAGAGAGAAAGCTCAGTACTTGCAGTTTCCTTGTATTCTGGAGTGGGTACAGCGATGTCTGGTGTTGGGGGCAGACATAGCTTCGGCTTCAGTACAGTTGGATCAGCATGTTGAGGTTGAAGTTGGTAACAAAGACCAAAGTGAGAAATTTTGTGGCCGGTAGAAAATCTGTCTGTCTTTCGAGTGAATGACTTTTTTATAATGAAATAACTGACCAATCACAAGGAACTCCCTTCCAGAGGGGGTGTTAGATTTGATGCCCCATGTAGGTCAAATGGTTAGGAGTTTTGTTCTACAAGTAACAGTGTTACTTCAGAACTATATGGACTTGTAATTATACAGAGTTAAGCTTATTACAAATAAATATCTCACATTCAGAGGATCAAAAAGAGTCTAAACAGGAGATATTTATCTCTCACGGTTACAAAGATAATACAGTACAAGGATATGTGGCTATGTAACAAGCTAATAAAATAAAGAAGGACTTATCTAACTGTGATCATGGTTTTGGTGTATTTACCATGATATTATGTATTTTCAAATTTAACAACATTTAAAATCACACAAGATAGTAAAGACACATTAAGATCCTCCTGTGCTTTCCTTCACATTGTCCATCCAAGATTGTATTCCTCAGATCGAGAGGGAGTGAGAGGGGGAGGGGCAGGAAGGAAGAGCAATAAAAGTCACCCAGATGTCTGTTTTCCATATGACCATTTGGCTGGTCAAGCCAGGCTCTTAGGATCTGGGGGTTGATAATCCAGGTGGGTGAATGTTTTCTTGTTTCTCTTCATGACTGTCCCTTATCTGTTAGCTGCCCTTTGAAGCTCCAGCTGGTTTGATCAGTTAACTTATCCCTTCCTGGGACCTGGTTTGGAGCTGCCATTTGAGGCTCTGGTTGGTTTGATCAGTTGATTTACCTCTTCTTGGGGACCTGAGTTGGAAAGTTTTGTGTCTCTTTGGCATCTGTGTCTGTTCGTATTGTAGCGTATGTTAGAATTGCGCTTTGTCGTTCAGCTGATTTAGGGGCACCACCTCAGTTTACTGAGGAATTATTTTAAATGAAATCTCAAAGAGACTTTATTTGAAATTACGCTGATCATTCTGTTATCTGAAAGCCGTCAGCTCTGATTAAGTTGACCTCAGTTCCCACACAAAGAAAGACATGAAACCATGAACTGGTCTAAATAAGAAAGGTTTGTTAACTATTCTACTATTATAATACACAGGAACTTTAAATCAGAATGAAATCAGAGTGTGTGTAGTGGATGTGTTATCAGATTACCCAGTCAAATAATGAGGATTATGGTGAGAGCAGGCTGGTTAATAAACAATCTAATGTTAGTTGTTAGAAAGCCCAC
>NW_007577748.1:815119-851174 GCF_000690725.1 Stegastes partitus | reverse complement strand
TCATTCTATGTGGATAACTGCCTCCACAGCACCCATTCAGAGGAGGAAACTAAGAACATTGTCAATGGTCTACACCAGCTACTCAGCATTGGGGGCTTTGAGGTTCGCCAGTGGGCTAGTAACGCTCCAGCAGTCATTGAGCATCTTCCACCTGATGCCAGATCTGAGAGTAGTGAGCTATGGCTTTCTCAGTTCAGTATGGACCTTCAAAAGCCAATGCTTGGATTGCGTTGGAACTGCCTACACGACTCCCTTAAGTACAAACACAGACCAGTGGAGAGAGTTGAACCCACATTGAGGAATGTATACAAGGTCCACGCACGCCAATATGACCCACTAGGCTACATTGCACCGTTTACAATGAGAGCCAAGATCCTTGTTCAGGATCTTTGGAAGGAGCAAATTGGCTGGGATGACCCAATCCAGCCACAGAGTCTGCAAGACAGATGGTTTGCCTGGGAACAGGAGATTCCAGACCTGACTCGGATGAAAATCCCCAGATGTTATGCACCAGCATCTGCAGACTCACCAACATCAAATAGAGACTTACATAGAGCACCGCTATCACTGGTGCTCAACTAGCCAGTGTTCTTCAAGTTGAGCTCACCCTACCCATCAGAAATCACACAGAGGATCACTGGCCAACCAGCTCAATAGCCTATCCAGAATCAGAGGATAGTGAATTGAAGAAATCCTCGTTCTGTGGACATGTGACTGTCAGCTCCTGTCCTCAACTTCCTGACATCAACACGTTCACCACATGGAAGGACCTCATGCAAGCTACCACCCGATCCCTTCATGGGGCGGCCAATTTGAGTCAGTCACCAAGTGAAGCAGCTGATTACATCAAAGCAGAGAATCTCCTCCTGAGGCAAGCGCAGTCTGAATCATTCCCGGGAGAAGTTAAGGCGCTCCTGTCTAACCGATCCTTGCCCACCAGCAGTCGTCTGGGCTCCTTATCTCCAGAGTGTAATAAGGAGACAGGCCTCATCAGAGTTGGAGGGAGACTACGAAGAGCTGAGCAGCTTAAATCGGACACTATCCACCCAGTCGTATTAGACCCAAAGCATTCTCTGACAAAACTCGTCATCCAGGATTTCGATGAGACCCTTCTCCATCCTGGGCCAGAGAGAGTGCTGGCTGAACTGCGTCGCCGGTTCTGGATCCTGCGAGGGAGGGAAGCAGTCAAGAGGTGTCAGAGCAGCTGTATGCATTGCCAAGCATGACGTGCCAATCCTTCAGTCCTGAAGGTGGCAGATTTGCCACCATGTCGCCTGCGCCTGTATAAACCACCATTTTATTCAACTGGTGTCGATTGTTTTGGTCCCTTCACGGTGAAAATTGGACGTCGAAGCGTTGGGGCATAGTCTTCAAATGTATGACCACTCGAGGTGTACACTTAGACCACCTTGAGAGTCTTGACGCTGACGCCTTCCTGATGTCTCTGTGGCGTTTCATTGCCAGAAGAGGCAAACCATTTGAATTTCTGTCCGACAATGGGATGTTTATGATTCCAGCAACACCCTTGAAAATCGGCGATGGAAGCATAGCCAAGACCTTGTCGACCATTTCTGGTCCAGATTTGTCACTCACTACCTGCCCAGCTTACAGGAGAGACAGAAGTGGCGGAAGGATGGGAAATACCTTGCACCTAATGAAGTGGTCCTCATCGTTGATCCTCAGCTCCCACGAGCTTTATGGCCTGTTGGTAAGGTGACAAATACTTGCCCTGGAGCAGATGGACGCATCCGGACTGCTGCCATGAAGGTCAAAGATCGGACATACATTAGACCAGTAGCTCGCTTGGTCCCGCTCCCGAAGCTCGAAGATGATGAAATCATCCACCTATCTGAGTGATCTTTCTACCTTGATTCGACTGTCCATGCAGACAGTCGGAGGCGGCTGTGTTAGAAAGCCCACGTTGTTGTATGTTCTTGTCTTTTCTTAGTTATGTGGCATTCATTAAGTGTCATTCGTTAATTCTTTGTTTGCATTGTAATTTGTGTTTCCCACATTATTGAATGCATCAGAGTTGTACTGACGCTCCTTGAATGCACCTCACCCGTAGGGAGACGTGATGTTGTGAGAGCCGTTGGCTTCTCACGTCAGGTAGCTGCTGATAGCAGATGGGTTTTTCCAGGCTTGTTTGAGTCCATCCACCTGTTTCTTTGCGTTACTGCTGTGTGTAAATGCTGGACTAAGTGCTATGTGATCCACTATGCTAGTATGCTACGTTATGTTGATTATAAGCCTCGCGGGAGGTGGTGTATTTGACTAGCTAATACAGTTCTTTCTTGTAATATTTGTTGCACAACTATGTCTTTATGTTGAAGTATTTGCTTGTATTTGCAATATTAATAGCTTTTATTTGTTTGTATTCTTATTACAGACCGCAGCTGAATAAATCAATTAAATCTGAACCAGGATCCATTTCCGTGTGAAACACATCCATACCTTACCGCTCTAAACCAACTAGTTTCCAGGAGAAACCCCAATCTCCGTTTTAGTAGGGATTAATAATTTGGTTCATGATCAATACGCTTGTGAGCTGTTAAATGGTAGCAACATCAACCTGATCAGGAGGAGATAGAAAGGTTGGCTTTACCTACTTTGTGCAGTGCTGATGGAACGGAGTCTCCTTTGGATGGAACAGTTGTTGGTGAACCAGCATCTTTTTACGACGTCTCCAAGCTGTTTCCTCCTGAAGTGTCGTGAAGTTGCCTGGCTACGAGTTCTGCCATGGAGCTCAGAGGCACAGTGTTGAAGGCTGTCAGCAGCTTCCAGCCAGCAAATGGCCTGCAGTGTGCGTGCTCCTCAGGTTGCTGAAGAAAAAGATTTTACTACGAACGGTGGCTCTCGTTTTGCTTTCAGCCCCGTTTGGTATTAGTCAAAGAACACAAAAAAGCTTTTGGAAAACTGAGAGTGAAGGCATGTTGTAATTAATCTGTTACAAAAATCAAATTTCTACTGATTCTTGTCAGTTTGGTTTACCGAATGAAGCGTGTAAATTAGACATTTAAATGAAGGTGAGCACTGTCTTAACAAAACAAAGTCAAAACTAAAACTAAGAACTATAAAAAGTGAAAGAAAAACGCGGACAAGGAAACAGAACGGAGAGTGAGAAACAAAAGAAATGAGAGAGAAGAGAAGGAAAAGAAAAAGCAAGAGGAAGTAAGAGAGAGAACAAAGGCAGTTTCCTACTTTTATCCTTAGCGGTCTGGGGGGGAGTGTATGGAAGGCGTGGAGAAGATTTTGCCGCAACTTTTGGTAACTCTCTTTGTTATGAAGAGGAGAGAAGGCTGTATTTCTTAACTTAAATTAAGAAAATGCACTATATACAGGAACGTGATAAATCCGTCTCTCACCGGGACCCCACTCACCTCAATGTGGTTATAAACACACCAAACAGAGAATGAAAACAGTTATTTAGCCTGTGTACATATAAATGTAAAAGTGTAAATGTAAAACCCCCACTGGTATGCTGGGATCTCCGTTGGTAAGAGTGGGGGAGAGTATCCATGGAAAGAAGAAGCAGGCCTGTTTACACCTCAGTGAGAGTCACTGTGCCTTTGAAATTATTTCCAAAGTGTTTGTGTTTGACTTGTTGTTTCATCACCATTTTTCCAGTGGAGTACCAACAGCAAAAATGATCACAACAGGCTCCTGCTGTAATTCTCTTTTGTGACATTAATGGCGGTTCTTCCTGAGAATGGGTAGGTTTTTTCATTCTGTATAGTGTCCAACATGGCAGTTTTATGGTGGGAGTAGATCCAGAACTTCAACAAAAACAGTGCTTGTTACCTGGTGTTTCCCCTTTTTTGGGCATTCCAGAGAAAATCAAGCGGTGTCCGCTACAACATCCTACAGTTCATTAGCTGGGAATCCCTACCTAATAGTACGATGTGACCCAAAGCATGAACGCAGCAGACACTGGATTCCACATTGGGGAGCTTGATGAGGTGAGGTCATTGTTGACAATATTACACCGAGTTACTCAAGAACATTGATTGGATGCTAGTGACATATATATTAATGTAGAGGTTTGTCAAGGCCCAGACTTTTGGTGATTTCTGACTAATGGGTGAGTTGTTCTCTGTGACTAGCACATAAGATAAGCCTAGCAATGAGCCTGTTCACAACAAGCCTCCTCTCCAGTCGACTAGCCTGCAGTCTACTCTCCACTCGTCCGTCCACAGTCCTACTGCAGAATTGGCTAGCCATCCATTCATTAGTCCCTTGCATGATCCAGATCCAACTAGTCTTTGGCCAGATTACCTTCCTGACTCAGTCAGCCCCCCACCTGATCCTACCTAACAAAGGTCTCAGCACCCTTCCTGGGGATGTGTCTTGCCATTTTGAGAAAGGTCCCATGTGCACAGCACCACTTCCAGGGGTGGCAAATGCAAAGACTATTTCTGAGTTTGTCTGATGTCCCAGCTGACACCAGACCTGACCACCGGACCAAGTCTGCTACATTTGTTTACAACCTCATCCACAGTGTCATCATCTCCATCTACAACAGACTATCTTTTAACTTGCCCCTTGTCTGTGTCACCACCTAAGTTGATGAGTTTAGAAGAACAAAAAGAAGCAGTCGATAAAATTTCAAGAGAACATGATTCAAAGTGGATGGTACAGTGGCTGGCAGTTTCATCCCACAGCTAGAGGGTCTAAGTAGGAAATCTTCAGATTGGCTTGGGCCTTTCTAAGTGGAGCTTGTACTCACTGTGTGTTCATAGGTTTTCTTCAGGTACTTCGGCTTCCTCCAACAGTTCAAAGACATGCATGGTGGGATAATTAGAAATTCTGAATGACCATGCATGGTTGTTTCGTCTGTCTGTGATGGACTGATGGCCTGCCCAGGGTGTAACTGGCCTTTAGCCTTATGTCAGTTGGGTCAGGCTACAGTCCCCCCCACAACCCTTAACAGGATAAAGTATGGACAAAAAATGGATGGATAATTCAAACTTCTTTGGAGCAAACATAGTTATAGGATTTGACACATTATTCTAATGTAGAAGTAACAGCCAGTAGTCAGCCAGTAATGTTGCATAATTTTCAGTATAACTTCTTACACATTTCTCTGTTTTTCCGTTTTACACTGTTTGCTTATTCTGCAGACGTTCAATGTTGTCTCCTTTTTTATTCCAACTGATCAGCTTTCACAAAGACCTAACAAGTGCACAGTAACCTGCAACTGCAATTTTGACATACAATCTCACATCGTGTGTGAATATTTTTTTTTAAATGCAATGTCAAGATGACAAAAAGGTTTTTACCCACAGCCAGTTTTACATTAAGTGATGTAAACACATTTCACAAAAAAAGCCAGTGTTCAGTCTTTGCAAATTGATTTTCGTTACATGATACTGACAGCTGCCTTGACGATAGGAAATTAGACATTAAGTTTGAGGTTTGGAAGCTTGTTTACTGTACTGTGAATTATGTGCATTTTGGGCTTTGTTATGCAAAACCAGTAAAATGAGACAATGTAGCTTTTGTGCAGCAACAAGCACTTTGGCCTCACATGAAAAGGAATAAGGCATATGAAGATTTCCTTTATTTCACAAGATTCTCTGGAGTGGATGATGCAGTGGTCTACCTACTGCACTGATCCCTGTCTCACCTGGAGAACACCAGCAGCACTGTGAGAGTCATGTTCTTTGATTTCTCCAGTGCTTTTGACACAATTCAGCCTTCACTGCTCAGGGTGAAGCTTGAAAGAGCGAGAGTAGACTGTCACCTGGCTGCATGGACCATCGACTACCTCACCAACAGATCACAGTTCATGTGGCTTCAGGACTGTGTGTCGTATGTGGTTTCTTCTCACCCTGTACACTTCGGACTACCACTACAACTCTGGGAGCTGTCACCTCCAGAAGTTCTCTGATGATACAGCCATTGTCGGTTGTGTATCTGAGGGGGACGATCGGGAGTACAGGACCGTCATCACTGACTTTGTCAACTGGTGTGAACAGAACGATCTCCAGCTCAGCGCCAGTACGACGAAGGAGATGGTCATTGACTTCTGTAGAAGGAAGACACCCGACTGCACAGGTGAACATCCAGGGTCTGGATATTGAGATGGTGGAGACGTACAGATACCTGGGTGTTCATCTCAATGATAAACTGGACTAGTCTAACAACATGTCCTGTACAAGAAGGGCCAAAGTCGTCTCCACCTGCTGAGGAGGCTAAGGTCCTTTGGAGTGTGCAGGACTCTGCTCAGGACATTCTTTGGCCCTGTGGTGGCATCTGCTCTTTTCTATGCAATGGTCTGCTGGGGAGCAGGGAGCACAGACAGGGACAGAAAGAGACTAAATAGACTAGAGAGGAGGACCGGTTCTGTCCTGGATTGTTCCCTGGACTCCGTAGAGAAGGTGGGTGAGAGGAGGACGTTAGCAAAGCTCACATCCATGATGGAAAACCCCTTTCACACGCTGAGACTGAGGGGGCTTTAAGCAGCTCCTTCAGCAGCAGACTCAGACATTCTCTCTGCAAGAAAGAGCGCTACCGCAGGTCATTCCTTCCAACTGCAGTACGACTTTAAAACATCAGCATCACTAGCTGATGTTGACCAAATTGACAAAATTGAGAGTTCATGGTCATGAATTCACTTTTGCACTGCAAATTTGCACAATCTATTTTTCTTTTCAATTTAAATATTGTTATTACTAATTATTGTTGTTTTCTTTTACTTTCTATATTTTTGGATGCTTCCTGTGGCGTGTGAATTTCCCCCAATGGGGGATCAATAAAAAATATTCTATTCTATTCTATTCTATTCTATTCTATTCTATTCTATTCTATTCTATTCTATTTTGTTCTATTCTATTCTATTCTATTCTATTCTATTCTATTCTATTCTATAAGATTACCATCAGCAATCTGAATTGAAAGAAAGTAGAACTGGATCACAGGAAACATGAAACACTTCTGTCTTCTCTTCATGTTGTACTTAAAGCCCCTAAAATATCCACCATTCAAATTCATCTTGGACCCTATTAACTACTGGTCATAACAGATCAAGTAAAGCTGTAGAAGCTTAACAGAACTCTTTCTTGGAAAGTACACATTTTATTTAAGAGAAAGATTGTGTTAGTGGTATTAAGTCTTTCAAAAGTTGTTCTATTTTTAAGGTACTGCTCAGAATTTATGCAAATATTAAATGCTTCAAAGTGGTAATACTCGTGCCCCTATTGGGCACGGACCCTTAATCCAGGTAGTGTTAGAGCCATGCTGTACCAAAAAGTCCTTCCAGAGAAAAAGACATCAGCAGCTATTGAACTTTGAGCCACAGGATAGATATGGGCAACAGTCAATAGGCTATTATGTGACTCTAAGATAAGGTTAATGCCCTGGAGAACTCAGGAGGCAGGCCCTCACCGTGTGCCTTGCAAAAGGTCAAACATATTCACCGTCTCCTTTTTGAAATTTTATTCACACACTGGGCACCCCCGCGGGTTTGATGGGACTTGGCACTGTGGCTGCGGCTTGTCTTACGTAAGCTTTTGAAATAGATTTAGCTGCCGCAACTGTAAGAAGGCCCAGGGGAGGATGTGTGGGTATAAACACTTGAACACTCTCCCACCGCATTCAGTGCTTCTTTTCAGTTTGTAAGGAATGAGCTTAGTTGCCATAGGACGGGATGAATACGCTCTTGAAAACCCACTAAATGCTCCACACTACAAAGAAGGAGAAAAAAAACCCACACACACATAGATGTACTGAGTAGGTCTGCAGTGTATACAAGGACAGGCTGTCCTTAATGTCAAAAAAAGAAATACTCTCTTCATTCAGCCAGATGAAATGTTCCATTATAGTGGAGCCCTAACTGGTGCAAGTAAAGGTGTCTGGAGGTGGAGACTGAAATAGTTGTCACTAAAAGCAATGTTAAGATAACCAAATGAGGTAATATTTAGCCAGGAAAATAATAAGAGGTAAATACTTTGAAGGCTTTTGAGGTCTGTGGAATCTGAGGTATGCGGGAGCCAGTAGCAGAAACTTCAAGTGAGAAGTGAGAGATTAGATGTCCTTCTTTCTTTGGAGTTCACTGTTGCCATTTGTCAGCCCTCGAGTAAAAGCCATAATTGACTTTTAAGTGGTATGTACAGAATGTGTTAGTCAAACATTGCTACTGGGAATAGCTGAGATACAGAACAGGGTTGTGATTGTGCTGAGGTATTCATTTACCTAATCTAACTGCTGTGACTTATCTCAAAGCCAGACGCAAGTAATGCATTGAAACTAGATAGGATTCAAATCAAAAAAGGAGAAGAAGTTTGTTGCTTAGAATAATATAAACCTGTGAATGGGAATTAAAGAACATGCTTATTGAAAAACAAAAGCCTGATGTGTCAGCAAGTCAGGAAGTAAGGGCTAAATGTTGGTGAATACATCCCACTGCAAACTTTCAGAAAAAAACAACAACAAAAACCCCCCCAAAAACAAAAAACCCCACCTCTGAGTCTGGGGCTCAACTTGTTGTTTTAACACTGAAAGTTTGAATATCAAAGTTTGCTGTCCAGCAGATCAAAGAAGAAGAAGAAGCTGAAAAAAAGCTGATGAAAAGAAATCTCCCAGGCTGCTTCAGGGAACAGAGTTTGCTACACTAAAAGCATCACACAATTACCGTGGCTGTTTTGCCTTTCTTGATCTGAGTAGCTTTGCAGTGATCCTTGAAAGGATCCATTCAAGCTGCTGCTTGTGGTCTTGGAGGCGCAGAAACGGACTAATTTTATTTAACTGTACAAAGATAACAGCTATATGCAGTGCAGCGTGATGTGTTCAGTTTTCCTTCACGTGACTCTAATGTTTTCTTTATTCAGTAAGAACATTTAATAGCATTAAGTCACATTTTTTGTTGTCTGATATTATCCACATGGATTTGTTGTTTTAAATCAGATGCCTCATTATGTAGAAAAACTCCCTTTCATGTTATTTCATACTGCAAAATTGAAGCGTTGCAGTTGATCAGGGCTGAGCCAATTTTAACCACTTAATATACGGCTGAGTGTGACAACATGTTGTGAAACTCTAATGTGTGTTTCCTGGTGCAGATGAGGCTCTGTATTTTGTGGCCTGGATGAGAGAGTTTTGGACGGAGAGGGATTGTGCAGTGATGTTCGCACTGTCATTGGTGGACGTCACTGTTTATGATGATTCATAGACTCACTTTGCTCAGATAGAGATCACAGTGAACATGAGTCACTGTCATGAGGACAG
Organism: Stegastes partitus; assembly: GCF_000690725.1. NCBI lineage: Eukaryota > Metazoa > Chordata > Actinopteri > Pomacentridae > Stegastes > Stegastes partitus. The sequence goes on along the minus strand of NW_007577748.1, from coordinate 841,949 downwards.
CACATCAAAGAAGTCATACAGGCATTTGTGCAGATCAGAAAAATTAAAAGTCCTTAGTACAACACCCGCATCAAACACAATGCAATTTCCAACTCTAAGTAAAGACGGCTTTCACTATTTTCCCATTTTTAGTTACCAGAAGGTACAGAGAATTTTCTGGCAGCCCAAAGAGAATGTAAAATATCAAGGTGGTCACTTGAGGTGATAAATATCGGCTCTTTGGGTACTGTGACCACTCATGTCAGCAGCATTTCCAGAGACAGAGAGAGAAAAAGCTCTGATAAACACTCTTCACTACCTGCCTGGCACCAAACAGCAGATAGAGGAAATTACCTGCTAACCACTGAACATAGAGGAGCATTTAGCAGCTACAGAGCCAGATACTTCCCTCACAAGTTGGAGGGAAAAGAACCAAAAGAAAAGACAAACCAGGGAGTATGCCAAATGAATATGAATGTGTTTTAGTTAGTTTTTTTGTTTTGTTATAAGGTGTAATGATTTGTTACAATGCAATTTTGTGCTGGGAAACCTTCAGTACTGACATATCACCCATCTAAACATTGTTGTTAAATGACCACACCCCCCAGAGTGGCTTGAGGAACACAAAGAGCCCAAAGCATTGACCCTCCACTGGCTTCCAAGCTCGCCAGATCCAGCTGTAATTGAACATCTGTAGAGTGCTCCGGTGTTGATAATGGTGGTGGAGACCGCTATCTGAACATGTCCATTCAAAATCTCCCATAGGTGTTTAGCTGGGTTGGTGACTGTGAAGCCCACATTTATGAGTCACAACAATTTCATCAAACCGCTCACTGACATCTCAGGCCCTACGAATGGTGGCATTGTCATTCTGGAAGAGAGCATTCCCATCAGGATAGAAATGTTTCATCATACGACAAAGATGATCACTCAGAACTACTTTGTATTAATCTGCAGTGACTTTTCCCTTTGAAGGGCCAAGTGGCACCAAACCATGGCCGCAAAATGCCCCCCACTGCAGAACAGAACCACCAGACTTCCTCACCACTGGGGTCATGTTTTCCATTTGTCACCTGCTAGTGTGTTATTACAGCAAGACTTTTGGTAAAATGTCTCAAAAGAAATGATTGTGACTTCAATGATATGATCTGCAGTTTTAAAATTCATGGAGTGTATTATAACAAACACATCCTGCCTGCCCCGACAGCCATTAATTAAACCTATTTTTTTTTCTTGTTTATCTGTTCCATGCTGCTTTTTACTTTTACAATGTGTAATTCTATTGATAAAACAGTTTTTCTTGATTGTTTACATATATTTCCTGAAAACATGCCTCATACTCTCAGACACACAAATAATTAAAAAAAAACAAAAAACACACACACAATGGGCAAAACCCTTCAATTCTCCTGCAAAATGAAACTTTACATTCAAGACCATGTTATTTCTTCTCAAAATGGTATTTTGTTTTCAAACAACACGCACAAACCACCATATGAATAGACATTTATAAGAACCAGTTGAACACTGATGTGCTCAATATAAAACACTATGATGAATGGAAAACACTTCTTCTCCATTCATCATAATGACTTAGGCCTTTTTTTTGTTCAGTGTTACACTTACTACAGACAGTACATTCATAAGTGAGTTGTAAAAATTTGAGAGTATTGTTTTTATACTCAGAACAAACAATTATAATATATAGAAATGTTTTCCATTATTGTTTTTTGTATTTGCCGTAATGTTATGGCGTTATTTTCCAGGACCATGTTCATGATTTCATTTTCCTGTTCAGGAGACAGAAGATGTTCCCGACCACCTTGTGTTGGTAATCTTTCAGTTGTGCAATACAAATAGTAAAATACTGTAAATACTGTGTAGCAATACAAAGTAGGAATACATTTCCTAAATACTTGAAACATGCTTTATTTTTATAGTCCTACAGAACAGTCCACAGGCAATACTGTACTACTGTACTCACTGAGTACTGTATTGATATGCAGTAATGCAATTTTCTAGTCATGGTAGATTTCTTACCTATTCTCACTACGGAAAGTCCGGATGATGGATGCTACAGTGTACCTGCCAGCCCAGCCTCCATCACTGTTAGACCACGGTTGACCACATGGTCAACTAAAGTGGCTTGGATCTTGTCAGAGATTAGGGTCCTTGTCCTCGTTCTCGTCCTCTTACTTGCACTCCTCTGGCTCTGCCTCTGTTTCCAATGTTGGCATCCATTGCTCAAAAACAGAAGAGCTGGTTGCCCTTTTATGCTTAAGCTCTGATTGCCAATTGTAAAACTGTGTGACAGCTGTTTGCCCATGTGATGAGTCAGTTTGCATAGTAGGGCAACTAACTTTAGAATTTTGAATGACAGTGTGTTCCTTGTGAAAACAAGAGATTCTCTTCATGAAAATTGTGCCAAATGCAGAGAATTGTGTTTAGTGTTTTGAAGAAAGTGTGTTTTAGAACTGCAATTTGAGTGTAAAGCAGGAATTGTGCTTGTAGGTTGAGCAGAATTGGTTCAGGAAGTTGGTGCATAAGTTACGTGTTTTGGTCATTGTGTCTCAAGTACCAGTATTTCTGTGTAAACAATTGAGAAAAACTGTAACATCTCAGCTGTATTGTCACCAAGAGATGATACATACAGCACATTTCCACAATATTGCCTGTCTTCTCATCTGTAGCCACATATACACTTCAATGTCATTTGAGCCCTATTGACTGATAGTGGCCGTGTTATGTTGGTCTCAAGATGCCACTTCTGAATTCAGACAGTCGGTGTTCAAATAGGAAAATTAAATATGAATTTGAAGAGTAGGCTTGGACACAAAAGACAAATGCCCCAAATTATAGCCTGTGTTCCTCAATGTTACAGAGCTTTTTAACTGTGCAAAAACATTTAAACACACACTAGTAAGACACACTGACACAAACATGTTCCTTGTTTACCACGAAAAAATGAAATAGAGCTCATCCAATGCTGAAAATAGCCTCCAGCAAATGCACTATTTACTCTTGTTGTTTTGTTTCTTTTTGTAAAACTTTAATTTTGTGACTTAAAAACTTATCTTGAGGTTAGATTCCTGTCAAAGCAAATGAGAAAATGAGTAAGAGGGACTCTTTATTGGACTTTGTATACAATGTACCAATGCCAGCCTTAATCTTTAAATGCAAACTGTTCTAATTAGCAAAAATTATACAGTTATGTATATTTTATTAGCTTTGTTCATATTATTAAAAATGCATGCAGAGCTGTTGTGCAGATATATAACGTGTTTTTCAGTTTTTGTCAATTGTTTACGCACATTTCCTGAAAGCATGCCTCATACTCTCAGAACTCTACACACACAAAAAGAACAAAAAACACACACACAATGGGCAAAACCCTCTTCTGCAAAATGAAACTTCACATTCAAAACAATGTTATTTCTTGTCAAAATGGTATTTTGTTTTCAAAAGACAAACACAAACCACTATATGAATAGACATGTATAAGAACCAGTTGAACACTGATGTGCTCAATATAAAACACTATGATGAATGGAAAACACTTCTCCATTCATCATAACAGAACAGTCACAGGCAATAGTGTGCTACTGTACTCATTGAGTACTGCATTGATATTCAGTACTGCAGTTTTCTAGTGAGAGTAGATTTCTCACTTATTCTCATTTCGGAAAGTCCGGATGATGAATGCTACAGTGTACTTGCTCAAATTTGGTCTTTCCCTTTGCTCAGCCTCCCTCATTGTTAGACCATGGTTGGCCACATGGTCAACCAAAGTGGCTCAGATCTCATCAGAGATTGTGGTCCGAGGCCTTCCTCGTCCTCCCCGTCCTCCTCCTCTTACTCGCACTCCTCTGGCTCTGCCTCTGTTTCCAATGTTGGCATCCATTGCTCCAGAACAGAAGAGCTTGTTGCCCTTTTATATTAAAGCTCTGATTGCCAATTGTAAAACTGTTTGACAGGTGTTTGCCCATGTGATGAGTCAGTTTGCATAGTAGGGCAACTAACTTTAGAATTGTTTCACAATTGTTCCTTGTGAAAACAAGAGATTTTCGTCATGAAAATTGTGCCAAATGCAGAGAATTGTCAGTAGTGTGTTGAAAAGTGTGTTATACAACTGCAATTTGAGTGTAAAGCAGGAATTGTGCTTGTAGTTTAGCAGAATTGGTTCAGGGGGTTGGTGCATGAGTTACATGTTGTGGTCATTGTTCCTCTCAATTACCAGTATTTGTGTGTAAAAAAAAAAAATAGAGAAAAACTGTAAAAAGCCAGGTTTAATGGGTCCTCTCCCACTGGAGCAGACAGGTTAAAATATATGCCGGGAGGAAAAAAAAGAAAAGCAATATAAATGTGGCCATTGTTGCACAGCTGCTCTAGTAGCTTACTTTCAATTCACTCTGTGGCAGATTTATGGAGCTGTTTTATAAACCTCTTGGAAATTATTCAGGAGCAGCTTTTGAAACGTGTGTGTGTGTGTGTGTGTGTGTGTGTGTGTGTGTTTCTGTGTTGTGTGTGGCTAAGAGAGAGAGACAGAGAGAGGGAGAGAGGGAGTGTTGGAGTGGTTTATATGGTTTATATCTCATTTCAGGGTCCTCTGGCTGACCTCATTGTTTTCACAACATCTCAGCTGCATCTTAAAGACTTGAAGCTGGAGCCAGAAGAAGTCTATAAGCAACAGGAAGAAATTCCTGTTTTACAGAGACTGTTAAAGCTAGAGAACATCAGCTCTTTTTGTAAGCCAGTGTCACAGGCGGAAATCCTCAGACATGTTTGCAAGCTTAGGTTCCTGTTATAAAGATCGTGTACTAGAATTTATGCAATTTATGTTTTTGTGCACCATTTTTAAAATGCATGGTATTCAGTTCACATTTTCCATGTATTTTGTCTACTGATGTAAATATCCAGTCTGTTCTAATAATTTCTGTACATCATTAAAATCTTATCATTTTGAAAAAGAGTGTATCAGATCACAGTGAACATCAGGTTGCAATTCTTTTTTTGTTTTCGTATTTGTCCTGTAATGGAGGTGAAACAAGATTTAAGAGGCTTCTAATTCAAAACAGAAATAGATGAAAAACCGTACAACCAAATTGGGGAAAAATATTCTACTCTCTAAAACACAGCAACATGTTTTTACAGAATTAAACAGAACTAAACAACACAAGGACCTGAAGACTAGTAAACTGAAACTTAAAAGGTGTTGGTGTAAAAAAAAAGAAAAATGTATAGACACACATAACTATTATCCACTAGAAATATGTGATAGTGTGTATGTATGTATGTATGTATGTATATATATATATATATATACAGTAGCAGAGACACTGCACTCTGCCTGTATTTTCTTGTTTTCTTCTTGTTTGGCTATTTTTGGGTTGCAACCTTTAGGCAAGAGGTGTGTAACACCAGTCAATAACAGCGCACAGCTAGGATCGAGATGGTGGCTAGCAGGTGCCAGACCTTCAGCAGCGACCAAAAATGCAGACACAATATGCAAATATAGTGAGACAAACCCGAGTGAATCCAGAATTGGCTTCCACATGCTGACAAACACTGAGGAAAAAGACGGTTGATGAAGAGTGACGTAGAATTATCTGTTTTCTGTTAGACAGGTGGATGCTAAAGTATCACTTTTTCCATTACTCCAAATATGTGCCCACACTATTACCTTATAATCTACATACACACTCATTTCTAGGGACGTCTCAAGTCAATGTTATAGATCAGGATTAGGGCTGGTTACAGTGTTTTTGAAGTGACTGGTCTCAGCATCAGCCTAAACCTGCCTTTGTTTACATCCACTGTCATGCATGTGTCAGAAAGCAGGACACTTTGAATAACCTACACTAACTCTGGCCGGAGACTAAAAATCAAATCTCTGTCATGGTGCCCATTGCTAACCAGACTCCCACAGTGTTTGTTGCTTGCCTAAACAGAACTGCAGGTGGCCGCCTCCTCATGTCACTCCATAATGAACATAGAGATGCTCCACCTGGTTGCACAATCAGGTATTACAGCTGATCTACAACACATACTCTGATGTATGTAAACACAGGTTTTTGCCTGCTTTCGGAGCTTGCAGAGCAACGATACACCTTATCTTCTCCACACCACATATCAGTTAGGGCCCTACCAGAGCTTTACAACATGGTATGGTCAAAATGATATCGGATTAGTCGGCAAACACTAAACATTAAATGATTAGGTAAAAAAAAATTTATCTGCACATCAGCCGCACCATCAACTAATACAGATAACTTAGGGTCAGCTGCAGCCTTTCTGTGTGGAGTTTCCATGTTCTCCCTGTGCCTGCTTGGCTGCTCTGGGTACCTCCCACAGTACAGGGTGTAACCTGCTCTCACCTGAAGTTTTAGCTAGGTTAGGCTTTAACCCCCTGCAGCCTTCCAAGGAAAAAGCAGGTATCGCTAATATATGGGTGACTGCAAGCTTGCATGTAACCTTCTTACTTGCAGGCTAGATATTTTTGGTATCTGTCTACAAGCTGCCTGCGAGTTTATGCATTCAGTTACAGGACTGCAAGCCTAGAGGTTGTTAACTGTTAAGAGCGTTATTATTCAGGTATTCAGATAGTCTAGCACACCTGTCTTACATGATGCTGCAGGTAGTACTGTGTGTGCTCAGGCTATTGTTGACAGGAGCATTTAATTGACTGAATATGATTCGATTTTAAAAAAAAATGCTGCAAATGAATAAAACAAACTAAAAAAACAAAACAAAACAGATTAAATTGATTAGGTTTAACCAGTGTCTCAGTAAACATGTTATTATCCATTCTGATGACTGATAAACAGAGAGTAACCCTGACAATGTCAGCAACCTCTTGCAGTTGTGTTAAAGTTCATGTAAAATGGAAACGTACAAAATAGAGCTTTGTAACATGTGGTAAAGGCAGCAACAGGTTGTAATTTAACCCAAAGCGCGATCCTTTTCTAAACCCTACCAAGTGCTTTTGGTGCTTAAACGCAATCAGTCCCTAAAAAAGCGAGTAAACACCAATGTACAAGTGCAGTAAAGGAGGCAATAACAGAGCTCCATTAAAGGAGGTGATGACAGAAGTCCATTAAATGGTGATAGCTCATTTACTGGGCCTACTAGAAGGTGGAGGAGATCCCTGGTGGTCCATATGTAGCTCATTTAATGGGCTGATAACATCTGAAATATGTGCATTTTAGCAGGTAACATCTTCAGTTGATCAGGATTCATCCTCTGGGAAACATGAATATCTGTACAAAATTTTACTCAGACCAAAGAGGTAGACTGACCAACTGGCAGTTTTTCAGCAGGAGTGGTCAACTAAAGGCACTCATATTTTCATGGATTTTAGTGTGCCTGAGGCCATTCTGTTGTTGACTGGAGATAAAGACATGTTTGCACACAGAAAAAACATCCTTCTTTGGGTGTGACTTCACTCAACAATATGTCTTTAAATGGACGTGTTAAGACTCAATGTGTATGACACACATGAGTTCCTGCCAAGAAGATAAAACGATGGCGGTGACCAAACTGTGAATTAACATCCTTTCAGTCCTGACACACAGAAAATTACAACGTAATCACATAAAGTGTTTCCTCCCCTGCCTTTACTACTCAGCAAACAATTAAATGAATTAGTAGAAACGCTTTGCATAACGCACATCTGTGTGCTTTGATTAACCTAATATCTGTCAAAACACATGCCTGATTGCTGTTCTGATTTACTCACAGCCTTTAAGAGCTTGGACAGAAAACTGCAAGCAGAAGAGACCATCAGCTCTGGGTTGAAAAAACACTATTGGATTTGAGTAGCTCCGTAAAATCTATCTAGATAATTAAGCTTTGATTAGAGACACATCCTTCACTGAACTCTGGCACCATGTATTTCTAAAAGAGAAATAAGATGCCCTTATCTTGACACTGAGTGTCAGAAACTGATAATTCTAAATTTAAAATGGTTTAATGACAGTGGAAGTTAATATTAGAAGATGCAAAAAACAGAACTAGTTCCTTGTAGAATGCAGTTGCATTCACATGAAAGGAGCTTCTGAATGACTTTGTTTCTGGCTGCAAATCGCTGCTGATGGTTATGATAATTTAAACAATGATTCAGCATCACACAAAATATGCAGTTTCTGTTGTTCATAGCCCACCATGTTCTCTACACAGCAGTCAGAGGCATTGAGCATGACTAACATGATCTATTATCACATTTCCTTCCTGGTTGGTGCTTGATGGATCAGCTCTGCTGTCTAATGCAACCTACCTCGACCCCAACAACTAGCCGACTCTAATCTTTCCCACCAAGCCCAGCAGAGGTCCCATGTGTGTCTCCGGTTGATACAGTCCAGCATCAGACTTCCTGTATTTGTTTGCTGTTGTACAACATTGCTGATAGTTTTCTAGAACATTAACCATCTCCATACAAGGTACATGCAAAACTTCCAATACAATATTAAAATAAAAGTGACTGCTGTTCTCCAGGCAGCATTGCATTAGAGTAGGGAGACTATTTGGTGAGAATAAAATGTCCTGCTTTTGTTTTTCTGTTGACATTACTGTTCAGATTCTATGAAAAAATAAAAAGCACTTTTGTTTCTCTCAAAGTTTGTACATGTCTCAGCACAAAAGAATGTGTTTATAATCCTAGCGAAAAGCTAACCTTAAAAAAATGTGGCTAAATATAAACACAAAAGTAATAAAACACAAGGGAGGAAGTCTGCATGATTCATTACATGAGCTCACGTTGACCCAAGGTGCATCTGTAACAGCTGCTTTAAAGTGTCAAAGGGTTTTATGGTGAATTGTTCCTTTAAGTGAACAAACTGAGACCTTGCCCAAGGCCACGTTGTTTTACCTGAGACAAACTGTCACGAACACTTACAGCTGGGGTGGAAAGGTTACAGGGTAATGAGAAGAAGGATGACATCTTTCATTTTTAAAAGTGATTTGTGAAATCTGATCTAAAAGTCAGCATTTATGAGATCCCATTACTCTCGTCAGCCCCTGCCCACCTCTCTGTCCTTTTAAATCCTTTTATTGAACTTTCTATTTCATTCTTTTCTCACTATTTCAGTGTAGTAGTTACATAGTTTCAATATTAATCTCACTTTTGGAAACATCTCAGAATCTTTATAAGCCATGTGAGACACAACAGGATACCTACAAAATAAAACAGCACATATGTCCAATGAGCACACGTCACACAAAACTCCATTTCTGAAGATAAATAATTAGCTGATTGATTATAATTAATCAGTCAACTGATTTTGAAAACATTTTGTCAAAATGTAATTTTTTTTGACATTTTGAACAAAGAAAACTACAACAGTTCAATCACATATTAAATGTAAGCATGAAATAGTCAAGTTTCTATAAATGACACCATAACACACCCTTATTTTCATTTACCTTTGTTTTTTTTTTTACAATTACTGTGATTAGAACATCCATCCATCCATTATCTACACACCGCTTAATCCTCACTAGGGTCGCGGGGGTGCTGGAGCCTATCCCAGCCGACTTAGGGCGAACGCAGGGGACACCCTGGACAGGTCACCAGTCTATCACAGGGCTACACTTAGAGACAGACAACCAAGCACACTCACATTCACACCTACGGACAATTTAGAATCACCAATTAACCTCAACATGTTTTTGGACCTTGTGGGAGGAAGCTGGAGAACCCGGAGAGAACCCACGTTGCACATGGAGAACACCCCCACCGGGACGCGAACCGGCAACCTTCTTGCTGCGAGGCAACAATGCTACCAACTGCGCCACCCTGCAGCCCCATGAGAACTCGTCTTTTAAAAAAAAAATTCAATTTGCCTATTCAGACAAAAACCACAGTCATTCACATAACTGTCTGTGCCCTGTTTGTCTTGATTGGAAGCCAAGAGCTCTGCGGTCTAAACTGACATTATGAAACAGAGGCATTAAAAGAAAGAAAAAGAAAAACTGCTGCATTGGAAGTTTATATGTACTTGCTCATCATATTGATTTTTCATAAGGTCTTATTTACTCATTTATTCATATTTGGAACACTCTGGGCCTCTGTTTTGTCACGAATAAATACCTTAACTACTTCTTTGCAGTGGGAGCAAAACTGATCAAACATTGCAGTTAGACCTGTTGACGGACATGATCTTAATGTAATCTGACAGTAACAATCTGACTGATGACAGGCGTAACCGCAGCCAGTGCTGCTGTAAATGTAAAACAAAACATCTACACCAGTGACCTACAGCATAATACAACCCATAAAGGGATTTTGCTTGATTTATTATGATTTGACAAAGCCTGACGAAGAACTGGAAACATCAGAAAAGTACGTTTGACTTTTAAATTCACCCAACCATGCTCTAGTAATGCACAATAAACCTCCAGGTCAGGTCACTGAAGTGATTTAATGCATAGACAGATTCAAGTTAACACTGAGAGAAATGTGCAGTCATGCGTCCTTAAAGCTGCCACTGAAGCTTCAATGAACAGCTGCTTTAATTGTTTGCGCTGCATGAATTTGGTTTTATTGCTCAAAGGTGACAGAGGCTTTTAATTGGAGATGGTTGCTGGTATTCAGTCACTTTTCGGCAGACTTGACTTAGACTGAGTTAACTGTCCAATAGGGCAGTGCCTTTGATATTTCCTGGTTGTTTCTCGGTGCTCTGAAACTGAAAAAAAGAAAAATGTTTGCTTGTTTTAAATGGTCTGACCTTGAGCCTTTGTTCAGAAAATAAATGCGGCCAGTTCGGCCAACAGCTCAGGACAATGTAAAGGGCATGAAAACATATACTACTAAGTTGCCATTTCCGCTGGGTGTTTGCAGGGTTGGTCTTTGTCTCACTGTTGTACTCAGCAGCAAATTACAGGCTTTTTTTTCTGAGTGTAAAGCGAACACTCGCTGTCAGAAAGTGTCTGTACAACGGATTGATCAAACACTATTTCCACAACAACGATGGTCTGATTTCAGCTCTGAGCAGTTTTCAGATTGACACCTGTGATTTACAGGGTCTCGGAAAACCTTTTTGTGTGATCGAACTTTGGCAAAAGTTAAGGAGTCAGAAGTGAGGTAAACGTTTAGAGACCTGAAAGGAGCTGAGAGCAAAAGTGGAGTGAAGAAATTTTCTCTTGGCTGGCATCCGTAATAAAAAGACTCGTTCAACTCCCCGAAGGCAAATCAGAAAGCTTGAATACGCCTGGACCTGTACACCTGTGATGTGCTTGGGCCGATTACCGGCTGAAACACACAACACGTCTATATGGAAAAGCACACAAGGCTTTTCATGTGTTTTATAGGGAATGCACATTTCACATATCCACTAAACACATTTTCTGCTTTTCAGACTTTATTATTCGGAGAGTATGAAGTTGAAGAAAAGACGAAGCCAAAACTAATTTGTCATTATAACACTGAGTTAATCCCACCACTTAGGATCAATTTACTCATACAAGAACTACATGCGCTTTCTCAGGTTGCTAATAAGCAGAAGTAATAAGCTCCTGGATACCATTTTAGCGTGCAAGTCGTGCATTATGAAGACACACTGCATCAAGCTTTCATATCCTTGAGTGGCACAAACAAGGAATCATAACAGTTGAAAACTCCACTCACAGACGCACTTTCAAAACTTATATTGCACAGTTGAATAATTAGATGCACAGTTCTTTGAGCATGAGCAAATATATAGGAGGAAGACAGATCTCAGTGTCACTCAGTGGAGTTAGAAGTGCTCAGCCATAGTAGGATAATGTTCATATCTGGTAAAATCCTACAAGTCTAAAGTCAGCATCACTAGTACATGTACAGATTTTGTACATGTGGTCTTTCAAGGTCCATTTCGTAGATGATAGAAAGTAGAGTCTGGAGATTTTGATGACATCACATGATGTTTATCAGCGGATGGATTTTGCACATTGTCAATGCAATACATTTTTTTCCTGATCAGTTTAAGAGCTTTTTGTGCATTTTGGTTTAAGACCTGAGGTAAAGTTTGCTTCTGACCCTGGAAACTGAAGTCAAGAAGTCCATTTTACAAGCTGATGAAGTTTTGCGATTTGTTATTGCAGGTGTTTGGATTTTCATTTTTCTTCTTGTCCATGTTGGGTAGGACTACGACATGGCACATACTGTTTTAACAGTTGGTTTTCAAAATACAGTGCTGCCCGTTTACCATCATACCCTCGGTGCAGGATAGAATTATGACTATATTTGGGATATTCCAGTTAGTGAGTTCCACGATTAGCGTATCGAAGTGTCCGCAACGATAGAGCCCTGAGCGAATTGTGTCTGTGGGACAAAAAACTGGGGTTTATACGTAAAGCCAAAATAGGAATGTTTTCACAAGCTCAAAGGGACAGTTTCTTTCAAGATCAAGAAATGTTTATTCAAACGGAGCTTTATGGTTTTGCTTCAGCAAAATTTCACGTTGGTCAGTACGAGAAAGCCACCCCATCAATAAAAGTTGTTTCCTTTAGGGTCTACAGAGGATTGATTTATCGTGATTAACTGGCTGAGCAGTTCAGTTATGAGTGATGACATGCTCTGCAACAATGCGATTCTCTTTGATGTGCCATAATTAATGTCAGACAGCGTGTGAATAACTCAGTGAAGCAGATCTCAGGTGAGCAGGTAACTGACAAACAAACACATTGCCTTCCGCGGCTGACCGGTGTGTGATAATCCGCTACGCATGACTGACACTCGGCCTGTGACCTACAAGGATTGGCCGACCGTGACTTTAAACAGGCACAAGTTATTCCTGGAATCATTTTCGGGGAATTTCGTTCTGACACAAAATGGGATTATTACATTATTCTACAACAATAAACGGGCTGTTTTACTATAGGTTATATAGGAAATGATTTGGGACTTCGACATTTTATGATTATAAACGGGATATTCTATAAAGCGGTATGACATTAAGTGGGCAGCACTGTATAGCATAGTGTTTATTTGGTAAATTATGGTCTACTTTACAGTAAAATAGATAATAATGTAGACATAGGGTGGGGCTATCTTGTGATGGTCGCTACCATATGGCCATGCGTGATGTCCTCGAGTTTTCAGTCAGATCCCCCCCTTTGTGTGTTATGTCCACTTTCAAAAGACCAAGATGGAGAGGGCCTAATTCCAAACTCGAGGCTTCAAAAGTAGTCCACCGAACAGTTGGTGATGTCACAGTTTCTCTGTCTAATTTTTACATCCAGTCTGTGATTTAATAGTGTGTGTGGATTCCTAGTCGGTTAAAACTAACTTTGGTTATATACAGTCATCTGTTTTAACAGCGATTCAAATGCAATATTCACTTTAAAATAAAAGTCTTTGAACTGCTGTTGAAACAACTGTAACCCATGTCGCATTTTTTGAATCAAATTCAGCCCAGTTTTAACCTCCACATCCATTTTTCTTTTGACCTGAACTGCACTTGATCATAGCGGGAATTTAGTGAGAATGTTTCTTCCAGTGTCTCTTAATTCCCTTTTTGTTAAATATTTAAAATGTATTGTTTTGGAGATGTTCCTGATGCTGTCTCATCATCACCCATAATTAGTTTTAATTTCTTGCAGCTGTGGGTAGTCTTCCATTTCCTGCATGCAGTACATTGAGAGATAATAGTGTCAAATTAATTTAATAATAAAACATATTTGATCTGTATGCAGATATGCTCCTCTTCTGCTGTGTGTTCAGAACATGTACAAAGCAGTTGATTAGAAAAAAAATAGCATCAAAAGCGACAGATTATGTTTACAATTCTGACTGCACAGCATACTGAAAACCACAGCAGAACAGGTATGCAGTAATGACCTGGAACACAGCTTTAGTGTTAGCTTTAGTGAGTCGAGCCTTGCAAAGAGTATCAAACACCATTATAAAAGCAGGCGTTAAACTGATCCTCTGCTCAGGGCAGCCAGGGGAAATTGGGTACAAAGTTGTGCTCTCCATCTTCCTGACTAAAGGCTCTCATGCAAATCTCAAGGTGTTTAGGCCAAACACTGCTGCAGAAAGCTACAAATCCATTAATTCCTGTAGTACACAGGCTGTGGGAAGCTGGGATCTCGTAGCAAAGGGGGCAAAATGAGGCCTCTGTCTTTTTATGTGCGATAGAGTTTCTCACCTCTTTCTGCCATTCAATAGGATTAGAAGGAGAACCGGTCGGTGGTTACTTGTTTGGCCTTCCCCCCGTAGAGCCAGCTCTTACTCTCAAGACGTATGGCCACTCCAAAGCCTCCGGCTGAAATACAATCTTGAGCTCTGCACAGCAAATCACATGGGCTCTCCGGGAAACAATGCATCCAGGTACTGTACGGTGGGGAGGGGTGAATGCTCATAAGATAAAGTGAACTGTAAGGACTGTAATGGATATCTGCAAGGTTTTGACAATTTCAGTATTGAAACAATATATCAAGTGAGTCACATAAGCCTTGGAATGAAAGGAAGGACTGTATGCTCATGGATCAAGTGGTATTTGTGTATTAAGCTGCTGCTTCTGACAAGAAACCTTAAATGTTTGTAGTTTCAGTCAATATGTCTGTGATTAATGATTTCTCTTTAAAAGTTTTGTCTAAGAGTACAGTGCACCAACCAGACTTTTAACCCAGGCTAAATCATAGTTAATTACAATGTTTTTGCCACATTCACACGTTGCTATTAAAACTGATACAGCTTTGTTTTTTTTTTTTTTTTGTTTTTTTTTTTACAAAGGCAGCAAAAAATAAACACAGTCCTGACAACAGAAAATGTTTAATATAGTAAAATTTAAAGAATCTGATGCAGGACGGCCCTAGAGATCAACCTGCTATCAAACATGGCACTTAGCACTTGTTTTTCTGTTTCTTTTTCCTCACTGTGACATTGTCATTTTTTAATTTTATTTTATGTTAGAACAGAACTTTGAGGTTAAAGGGTACTACTCCAAGTTTTAATTTAAACAGCACAATTAAATGGTATTATATTTAAATCTGTATTAATAGCTTTGAACAAACTTTGCACCTCTTGTTTGTGTGATTCTGGTACTCAGGCAGATGGTGGCTGTGCCAGAAAATTTTGTAGCTATATTAACTCCTTTGTTATGTGTAAGAGACACTTGCTTGTTACTGGAGGCTGATCCAGAATCAGAGGATTCTGTTACTGACACAAAAACATGACACTTCACTTCAAGTAAATGTTTAGTCACACTAGGTCTAGAGGTGTGGTAAATGTTTCTGGTAGGTAAGTGAAGGTATGACAGCCTGAGTTTCTTGTTAGTTATACAGAGCAGGTAGACACTTTGCTGACACTTCTCGTTGTCTTTATTTGGTTTTATATATATATATATATATATATATATATATATATACATATATATAGTTTATTATTTTTTTTTGAGTAACATCCATCAACCTCCACTCCTGCTATCATGGCCTGTGCCGACTTATATTGTTGCTCCATCCATCTTCTTCTCCTGAAAATACATTTAACTTTGGTACAACCATGACCAAGTTGTTATTTATATGCCACTTGCTGTCCCCCTGCAAGCTGGGCCATAACACAATTCACATTACTTCAGTTGTGCAACTTACATAAATACTGTTGTTTATATATATAAATATATAAATGCAATGAAAAATTAAACTGCTTGGGCTAAAAGTGGTTGATGCTGAAATCTGGTGGGAATGTCTACACACTGCCATGTATCTTTTCTGTTTTTAAAACGTAAAGATGGCAAGTGGGCTGTAGTTAGCCGGACAGATTCTGTCCATGTGTAGCTCTGATCTAGTCCAGACTCTCTCTGGCTAACTATAGTGCACTTTCCCACCAATCAATTCCTTCTTATATCTTATATTGTGCAATTCCGGACATTTATAGACGTCTTAGTAATACAAATAAGTAATGATATGTGGGCTAAAAGTGGGTCATATTTAACCTTGATATAGCCATACTATTGAAAAAAAGGCAATTCAAATGATTTTACCACAGTATGTGGACTTCAGTTGTAAATCTTAGATAAATACAGTTGTATGTGTCATATATAAATGATGTAATAAGGGAGTAAAGTGGTTGGCCAAAAGTAGTTTTCATTTACTCGTGTATTCAGACCTGTCTAGAAGTTACTATATAGCTGCAATGTTGAAATCAGATCCAGCACTCAACTGGGCTTCACAGTGAGCAGCAGGTACAAGGGATGAGCTGCATTTTTCCTTTTACAAACCTTTTCCAAAATGATGTGTCTGCCACCCTCTCAGATGAGCAGAGTGTGTTTTTATGTTTCGCTATCTTACACCCAGACATCACAAGGAAACAGCATGTAGGGGTTCGCTACAGAAGGGGGAGATAAGTAAGAACAAAGCAAGCTGTCCCACGGTGTCAAAACAAGACCTCCCATTTCACCCCTATAGAAGTGTGACCCTGAACCAGACACCAGACACTCTTCAGCCTTAGTGAGATTAGGAACAGAGACTTCTTTAGACAAAACTATCACACGACTTGCTTTGGCACCAGGCAAGGCCTTGAGGCATGTTGTGGATGCGTCTCGTTGGAGGTTCTTTTTTTAATGTTTGGGGTAGCAACCCTGCATTCCAGAGATATTGGAAAGTTCACAGTTCTCTCAAGAAAAACAATCAAATCCACTACCTGACACTACACCAGCATGATGGCACACATCACAAACATTTTCCCAACAACTTAGTAGACTAAAACAGCACTGAGCTTGTGTGGTTATGTCTTTTGTACTTGCACCTCATCGGTTCTGTGCAGGTTCACAATATGGTTTATGTTTAATACATCAGTCCAGTTCGGTGAATTGAATTTTCAAAACCGGGTGTGACTAAAAAACATCATTTTCACAAAGCAAACACTGGTTCATCCACTGTGTCAATACAATGCAAGGAGTAGTAGGTTAAGTTTCTTGTGTGTCTGTGGAAAAAAAAAGAAAAAGCACAAAGCCATGAGAAACAAGCAGACAACTTTTTCAGTCACTATCATCAGATGTCTGCGTCCATCTGAAAACAGACATCTGTCAGCATGTGACAATAAACAGGCATCAACTGCATGTTGCTGTTGGTGTTTACAAAATCAACCAACAAGTCATAACTGGGCAGTGATGGAATGCAGAATTAAGTCTCTGTGCGGTAAGCCACTTAGGAATTCAATTTGATCTAAAAATACCGTTTCAAACGGTTTTGTGGTGTTCTTTGTACACCTCCGCTTGTTTCCCAGATTCACTTCTCTGCAGTAGTTTGCTTTAGTTAACCAGTGTGGAGATTTCGGTTACCTCTAAAGTTGACTGGTTTAGATTCAGTTTGTGGCCTTTCCATCCCTAGTACACTGAGTGGACATTGCACATGATTTCTGAGGAAACTTTCCACTGTGCAACACTGATGGAAAGCAAGTACAAATAAAAGACAAACTTCCATTACAAGCTTTGTAATGATAAATTAGAAAGGTGTCAGTGATGGAAAATGTCCTTGCACAGCTTCTCCTCAAAACAAGCCTTTGTTTTGTTTTCCAAGGACATGTACAGTCATGCGGTTTTAGTGCACACAGTCTGCATGGTCACAGGCTGCAGAGGGATCTTTGTGGACCCATGTGGAATTGGGTAGCTGACAACATTTATGTGATGCAAATCCATGCAGACCTATGTGGATGTGGAGATGGATTTGTCTTGGGCAGCAGTTGAAACCTCAACGCCAAAATTAAAGGATCTTTGTCATGTGTTCTCTAAAATCTTCAGTCACATCCCAGTGCAAACACAGTCTGCAGGTGTGGAGTTTAATGTGTTGATGAAAAGTTCCATGGTTTTACCCTTCAAGACTATTTTTTTTGCATGCAACTGCACAGTCTTTGGTTGTGCTGTGCTGTAGAGCCAAACTTTCATCAGGACAACCAAACATCATCTTAAATTCTAGTGGAGATGGTAAAGTTTCTGGAGATTTTATTTATTTATTTTTTTAATGCCTGATTTAACTTTGGGGAAGTAATGAACAATGATGCTCACACTACATGTTCACCATTGAGTCCTGGGTTGCTGGGGTTGGGTTTCATTAAGTAGTAGCAGTTATTGTCAGTGTGGAATAAAATGACACTTCCTCAGCCTTACAGATACGTAAGGACAAATGAAGGGAAAATGTATGCTGAAGGAGCTACATTTCCATCAAGTCTACTTCATTTAACTGAACCGGAGGCGGCAGCTGAATTTCCATGATGCATGCTCACCCACTTACTGTATATGTAGAGGTTTTTCAACAGTGTAACGGGTATGTGATTTAGTAGTGTGGGAATTGATGCCTGGCGTGGGCACTCCGTCTCATGCAGTGTACATTTGATGAATAAAGCCACTGATTGGCCGGTCCTTTGGGGGAAGAGCTCAGGATGTAGATTAGTGTCTTATAGCCCAAGATACGTGAGAATACAAACATAGTGATCACAGGACGACATTCATTTTCTGCTGCCTAAACTGGTCAACTGAAAAATCAAGCTCTTGATTTTTGCATCAGGGAGAAACCTAATTCATGTAAAGTAATTCATGGAAATGTTGATGGTGGGGCTGCATCTGCAGGGAGAACCGTATCTTTTCATAATACAAATGTGAGAAATAAATTCACCATGAGTGGTAAAGGTACCATAAATGACTCCTTTTCAATCAGTCATAGACCATGACCACAAATATACACAGTAATGACATCAACATTTGTCCTCCTACAAGATCCATACTCATCTGAGCTGAAGTGCAGTCGTGTAATGTTAATGGGATTTCTTCACCAGATTTACTCTCTGACTGTTCACGAGCCACCCAGATAGTTTGGCAAGTTCATGTGGCTGGTTACTACAAACATCCTTGCAGTTTGCTTTCTGGCTGCAGCAGCTTTCTAACTAGTCTCAAAAGTTACAAAGCTTTCAACTCAACTATTTTACAAGGGATGCACCATTTTCTGCTGGAACAACATGGACATTACACGACATAATTCAAAAGTCATAAATTAAAGTTAACCTATTAAAACAGATCTGTATTCTAAAAAAAAATCTTATCAATAAATATAGCATTCGTAAAAGGGGAAACCTAACTGATAAAACGTTTCCACTAACAGGCATTTCTAAATACCTTAAGCAGCATCTCTGTAAGCACTGTGGTTTTAAGAATCAGCTTAAAGCCTAAAATGGAAGTGGAATGTAAAATGGGATCGCAAGGGCTATATTTTTATATTTTAAACACAGATGCCTGTCATCGCAGTAAAGAATGGTGTAAAATGACTTTTTAATGTGAGGCCAGGCTGTGGGTGTGGATTAGCTACCATGGAAGAACAATGGAGGGTGTTTCCTGTTGGAATCAAAGCACCTCTGCTACCAGCTTCCTCTGAGGACTGAGGGAGCGTGTCTGCAGTGTTTGTGAATAAGCAGCTGGCAGTTGCTGTGTTATAATAATGCTTCACGCTGCAAAGAGGTGCTTCATCGTGTATCCACAGTAGCTGCATACGCTGGGTGTAGGTACATAAGAGGCTGGACCACCTCTGCATCCAGATGCTTCTACATGAGAGCTGGTGGGGGTCGTGAACCTATCAGCTTGCTCCCTGCCTTTGTACGTAAATCAACAGGTGCTCCCTGTGTCCGTCCTGACATCATATCCCAAAGTGCAGCAGCATCAGGCGGCACTCCAGCCAAAGAAAGCAGAGCAGAAACAATGTGAGAGCGAGAGGTGAAAACACACGTGTCTCAATAACACTTTTATTTTACTGGTGGGACGCTAACATTGGACAGTGTGTTTGGCTTCTCTTTGTGTAGGCTGTTTTTTGACGTAGTCTTTATTCCGAAGAGATTTCAGAAAAGAAACACAACTCTGATTTGCTTGATCACCAGCAAAAGATTGTGTTTCTCTTTTAAGAACTGTATGATAATATGGACATCTCATAATCAGGTGTGTTACAAAATTAAAGGTTTCTCAGTTTCTTTCCCCTCATCTCATCCCAGTTTGTACATTCACGGTTTCTTTTCTAAACTCTTCTCAGCTCTCATCTCATCTGGGCGGTGACTAAGACCTGAGGAGAGAGGAGTCAAGGCAACAGGTATTTAACAAAATGAGACATCCTCACCTCAGAGCCGCTGCTTTAAAACTACGTCAATTAAATATGACGTGTTGTGCAGCTGGCTCACCTGTCCAGTGCTATGTTACAACCTACCGCTGTATTGTATGATCTCTTTCAGAAGAGCAGACCAGAATATCTTTACTTATTATTCAATCAATTTAAACAATGACAGAAATAACAAAATTTTACAAATTTTATCAATTTTATTGTTTAACACAAGTGCACCAAGACCGAGGAGATGACGAGGATGAATATAGTAAATTCACCTTTTAAGTCCTACTTGTCCAGTTGTTTTTGCCTACTAGCAGTGTTATGCTGCTATGTTTTAGGAGTGGGACCTCATTTTGTATCTCAGAAAAACACACATGCAAGCTCACAGGAATGTGGGAGAAATGATATGCAGCAGAATCCTACTGATGTTTCTTCCTTTTCCACAGATCTAAAGTTTGTGAACAGACTGCTAGACAGCAAATATGGATCCAAAAAAACTTTTAAAGATCACAGAAAGCTAATGCCTAACAGGACGAATGCAGTAAACACATAGATATAAAGCACACTGCATATACAGTGGCATGTAGTGTGAAACAATGAATGTAAATACAATGTTAAAACAACCACAAAAAAAAAAAAACCTCCACAGGACATTTTAACAGATATTGATGAAATTTGTGACAAACAAATAGGATTTAAGTTTGAATCCAACAGCGCCACCATGATATGTTGCACTGTATTTTTAAAACAAATGTTTTTGCCTTTCTGTTTGACCACTGACCATAAAGACATAAAGACAAGCAAACAGCTAGGCTCACCCATATACTCCCTGACAATGGTTCTGAAAATAGCACCCATCTGTCACTCAAAGTAGCTGTGCCCATATTCATGCATGACTTTAAGACTTTTATGAAGAAAATTTCAATAGGTGAGTGATATAAAGATTCACACCATGTACAGAGAATGAACCCTTACACTAACCGTGACAGGGAATTTGACTATAGAGACAAAAGTGTGTTTTGTTCCAGGCTGCAGACATGTTTATTTCTACTGTAAAGTTGGACAGTATTTTCATGGGTGTTTACAGGGACTGACTTGCTCATGTGGACAGTGACGGAACTGCAGTTTCTGTGTTGGCTTCACTTTTCTGAGGTTGCAGTTTCTGTTTGACAGTAAGAGCTGTAGGGCAAAAAAGCAGCATGCATTTACAATATATACACTAGCTGGCTCAGGATTTGATATCAGAGCAAAATGCTTGTGCACTGGCCATATAAAAAACAAAGAGAGAATGTGGGATTGTACATTTAAAAATCCTATGCAACACATTAATAATTGTGAAACCAAACTCCTGGGCAAAGTCTTCAGCCAGAAAGTTCCTTGAGATTCATTTGTTTACTTGTCACGTTATCAGAGTGGGCGACTACATTCCAGCGTTAATTCTTCTCTCTCTCATTATGACAAACAGGTTCCAAGGGACTATAAGGAGGTTTTCTGGCAGCAGGAAAGGGTTATGTTTTAAACCTATTGTTTACCAGCAGGCAGCTGCCTCATATTGTTCTGCTGTCAAGGGGGTTTGGCCATGTCAGTGTGATGTTTAAATTCCTCCTTTGTGTTCTGCATGGGCCGGCACAGGAAGTGTTTACGTCTCCTGGACAGGCTGCTTTGTCCACTGTATGGGTTTTCTCACTTTTCCGAATCTGTCTATCCAACTTCTCTAACTGGCCTGTTTCTAAAATTTGTATCAAATCAATTGTAAACTACTCAGATAGGCCATTGAGACTCATATTTAAAAACACATTAATACAAATGAAGCTTTTGTGAAGCAGCACTTGAATTATATGTATGAAAGAGATAAAAAGCCATGAGTGCAGTAATTGCTGTTTACTGTTGGCGCTGATCACTTTTGTGGTGCAATCAACTTTTGTGATGATGTTTCATGAAAGGAGCCCACTTGTTTGTTTACTGTCTGCAGGGGATGTTCATCTCCACTGTGAAATGGCTTCGGCAAAGTGATAATTAAGACGAGAGGCTTTTGACTCAAGTCCAAGGGAGAGGTGGACGGAGAAAAAAGGCTGTGATGTCATTGGTCCGACAGGGATGGCTGTTTACGACACAGCGAGTCTCCCCGGAGAGAGTTAATGTGACAGCCAGAGTTAATGGAAACACTAAAGACATCAGTGCATTTAAAAGGGGAAGAAAAAAACACATTCCAGCAGAGTCCAGCAGGGCGGGGATGATTGTTGCAGCGTCATAAAGGTCATGGAAGTCATTTACCACAGTCATCAGAATTGTTGTTGGAATACAAAGCAATTTTGAACAGAACTGCCCTACTCCCTTGGCTAGTGTAAAATTACGGTATATTTTTCTGAATTCTATTTTTATTTTGGCTCAGATCCTTGTGTTATCAGTGTGAATCACTGGATATACACTTTAGATACAGTCGTCCTCAAATGTATTCACACCCTTCCATTAAAGAAAAAGCAAAATCCACAATAGTCACTTAAATAACTGGAACCTGAAAAAAGTAATAATAAATCAAAATTTGCTAAATTATAATTTAGTGAAATAAGATATTGCTTTTGAATTGTGGTTGAAAAGAATAATTCAAACAAACAAAAATGTCCCAGACAAATCAGAGCACTTTGCTGATGAACAGTGGACCAAAATCCAAATACCTGTCAACAGGTGCAGAAGTCTGATTACAGAAAGTTACAGAAAACACTTGATTGCAGTGATTGGCTCAAAGGGTTGTTCAACAAAGTATAAGTTCACTGGTCCCATCATTCTTGTTTTGTTTTGTTTTGTTTTAATTTATATATATATATATATATATATATGTTTCTGTTGAACCACAATTTAAAAGCAAGGTTATGATTTTCATTAAATTTTAAATTATTATGAATTTTGTCAATTTCAACTTATTTTAGTGACAGCTATTTTTTTCTTTCTTTAATGGTAGGATATGAATATATTTTAGGACGACTGTATCAATCTACCATTTCCACCACATATTTTTCATGGCTTTCTTCTCACCTTACACTATCTGCGCGTCACTGTTTTCAAAATATTCTTGGCATACTTCTCTTCTCCGCTGGCCGAGGGTTTTCTCTTTCTCTACATGTTTAAGCAACCATTGCTAGATGCATTCCATAAGTGCTGCATACCTTCAGTTGTGATGGCAACTGCTCGCTGCTATTGTGGATTCCATCAGATGTGTCCTTGCAGCTAGATGAATTATTGCATATCTGTATATTGGCTAGCCTTTATTTACAAACAAACAAACAAACAAACAAACAGACAAACAAAAAACCTTCCTTGAATTTGCTAATGGCCACTCCATACCTGCTTTATGCACTTCTGTAATGTTATTCCTTGTGCTTGCTTTACCTGTCATTTAATCAGTGTGGAAATAACATGTACAGCTGAGAATTAAATCAAATAAAGTCAAGTAATCTACGAATGCAACAAAACTGAAGTAAATCTTCCCAGTGTTGCTGTTGACTCTTCTACTTGTTTTCCATGGAACAGACTGATTTTAATGTAAATGTAAAATGAGCTTTGTTTTTTTTTTTTGGCTGAAACCTTACATTAAAAACTATGGCAGTGACCCAACAAAACAATTTCCACAGACAGACAGCATCACATCTATATGTAATTGCATTTCTTTTAGCTTATTCTCTACCTTCAGCTGTTTAATTCCAACCTGCAATTCAGCAGCTTTTCAAAGTTGCACTACTTGTTCTTCTGAGGTAATTTAATTCCCTGTTATTCTAAGCCGATTCGTGCTTCAGTCTATTGTGTCTTTTATGTCACAGGCCTCTTGCAGGAAATACCTGACTGAAATAGATGATCAAATGTGGGGGGATTTTAAACTATTCCATTTCCTCTGTTACCAAATAGAGTAAATGTGTAGCCACTGTGAATCCCCCTGAATAAATCATTTCAACTGAAAGAGTGAGTGCTGCTGAAAACCAGCCAGCTAGAGAGACACAGGATGTAGATCAGGAATGCAAAGGACAAAAAAACAACAGGAAAAATGATAATAGCCTCGTGGCCTTTTTGGACTTTCTGGACACTTTAGTTGACGTTCTGTAACTGTTGTTTATGCTGATATGCATCCAGTGCAATCGCAGCAGAAAACCAGGAATCTCGGTCAATGTAGAAAATCTGAGGAAATTAATGATCAGTGTAAGAGTTGACTTCAGATAACATTGATTCAATCTAGCCTTGCATGAACACAATGGTTTCATATATACAACAGAGGGACATACAGTCCATAGCGTCATTTAAATGTCAGTTGATTCAAAACTGTATCACCTCACATATTTGCATTCACGTTGTTTTACCAAGTTTAGTCAATCTAAACTTTTAGTTTTTTTTCTTTTAGCATGCGAGCAATGACTCTAGTGTACTTGAAAGTAATGCAATGACTGTAAGGTGATATAGTTTTGAGTTATTTGACATTTGGGTTATGAGGTTGCACAGGGGCAGGGGTTAAATTGGATGAGGACTTTAGGTATGCTCATCTTCACAACGCCAACTCCAATAAATTTTAACTAATTGCAGCTTTTTATAAATTGTAGAAACTTCTAAATATCAGATGTTTCTCAGGGTTTCTCTTCATATTGCAATGGGTTTTCCCAAAAGCCACCGTGCAGATCAACCTCATTTTTTGTCAGTCAAACAACAAACATGGGATGGATAGATGGATGGCAAAGTTTGGAGTGAAACAGATCAGAAACTGACGCAGTCCTATTTTTTTCAAAATGTAAAATTTGTCTGATATTTAATGTAAATGACATATATGTTGCTGTTTTTTTTGTTTGTTTTTTTTAACTAATGCTGTTAAGTAGATGTAGGCCTGCTTGAGATAAGCTGACAGTTACATTAAGGTAGCTGGCAAGCTAAAGCTGAAGGGAAACTGTTAAGCTAGGGAGGTAGTTTAATGGTGAAGCAATGCAAGTTAGTTGGAACTATACCATCACTGATGTCTGTGCATGTCTTAATACTGTAGAACAAGCCTCACCAAATGGCGGACCTCGGTCCGGATCTGGACCAAGTGATGGTTCTGTCTGGACTCTTGACCTATCTCTGATAAATTCACGAGAATAGATTTTAATGGAGCATTTTTGCTACTCCAGTTAATACGGCAATAGCTCCACTCAGTCGAGCCAATCAAATCGTCTGGTTACCCTGCATGGCCAGTGCGCCACGGAAGTGCCACAGTTCACCGCTGCTGCCACTTGGCGCTGCCTACACAGCAGAGCAGAGAGGAAGAGACAGTGATGACAGCATGGCTTGCAAAAGCAGGAAGGTTGATGAGGAAAACCGCTGCTTTAAAGATGAGTGGACGGAGAAATGTATGTTCATTCTTCCATTAGGCAGTTAACAGCCAGTGTGCCTCATATGCTTTGAAAATGTGGCGTTAATTAAAAATAGCGACGTGAAGCGTCACTATGAAACAAAGCACAGCTCTTATAAGCAAAGTTATTGATGAAGTCCAAGCTGAGGGCATGCAAAATAACCGAGCTGCAAGCCCTGTATGACAAATCTGGAAACGAAACCTTTTATTTATTGTTTTCTGAGGATGTTGACTTTTTTACTTGAAGTGGAGGCCTTCAATTCTTTAGGCTGGGACCTCTTTATTTTAAGAGATAAAAGGGTTGCTCGGCTCTCTTTGCACTTTTTAAAATGTATTTTATTGTGAGGTTTTTGTCTTCTCTAATCTGAAATAAAGGCCTCTTTTTCAAGAAAAAAAATTGCTGCACTAAAAATTGACAATAAGTATTGCTGAAACCATGAAAATGTGGCCATAGGGGAAGGCTATAAGACACAAACTGGACTTCGGTTCGGACCTTTTACTTTACTTTTAGGAAATTTTAATAACTGGACCTCAGTGACTTTGAATTGAATACCCCTGCTGTAGAATATCAACAAATTCCCCTTTTATGTCAATATTGCCAAGACTGGCCCATGCATAACAATACATTCCTAATAATATTTTCTCCTCCTTTAGTGGCAGCTGTCAGCACCACTCGTCTGTGTGGTACCAAAACACAGGACATTTCCCTTACAAAAAGTTTTATAGTCATCAGCTGCTCATTTTACACACTGCCACATTCAGAGCAGAGGTTTGTTAACACAAAATGGACCTTGTTATAGTTTATGTGCAGTCTGTGAAACGATACCAGCCACAGAACTGGAATAACTTTTGTTTTCAGACACATTCCTCTTTTTATTTCTATTTCTACACATCAGTAATCACTTTGACCAGGTGCAATGATTACATAGTGAGTCCCAGTTACAGGTGAAACACATTCTGACTTCAGGATCTGACTGAAGAGTGGGACGTCCCGCCCACTGACACCATCAACAAGCTGGTGGACAGTATGTCACCATGTCTTAATGTATTGATCCATGTCAGGGGTGGTCATACTCAATATTAGTGACCGAGGGACATTTGAAAGAGTAATATTGGACATTCTAATTCGAATGTGTTTCCCGTTAAATCGACCAAGGTTGAAAAATTGAAACAAAACCCTTAATGTTATTGTTCAGTATCCCCAACATAGTTTAAACCTGAATACACAGTTTGCAAAAGTTAATTGTGGTTTAATTTTTGCTGTGATATGTATTGTATGTATATTGTGATATCAATAAAGTTTGAAAAAAAAATTGCATTCCAACTTTATGGGTGGCAGTGTATTCTTAATTGTTAAAATGTGATGATAACTCTTCACTGGAAGGTGATTCCTTTAACCCTTTCTGCTCCAGATGCACTGTAGTGTGGATGACT
>NW_007577748.1:803499-813950 GCF_000690725.1 Stegastes partitus | reverse complement strand
TGGGGGGAGTTTTGGACCACAGTGCAAAATAGAGTTTTCAAAAGTTCCTCATCCTTTCAAGTGGGAAACTCAAACAACACCAAAGATGCCTGGTTTCTGTTGGCTGTGCGGGCATAAGTCATAGCATGGTGCACCCAAAGTTCAATATATTTCAAGATAGTTGTGCTCTGGGTGCAGCAGGTGCCTAAACTTGCTGACCAGAGAACTGCATGTGCACTTAAATTTGTTTCAAAATGTGGTAATGCCACTGTCATGTTCTTTGTAAAAGTGCCATAGCGTGAGTTATTGTGTCGCAGTTAGTAGATGTTGTCTTGTTGCAACAATACATTCATGCAATTCAGTTGCCGCGACACTTTGATCCCTAATTTGCATATATTGCTGCTGTCTAGCTTTTCATGATCAACTCTCAAATAATTTCTGAAACTCTCTTCGACTGTGCGTCAAGAAAAGCTTCATATGCAGTGATGTTATTGTAATTATGGCTCATGCAAAATTTGATTATGTAAAAATACTGCACAAGCATTTATCAGTCCATTTAGACACACAACTTCCATGCACCCACACAAGTCTTTAAAGCAGCATCCCTATGTAGATTTTTCCGAAGGTTTTATCATAAACATGGTCAAAATTATTCTTTAGGAAAAAATGTCTTGACAGCGAAGTCAGTGATTGATCATAAAATGAAGTGGAAAATTAGGTTTTACCCCTGGTGGATGCATCTTGTTCCTCACTTTAGTGTGATGTAGGGTCATGTACGCTGAAAGGCTGGAGAGGCTGAGGCTATTGTGACTAGTCTGAAACTTTTGTTTGTCTGCATGCGTGCATCAAGAACAGACTGAAGATACAGGAGACAGCAACAGATTTCAAGGTATCTTTCAGTATATTTTGCTTTGCGTCAAAATACATGACCTCTGTATCTTTACATCGTTTTTTGTGGTTTCAGAGAAGAAACAGACTCTCTGTGTAGACTACTCTGCAGTATCTGAGTGAGTCTGTATATGTCTGTGTGTCCTGAAGCTGCAGATTTACAATGCCCTCCTCCAGACAACATACAGCCAGGCTCCACTGTGAATGTTGACCTTTCTTTGCACAAATACACCATTTCCCTCAGTTCCTGTGCTGCCCGCTACCAGTCTCATGGAGTCCGCCCAACCCAGTGTCTTGTTAGAATTTGTATTAGAAAAACCTTTTATGCACAGAAAGTTTACTAATTGTATTTTCTGAACTTTCAGATTTGTTCTGGGCAACCACGAACAACAAAACAGAAATGGATTATCAATATGATTATGTATCTTCTCAAGTAGTTTTTTTTTTTTTTTCCCTTTTTGGAGTACATTTAGGAAAAGTACAACACACTTCTATAACTGTAGAACTGCACACTATCACACAATCTGTACAATATGTTTTCTCATGCTTATGTTTTTTTTCCCCCCAACTAACACTATGATACACCTTAATTTGGGGGAAATCCTGGGAAAATTCAGTAGGTGTATTTTTTTTCAATTTGCAATTCATTTAAATTCCTCAAATGTTTACATCTTATAGTAAATACACCTTGGAAACACACTCAAAGTGCATATTCAACTCAGGAAACTCATGAGCAAACAGGCTCATAATGCTACAGTAGCACCTAACTGACAATCAGACTTTGAAAATAACTGGTTGAATAATTATAAGGTCTCAAATCCACAACACCATCGGCTGCACAGAGTGACTTCCATACATCAATTTCACAGAGCTGCACATTATCACATGTACGTGTTTTGCACATGCACAATACTGCCAAGCACACTCATTACTATCCTCAAAGTGCAGCATCCTAATGGACTTGGGCAGATGATGACATTTAATGTCACTCAGCCCCCAATGGAAACTTGTTTGTGGATGATGAATGTGTAACTTTTTAATTTACAAATCCCAGAGTTTGCGAGGGTTCACTGGGGTTCGAGTGACATAAATTTTGTCAGCTGCTGAAGTCTGTGATAGTTCATGCAGATGCCTGTGTGTATGAGCACATGCAATCCAGAGCGTGAGTTTGTGTGAACAGTCCACATGGCCATTATGCTACCAGGGCAGTTGTGCACATGAATGCATAGACGCTGATTTATGGCACACGTAAAGAACAAGTCCTCCAAGTGAACTCCAAGTGGACCAGAAAGTAGCATCAGACCAGTGTTATAGTTTCCACATCCACAAGTGAGTGACGGTCCTCTTGGGTCTGTGTGTTATAAATTTCATCGTCTGTCTACAAGAGTACTCCCGGACCCCTCTGTGGATGTTGATGTGCAGCCCAAAATTTGTGCTGGATTGGAAAATAGTGTAAGAAGAACAACACTTACAAAAATTACAACAATAGAAAGTAAAAAATATGTGTTGCAAAAATGGCAGTCACAAAATAATATTTCGTAACTTGTTGTCATCTGGGTTTTTGCTCTCTAAAGTAAAGTCATGCTTGTATTATGTAAGGAATAATAATTGAGTAAATAAATACTGTGATTTTGGCAACTTCTCACAAATGAAATGAAACTGAATGCTAGAATTTCTGAAATTTAATTCTGAAAACCGATTTAAATAGAAACACCATGCTACCTTCTGTTAATCGCTGTAATTTGCTGTTAAAGGTGCTGCAAATCAGCGTCTGAGCAGCCACAGTTTCGTGCTGCTTGGGTAAAACTGTGAAAACTGTTTGTTTGAATTGTAGGTAAAACTTTACTGCTTTCTGACATTTACTGCTTTTTCCCACAGCTTGTGCAAATATCTAGACAATAACAAACCATAAAAATTACTATTTGTAAACACTTTTGAGCCCACATCTGCAGCCTCCTCATTCCATGGTTTTCACATTCCTCCCACGAGGCAAGCACCGCTGCCCCGAAAACCCTTTTTGACAGGAAATATCACAGGAAGCCCCTACCCATGAGTGCACAGGAGCAACTGGAAAGAGACCCCAGCCCATCAGGCCAGGTCAGACCCTGCTCCAATGTACGTCCAGAGGCAGAGGAATGCAGCTCTGTTCTGTGAGTCAACACAACTTCGAATCTCTGCTGTAAATTCAGGGCAGCCTTTCTGCCTGTCAAGATAAAGAAACAGAAAAACAAAGTCTGCAGAACAAAAGACTGTCTGGACTTGACAGTTTATTCAAATAAAGATTGGATGGATTCCAGCACATCCTTTCTTATTTCTCATTCACTTAAAAAATATTGCA
The DNA here is from genome assembly GCF_000690725.1 of Stegastes partitus. Taxonomy (NCBI): domain Eukaryota; kingdom Metazoa; phylum Chordata; class Actinopteri; family Pomacentridae; genus Stegastes; species Stegastes partitus. The sequence continues at coordinate 810,745 of NW_007577748.1, read as the reverse complement.
TCTTTAGGATTTTATTTAAAAAAAAAAAAAAAAAAAAAAAAGTCAAACCTGAGACTGACAGCAGGGAGCCTTGAGAAACTTTGGCTACAGTGAATGCAACAGAAAACAAAGGTGCTGAGCTTTTTCCATTGGGACTTTTGCACCTTTTACAAGTTGATAGATGGGGAAAACTGCCAAGGAGCTGAGTGTGCTTGAAAGTTACCATGGCAACGGCTGGTGAAAGAAACAGCTGCGGTGGGATGCAGGTTGCGAAAGGTGTTTGCATGCCTGTGAATGCTGTACATAAGTGTTTGTACAACACATACTGTAGATTCATGCTCGGTTAAGTTTGCAACAATAACAGGACCCTCTCAGGAAGTACAACCCAAATCATAATCTCCGACCGATGTCTTCAAAGTGGCAGCTCTGGAGGGGAAGTGAGTCTAGATTAGTGCTGTCATCCAGCCTTGACATGGCACAGGAAACAAGAGAGCCTCTTGCCCGCCATCAAAGGCATAACAGATCTAACACAGAGCATCAGGCTTCAATAGTCTGCACTTCAAACCTTCTCTGAGTTGAGCTATTTCTTCAAAGTCTCCTTTCTCCTGAGACATGCCAGGAGAGAAATTAGTCAAAAGTGCAATTGTGTGACTGTTTCATCTCCAATTGACCTTCCCACTTCGTAGAACTTTGAATATGCTTTGTTTTGACTTTACTGTTCTAAGCAGCGTTTTCAATTTTATATAATTAAATTGCTTTCCCAGTTACATTAAGGTACAAGTTATAATTTCATCGGCAACATTTAGTTTTGAATGCACGGAATAGCACACTGATGAAGTGGAACAGTGTCTCAGTCAGCAGGAGGAGAATGGGGTTGAGGATGGGCGTACAGAGTGCACAGCTCTCACACTAAATCCATCCAAACCCCCATCTGTGGTTAATTTTAGGCAACACAAATACTGTGGTTAAGGTTAGGGAAAGACTGTGGTTTTGATTAAATGTCACAAAAACCCATTGTGTTTCAAGTGGCTGACTACTTTCACCCCATTAAACCTTGATTCCACTCTCTTGTAGTCAGGCACAGAGACAAACTTCTACTTGTTCTTATTATATTACTTTGCTAGTTTGCTGGAGTCTGCTTGGAGGACTGCTTTTCATACATGCACAGTAGATTGTATTTATGTATTCTGTACATGCACACTACAGCTGAGCATGTGCACTATTGCTCTTGTACCATAGTAGCGGACTGTCCCCGTGGAGACACATTTTGGCTAACATGTAGACACCCACGTAAGGGTCTGTGTGGACTCTAGAGGTACAGGGGAGGTAACAAAACTCACCTCACATGAACTACAACAGATCCATAAACCAAATCACAACCGGTGCTTCCCTAAAGTGCTTGTGTCACGTAGGTGAAAAATACTTTTAGATCTTCCAAAAACATTGGTAGAAAGTAAACAGTAAATACATTTTAAAGTATGCTAGTGTCATTGCTCCAAGGACGACAATGATAGTTCTTGGTCTTTCCCTCACTTTACCTTTAGTGCAGCCAAAAGGTTCACATAAGAGGGTTTAAATGAAATATGTAAGTGGATTGTCCTGAAATCTAGTTCAAATGTTCATGTTACGTTCATGTTCCCCTCTAAACAAACTGCAACAACTAACTTGCAACCTCACGCACCATGTTCATATCTAAATTTTAATATCTGGTTAGAGAGTTCCATTTTTTTCTATTTAACTTAAGTTGAAGTTCTTCACATGTAACAGCAGGCTTTACATTAATAGTTTTAAATGGGCCACATTTAATTTAGGAAGTATCTGATGGAAGAACAAGCATTCAGTGGCATCGCTCAATAGAAAATGTATTAAGGTTTGATACCAAGTCTTACAAAAAAGTCCAACAAAAGACATCAGTGCAGCTAAAGATGCTGAAATCCAACATGGGGTGATTCAAAGAACACTCAGTGATTTGTAGTTAAGTGTAGTAAGACATGAAGAAATAAATGAAACCTTACCTCCCTTTGTTGTAAATTTCCTGTGGCTCTGGAGGGTAATTCATTATTATGTTTGCCTTTTAAATGCATGTCTAGGAGACGGAGCAGACTTACAGCAGTGATCCAATTAGCTATATTAAGCTGACTGCACAGAGTCTTCAATTTCAAATTACCAAATGATGCTATAACATAAAACCATCACTAACTGAATAAAAACTAGAATAGACTCATCACATCAGCTTCAATATGAAGAATTTATCTGACAGGACAAGACGCTGTTGCACTGATGCTGTCTTTTATACTCCCTCATGGAAATCAAAATCCAATTTCCATGAAAATGTCAAATTTGCACCATTGACGCAAACGTCAGAAAGAAATGTGCGTAGCAGTTTCTCTCTCCTCCTCCTGCAACAGGTGATATTTTGTGACCTTGGTGCATTTCAAAATCTTCTTCAGTGCGGCGAGGTCACCACTCAGCAGCTAATTAAGGAAGCTGCATCAAAACAGCCCTAATCAGCAACCTGACACAAGAGAGTGAAGGTGGGGATGGAGAGAACCATAAAACAAGTGCTAAAGGGTGTTGAGATCATGTCGCACGTTTCTGAAGAGGTAAGGATATATAAACGAATTCAATGTTTACTCAAGTAGCTCATCAGAGCACCGCAGTCAGGCAATCAGAGGGAAATAGGAGTCAATGGTCGGGTCCTTGTTGTCCTCAGGAACAGCGTCACTGGGATATTGTCAAACACAATCATCCTCCTGTAGCCTGCTGTGTATGAAATTGACTTGAACCAAGCACCTGTGTTTCACTGGAAGGTAAAAGAGGTGAGACAAGGTGGACTGCTGTGAGAAACATTTTATTTCCGGTATCGTTTAAAATTGAGTTACTTGGTTTATCTTACGTGATTTTTTTTCTCTCTTGGTGAAACTGCTTTTGCTGCTGACTGAGAAAAACCAAACCAAAACAATAAGTCAGGATTTTTCAGGTGGTGTCAACAAAACAATCAATACAAACCATAATTTTTTAGATTTTCTCTTCTTTTTCTTTCTTTTTTTTAAATACTGGGATTCCACTCAGTACTGTTTTTGCTCTGTTCTTCTGTGATGCACCTCGTTGCTTTAGATCTACTTGGCTGATGAACACAAACAAACAACAGTTTCAGCTGAGGGAATATGTAATTCACCCTAAGGAATGTGTAGAGAGAGAGAGAGAGAGAGAGAAAAAGGTACAGTAACAGAAAGCCACACTTCTGTTAACCAGCAGTCACTTCAGAGCCAGTTTCAAGCTGCTGCTCTGGCAGGTTAAACTTCTGATTTTATAACTGCAGTGTTGTTTTGTCAAACTCATCAAACACATGAGTTAAACATGACTGCTTTAAATTAGGTGATTTTTCAATGTAAACCTGCTGAGAGAGAACGTTAGAAGCAATATCAAAATCCAGTCTCACACATTCATTTACATCCATGTTGTCTGTTGTGCCATTAACTGTTATGTTCTGTGCTGTCAATCCCAGATGCAGAGAGCGTCTTCTTCCTGAAGGAGGCCTGGCCGGCAGCAGTTCAGCTGCATTTAAAGCTCCAGGCACTGAAACTGTCTGTTAGAGCAGGACTAAAACCAGGAGTTATATCGTCATGATGAAATGAAGCATCCTTGCTGTATTTTGAGTCAAACAACTAAATGAGACATCCTGGGAACATGAGACACTTTGATTAATTCACAACGACACAATATAGGCCCTTCAAAACGTTACCAGTTTTACAAGGTGGCTCTAAAGTGTGTTGTTTTGCTTTTCAGCTGGAGGGCTTCATATCTTTTATCTGATTTAACTAGACCTTAATATACTACTTTGCCAGAAAAGCTATGTTTGACCTACCCATTTAGGTTTAATTTCCTCTCGTGAAATTATTTCTTCTTCCAGAACTGCTCAGCTCCAAAACAAAATCTTTAACCTGTCTCTGTGTAGCTTGTTTCCTTTCTTGTTTTGTGCAAACTGAAACCATCTTTCCTGTCTCTGTCTCCACCTGACTGTCTGTCTGAGTGGCGACAAGTGTCTCCACCTCCTTGTAATGAAAGGCTGTGTGCTGGAGGAGTGAGCAGCATCAGAGAACACCTGTAGAAAAGCAAACAGCCTCAGTAAGGACAGCAGCTCTAATAAAAAGGAAAATTAACACCCATGCCAAAATAAAATGTGTTTACTGGAGCTGGCAGGGAGAGGAGTGGAGGTGGAAGGATTAAAGCGCCAGCATTTGAAGTGTGTGTTGGTGTGGAAAAAATTTATGTTAAGCTGAATTTAATTTGAATAGGTGGACACATTATATTTTGTACAATAAGGCAGCCACAGCAGCCAGATCAGGTTTCTAAAATTTCCCGTCGTATAAGCAGCAGCCTGCACACAGAACACACGCTCACACACACACACACACCCACTCTCACTTTCCCAGTTTACTCTCTAGTTGCTACCTGGCAGCAGTGACAGTTTATTGCTCCTTGGGCACTTTTTATCAGATGATTCATGTCTCTTGGACGGGGTGGCACTCCAAATGCGCGCTGATTGAAGAAATTTAACCCAAGGCCACTGAACTACTTTGACGAGTTCTGACTCGTCCAACATGAACCCAAATGCGACTTGAATTGGTTGAAGGGACTGTTGAAAGGAAACTGCAGAAATAACATGCAATGCAATGTTTTTTATTGTTTGTTTTTTTTCAGCCTAATCACCCTTGTCTGAGTTTATTCGTAGCGAGGCAGAAGTTTTATGAATATATGCAAAAATCACTAGAAAAAAATCTGTTTTTGCTTTCAACATAACCAAACTGTGTTTACTGCCGGGTGTGTGGTGGGAACTCCACCAAACACCGTTCAGGCTCTTTGGCACATGCACAAGATGATATACTTTATGTTTCTCTTGAAAAACGTGTGAAGACAAAAAGTAATGTTTGCATGCCTCTTGAGCCTTCTCGCTGCACAACAAGCCACTAAACAATTAGGTGCTGTACTCGGCTATATTTTCCTGGCTCACCTCATCATCCTGTACAAAGTTTTTTTTTCCTTTTAAATCTGTGGTTAGTGGAGTAATTCTGCTTTCATATACCCTAAATGTGTTTCATTTACAGTTACCGCTGTGAAACGACTCATAAAACAAATGAGAATTCACTTCAAGTTTTCAAACAGCAGTTTTGTATAACATAATGGTTCTTTCTTCACTAACCAGAGATTGCAAATGGCTTTTCAAACTTTCAGATATGATTGAGTTGATGCATGTATTCAAATCGATCCAAACGTACTTGTGGCAGAATCAAATGGGCTTTTTTCATGTATATTAAAGAGCACTTTCAAAAAGCTCCTCACAAGGCTTTTGATAATAAATATACCAATTAAGCTGAACATAAAATAACAGATTTGTATTTTCTACTGTTAGTGCTGACAAGGTGAAAACATTCCCCAAATACTCCAGGATGCGTGAACTAAAGGATATTAAAATGTGATAATTGCAAATTAATCTTGATGCTCTTGATGCTACACTGATGGAGATAAAACACCAACCCAGTCTCGTGAAATAGTCACGAAATGTAATCTATTGTTTTGTGCCCTGGGACACGATTTGCCCAACTTTTTCATGTTCCCCAGCACAAATTTCCAACCAATACTTTTAATTGGAATTATCTTTCGTGTCTGGGACACGTTTTTTCACCATCAGAAAGTGCATATACTGTAATGTTTTTGTCGTTCTTTTCTTCCAACAGTCAGACATTAACCAATTTTACTGTTATGGCCCGTCCACACTAATAACTATAGAGATCACGATAAAGATGTGTGCGCCCACACTGACCAACATTAACATTCTGTAAACACCGGCGCTGTGTATAAGCTCCATATTCATTCAAATAGAAAATACAAGAAATATATCCAGGCATAGAGAAGCTGTTCTGAGATCGCTCTGAAAGTGATCCCAACGATATCGTTCATAACTATTATCGTTTATTTGTGATAAAATATAAGTGCTTTTACTGTGTTTGGTCTACACACTCGTTGTTACTTTCATTTCTTTTCATTAAACGAATACAACTCTGAAAAGGACACATGCAGGAAAACGGCGACCGGAACATGTACTGTGATCGCTGCGATGGATAATCTGACTATTGTCACTGAGAGGCCAGCGGTGGGGAATGTATCTGTAGCTTTGTGCAGCTTTTAGCTAGCTTGTCGAGGCTGGCTACATTAGCTACTAGCCTAGCCTAGCTGCTGCTTCTTCTTCTATTGATTTGGCATCCAAAGTTCAGGTGCATGACCGCCACCTACTGTACACGCAAAAACATTACAGACCCTGTAGGACGGATCTTCCAAGGCTGCGCACTGACGCTAACAGGGTTGCCTTTGCAATGAGCACAGATTTCCCCCAAACACTGCCGATGTAATAGCAACACAAAAATGACCACAATACAATGTACTCTTTTACACTTACTTCATACTACACGTATTATACTTTAACAGTAGCACATTTGTCAGTACTTTAATCATTTTAACTTTAGTTTATTAATACAAAAACACAAGCCTAGTTGTAAACCCCAAGAAGAACTACATATTTCATGGCCTGTCCAATCACGTTGTATTGTAGCACTACTGGAAGTTGTAGTTCTTTCTTCAAAATAGCCATTTCTCCTAAATGGAGGGTGAAATATAAAACTTTCAGAGAGGGGTTTAAATTGATGAGAAACATGTTTCTTTGGACTGTAGATTAAACAATAGATTAAATTTCGTGACTATTTCACGAATTGCAGTGAGACTGAGTTGAAAACACACTATACCTTAAACAGACTTTTTGTTCAGCCTCTTTCATGATAAGCCAAAGGTGTCCCATATATAAGTTCATGTAGAACACATATTAAATGTAATTTTAAAAAAACTTTTTTGGGGAAGGCCGTGCTATATGCTGTTAAAAATGTTGCCTTCCATCTTCAGCTTTGGAATCACAGCTGAGGACAGAATATGGTTCACTGGCCAGTTGTCGTAATTTGGTGGGCTGAGCAAAGACAGGTTTGCAGTCAAGCTAATTGTCATTTTGGTAGATGTAATTATTGTTGTCAGCAAACACTCTTGGGAGCTGGCAAGTTTTGGATTGCTGATCTGCAGTAGAGGGAGGAGGTAAACATTACCTGAGCATATAGCCTTGCTTAAAATAGGAAGAAAAGTCACTCTGTAGCACAGAAGAAAACTGTTTCTCCTGTGTTTTTGCTGTAAGAGCTCAGAACATACTGATTTCATTATTGTTTAA